>NW_024718273.1:10767334-11089834 GCF_018991925.1 Homarus americanus | reverse complement strand
TGGATGCTCAGGTAGCTAAACTCCCCTCCCCCCGCCTCTGTAATAAAAACATTGCATGTACTTTTTTGGGGCACAACAACAAGGTAATACAATTACCTGCGAGACAGATTGTCTCTCTATGAGTGGTTCCTATAAATCCGATTTCGAGTTCGAGAAGTTGTTTGGGAATTGTGTGTTGGTTTAAAGTTAACATGGTGATGGTGCTAGATGTGATGGCGGTGATGGTGGCGGTAGTAATAGTGGTGATGATGAGAGTAAATGGTTATGGTATTGGTGATGATGATAGTGGTAGTGGTGATGGGGTTGATAATGGTGATGGTGACAGGGATAATGGTGATAGTGGTGGTAACGGGGTCTGTGCTGGTGGTTTTAACAGGGATTATGGTAATGGTGATGATGGTAGTATTGATAGTTGCGGGAGAGCTGAGCGACGGACCACGGAGGCCACAACGCTGCGAACATAATTATGACATTTGTGAGGTCAGTTACTATGGCGTGCATTAGGTGTGCTTTAATTATTCTGATTTTTCTTGTTATTCATTTACCATTATAATTATAAAGAGAGCAAACTATACAATTAAGTTCGGCAGAAAGAGATGAACTGGGCAGAGGTGAGAGTAGGACTACGTCAAGGCTGAATAAAGTTACTATATTTTTGTTTCTTCACTATTTCTAAGACTAAAGTAGTGAGGGTGAATATAAAAAAGTAGTGAGGGTGAATATAAAAATGTTGGAGAAGCTCGCCAGGGGCAAACCAGATACCTACTTGTCTTAGAGCCTCGTTGTGGAAGGGGAATAACACCACAGTAGGTAGGGTAGCGTGTAATGTTTTGAGTGAAAGATTCAAAAGTCTCTCTCTCTCTCTCTCTCTCTTGATAGCCTAGGGGGCTCTCTCTCTCTCTCTCTAAGATTCTCTCTCTCTCTCTCTTCTCTCTCTCTCTCTCTCTATATATATATATATATATATATATATATATATATATATATATATATATATATATATATATTATATAATATGAGGCCCGATGCAGATATACCTTGATATAGTTGCATGAAGATATAAATATTTTGAGTATATTAATTACTGACAATTTAACATTTTAAATTTTTTGGCCCATTATTCCAGTAACCTTTAACCTAGCTACCTGGCCTTCCTTACAAAGTTGGCTGGGGGAAAATGTTGTCATATCTATTTAATATTATTTTATTCCCATTATTAGTAGTAGCACAGCAGAAGGGATGTTTGAGAGCGTCGTACGAATTTAAATTTATTCATGATATATCTTTACGTTCGTATGAATAGACCACAAGTCTTCTCCAAGCACCAACAGTCCATCAATTAAAATACCATCTTATTGTCTGAGGGTTGGTGACCCTGACCTTCCGCTGAGAGTAATTATAATTCTCACCTTTACAGTTGCTTACAGTAGGTTATCGTTTCAGTCTTTTAATAATATTTAGGGCAACATGTGTCAGTCCAAAACTTTGGCAATTTCGATTGTACGTGTAAAGCGCGCGCGCGCGCGCGCGCGCGTGTGTGTGTGTGTGTGTGTGTGTGTGTCACATTGTCAGTGTGCGAGGTGTGACGGTGTGTGTGTGGTCACTGGGAAGGGTTTTCTCTCCAGCCGCCTCGTTGCATTTTACAATCACGTAAACCTCCATTTATATGCAAATGAGATGTGTCACTCTCCTGGAAATGTCTGCTTCGGCCGCCTTATTACTGCCAGTTGCGCCCTCTGCCGCTAGAATTGTTAATTAGTGAGTTGAATATCGCAATTATGGAACGATAGAGGTTGAGGTGCAGTAGATGGCTCCATTCATACCCGTGGAGGGAGATGATTTTGTTATCCCGTTTATTGTGGATACTAATTCGTCGTGATATTCTCTGGACCATTATATTGACTGTATAAAGACAGCATATGGACTATACTTTTCACAGACATGTATATACAGTGGAAACAATGGGTTTTATCAGTGTTAGAGACTGATTTATCCATATAGCCAATGCCTCTTTACTTGAATAAATATTTTTAAGGTCTGTTCTTGTATTATGCCTTGTGGGTGTTTCCTAAATCAGAAAAACAATAGTTTCTGGATAACGACATGAACGTTACATACAAGTTTATGGTGGTGCAGAGTTTGGGCGTTGATTAAACGGGAAGCGACGGGGAGTCAGTCAGACACCTCCTGTGTGATAGCTCAGTTAACAATGACACACCGCCTTACTAACACTAATTGCTATAAAGACAATGCATTGATATATATATATATATATATATATATATATATATATATATATATATATATATATATATATATATATATATATATATATATATATATATATATATATATATATATATATATATATATATATATATAATTTTCGCCACATATCAGTCGTTCGGTCCATCCAGTGTTAGTACAGGAGGAAACAGAGGACGTTTACTAGGATCACACTAAATAACATCCTTCTCACTTGTGTCCGGGCCGTAGCCGCACCCCATGACATTTTGGTGAGGGATACGCATGTTACAGCTGTACTACGGACGCACCAAGGCATTTAGGAACTTCGTGTTTTCTTTTTTCCTATGTGATTATCAGCATATACAGTACATGGATCACGCGATCACCTTCAGTGATTTATTTTCATATATATATATATATATATATATATATATATATATATATATATATATATATATATATATATATATATATATATATATATAACTTCAGCAATGGACTTGTTACGTGGGAAGCGTAGTTTCGTAATGAAGATGAGAACCAGGGAAAACACAAATATCTTGACTAAGTGGGTTTCTTTAATCACTAACGTTTCGGAAAATTATTTTCCATCATCAGAGCCTAGAAAAGTCTTGTCGTTCGACTGCTCTGTATAAGGCAAGCACTGGTTGTCCACAACGACATAAGTTCAGCAATGGACTTGTTACTTAGTCAAGATGCTAATGTTTTCCCTGGTTCTCCTCTTCATTTTATATATATATATATATATATATATCCTCAACAAAATCATATACCCAATACAGTATATCATGAAGCTATCTATAAGGGAAATGGATGCTTCCATTAATTAATGGTAATAGAGTGTCTCCCTGACGACGTGAGCCTGAGTTGGAAATCCGCAATCCTTGTCATGCAACAAGAGCCATAATACCTGATTCAGAACACAGACAGTGAGAGCTCTTGCAGCCCTCCCCTGTGTAATTATAACCACTCCCGCTGACAGTTCTGCTTACCAGGATAATGATAACTCTGAGGTTTGTGCTGAGAAGGCACGAACTTATTTTGTTTTCTTTGCAAAATTATTTCCATTTGTTGGCTTGATCATATACTTACACAGTTAATCGTGTTAGTTCCTTTTAACCATTTCACTCTTATGTGCGTTTTTCTTGCCATGTATAATTAATTATTATGAACATATTCTTTCTTGTTATTTTGTCATTTTAAATAAATGCAGTTAATCCAAATAAAAAGTTGGGAAAAACTAAAAGGAAACTAAATTCTATAAGCACATTTGTCTCAGAAAAGCGACTTGGCAGGACGCGTCACAATGTATTCAGTTCAGTGTTCATCCCTACTGTACATATATCCCTTTATCCTTCTGCTTCGTTTTACCACCATCTATAGGAGCTTTCAACACATTCACCCCCCATCGAGCTTCCACATCCATCTCACATAGCTTCCATTATCCATCACCTGAGACAGTTTACAATCACCAGCTAGAACCTGCTGCATCCATCAACAGCAACCTGTTTCATCCATCACCCAAGTCTCTTCCGCCTTCATCACCCAGCGTTTTCCCTTATTCCTATACAATATTATTCCAACACCCTCCTTTGGGATTTCCTCCTCCGCCGAAAGAAAGAGAGAGACAGAGAGAGAGAGAGAGAGAGAGAGAGAGAGAGAGAGAGATAGAGAGAGAGAGACAGAGAGAGTCGCCACCTTCGTTCATCAGGGACTTTATACTATTCATACCAATAAGGTCTTTCCTCCTACATTATTAGAAGCATTTCGTCATCAGCACTGCAAACTCTCTATCTTCATCATCAAAGGACCTTCACTTATGTCTCCAAGGACCAGCAATCCACTCCTCAAAGCTACTTCTCATTCCCTTCCTCCTCAGACCTCAGCTTCCGGACCTCTTCCTTTCACTGCTTTGGTAACACTATTTTTCTACCCTTCTTCCTGTATTCTATTCTTACAACTGGAATATTTTTTCAGTGTAAAACAATTCTTATTTCTTTATTTATTTTCTCTCATTCTCCACATACACACTTCTGCACATGGCTGTCTGACTCCGTATCTGTCTGTCTTTCTATCTCTGTGCCTCACTGTGTACGTGTGTATATGTATGTCTACCTGTTAGTAATAGTCTCTATCACTCTCTCACTTTATGTCTTATTTTCCATTATATTTATGTATTTCCTCGGTAATATTAGTTTTTTCTTCCCTTACTTTAAATTTCCTCTTCATACACCTAGTTATCTTTTTTACTTACACCAGTTCCCCATTTTCTTTGACACCATTCCTCCATTTTGTGTGTCATCAAGTCGCCTTTATGTTAGTAGCCCAGCTTTTATCACACCAGTCTCCCATTACCTACTTCCTCATATTAATCTTCCTCCAGTCATCCTTCTTTAAACTCTCCTCCCTTTCTATGTCCCTTCACTTAATTTGTCTTTCTTCTAATTCTTTTGCATATTTTTCCATTCTCCAAAATTTCTCTGGGCCACTTTTGTTTCCCTCTTCATTCCTCACTAATTATCTTGCCTTTACTCCTCCAGTTTTCTTCTCTCCGTATTCTTCTCTCTCACCCTTCCTTCGTGCTATGTTTTATTCGATTCTCAGTTCATTCTCTACGTTATCCTTCTTTCATTTATCTTTTTATTACAGTATTTTCTTTACCCAAACGCTTTCATTTCGTCCTCCTTCACTCAATTGGGATTTCTTTAACTTTTCTCTCATCGAACTTTCCTCTTTCTCTATTCTTGCCTCACTAAACCCCTCCTTCAATTTATTCCTTCTTTTCTTTTAGTTTTCTTTACTCTCCTCCACCATCCCCACTCACCTTCCACCATTACTTGACCTCTCCTCTCCTAGTTTTTATTTCATTCTCTGCGTCATATCTTCCATCCAATATTCCTACTTTCACAACTGTTACCTCGTCATCCCTCCTTCACTATACCCTCCTCTTACCCCATCATGTTTTTCTTCCCCACAATCATCTGTCGTTCCAAATCCCTTCATTCTCCCTTTCCAGAATTTCTCGTTCATATTATTCACCATATCTTTCTTGAGACAATCCTTATATTTTTCTCCCATATTCTTTCTTTTATTACTCTTACCTCGTCACCTCTCCTTCAGAAATTATCTTCTTCTCCACCTTCTTTATAATAATCTGTCGGTCCCAATCCCTTCATCTGGCAGCGTTACAACCTCACCAGCCGATACAAAGCATAGTCGACGGTTCAATTGTGTTATTTCTCCGGCCGGCTTTTGTCCTAACCTGATAAATTTGGAGGCAATTTCGTGCACCATTGTCCTGCGTTATGCTCCGCTATGCCAAGGAAAGAGCTTTGGCAACATCATCGAAAATACGGATTTATTAACAAACTCTCTTGTTTTTATTAATCGGAGTCTAGACTGGGTTGTTACTGTCTGCTGTGAAGATTTTAGTTAAGAAGGTGTGTGTGTGTGTGTGTGTGTGTGTGTGTGTGTGTGTGTGTGTGTGTGTGTGTGTGAGCGTGTGTGTGTGTGCGTGTGTTTGTGTGTGTGTGTGAGTGTGTGTGTTTTACAACTGCTACCCTGGATAAATGACAGTGAATAAAAGACAGTCCGTGATGATCTTGAGTCTGACCACTCTACGCCCAGGTAAGAAAAAGCCGCCTGCAGTAGTAAAAATATTACAGCTATAATAGAGAGCCTTCACATGAACGTTTGCAAGGAAGAGAAAGAAACAACGATAGAGAAAGAGAAAGGGAAGAACAGTTGGAAGGAAGAGGAACAGGGGAAACCGGGAGAGAGATAGAGAGGATAGGTAAAAAGGAAGTAGAGTAGGAGAGAAGAGGTAGTCCTAGGTTAGAAGGTGTTCGAAAAATAATAATTTATTCATGCAAGAGAAAATAGACTACTATTGATCTACCAATGGAATGTTTATTTTGACACTATATTGCCCCTTCGTCGTCTGCCATTTTTAAAAACATTCTGCAGATCACAGATTTGTTTAATAAGTTTTTATATATTAGGAAAATTGTTCAGTAAGTTAACCACACCCGGAAATTTCTTTGCATGATGTACTGTTTCTAAAATAAAGTTCACAGAGTCTCTGCTAATTCGTCGTGAGTGATACAGAATTACTCAAGGCAATCTGTCAAAGAGACTCCATTGTCTGTGAAGCTTGCTCGCTCAACTCTGCTTCGGTGTGTAAACTAACCGACTCCCACCAATTCTGACTGGAAATCGACTCATTAATCCCTTAGAACTTCTTTTTTCATGTCGGTGTGTTGGAGGACGGGTGATGGTGGTGTTGGTGGTGGTCTGTAAGTCACTCTGGCAGCAGTCTTGAAGGATCTACCGCCTGCAGGCAATCTCCTACCGCGCAAGTGTTACTACCACTGCTGCAATCTTTCCTCCACTTTAATAGACTCTTGCGCCCTGCAATTCACCGTCAACAACCAATGAAAAGAAGTCAAGTCGACGGGGAATATAACGTCAGGAAGGAAACGTTCAGGTCGCGCTTCTCATCTCATCGGTCGCTACTTCCTCAGGATGAAAATAGAACGACTGTCTCGAGGAAATTGCGTGAGTTGGAGAGTGAAAAGTCCCCTGTAAAGTAAAATTGTCTCGTAGTTCAAGTCAAGCAGCTGAGAGTTGGTATGACTCTAGGCTTTTGACTCCGAGGTATAGGATTTAAACCATCTGCGCCTCTGAGAATATGTATATAGTCTGAAGTATCTGATTTGCATACGACTCTTTTAATCATAGTTGGACTGTTATTCGTTTACAGGTGTCGAAAGCAGTAATGAAAAGGTTGAAAGCGATTTCCATGTGTAGATTATAATGTGAAATTATTTGCTCTTCTTAACAAACAACTGCATGGAGGTGTATCATGTCTATGACTTAACTATCATAAACAACCAATTTCATGTCTATTTCCTATTTTGTTCAACAACTCTTGCATCATTCACGCGCTAGACAACCTCTCTTATCGCACCTTCCAGTTTGTAAACTTAACACCGAATGACCCTCAGCTTTATCATGCCTTTCTTGACACCAGGAAATAAACGACTTAGGATGACAGAGCGAAAATTATGAGTGACGAACCATCTTGAAAATTCTGTAGTGCCGCACCTGAGAGCTTGAGTGACTTGCTCGTCATCTGTTTTTCGACTAACAGTACTGTACTTGCAGGAGGAACTTAAGGGGGTTATCTAAAGTATCTTGTGTTTGTATCTGGCTACCTTAGTTTAGGATGTTGTTGGCTAAGTGGTTCTTCGTGTGATAAAATTTTGTTGTAAGATTGCTTATTGATTTGGCCTGGTCTTTCTCCCTCCCCCCCTCATTTCTTTCTCCACCTCTTCTTCTCCACTAAATGATTCGCTGCTTCTATTGTCTTTTTCTGCCATCACAACGCACAGTACAGAAAAATAATATAACCAACACGCGTTATCAAAGACATAACGCAGGTCCGCTCTACCCACTGTTACAGAAACTCTCACAAGTAACAGTTCATTTCTGAATCATCCGAACACGCCCCCCCCCCTTCCTCCTCCTTCTTTATCCGGCCACGCAAAAAAAAACATAAACTTCCTCTGTGATATATTGACTATGATGTTCTTAAGGAAAAAAAAACATCCGATAGATTTTCCTGGCAGAGAAAGAAAAAAGTGATAAATATTATTGTAAACACGAGTGGGAAGAAATCATTGGCATTCGTGTATGTTTGTCTGACATTTAAATACCATTTCATATTTCTGTAATTAGTGTTCAATAAGTATATGTTATATGTTTCATATTTTTTACCGATTCATTCGTTTATATATCATGTTGCGGTGTATTCTAATAACTTGGTAATTTTGTGTTGAGAAGCTTGATGTTCTCAAGCAAAGTCGCTCAATTTTTGTATTCTTTTTCACTAACTTTCTTGTTTTCATCGTCTCGCTCCTTACATGTATATATATATATATATATATATATATATATATATATATATATATATATATATATATATATATATATATATATATATATATATATATATATATATATATATATATATATATATATATATATATATATATATATATATATATATGTATCACTGTACATATATCTGGAACAGGCAACTACATCACAAAGGTTTTTTTTATAATAAGAAAACTGTGAATGTATGGAACATGGAAACCTGTTAATTAAAAACGTATAGAAAGACCCTCAGCGCAGGGGACAACGGCTGCAACCACACCCACTTAAGTAAACAAACATCAAAGGAACGCTGCGAGTCAACCAAAGACAACGAAAGTCTGGGAAGAATAGCCAGAACCAGCCTCTGGATGTTCGCTTAACCCAACGCAAACATCTATATTTTCTCAGCTGGCAGGAGGGAGGGGAGAGTGTGGGGATGGGAAGCAAGACAGGAATGAACCAAACCATGAATGAAAGGAACGATTACACAAACTGGGGAGGAGATAGCAGAGGGCAGAACAAAATATGAGCACGTAGACAATCTCTTAGTTAGTACTTAAAAACAACCATTTATCGATCACGTGGCAAGAAAAGTAAATAAAGCAGGGAGGACAAAGACGGAAGTTTCAAGAAGAAGAAATAAGGGACAGGATATGAACGAGGAGGGAGGAAAGACGGATGGCAGATGCGTCCAGAGACAACGAAAGACATCCCCTGGGAGAAGAGAGTGGAGGGGGCAGGGGTGGAGGTGGGGGATGAAGGATGGTGATGGGTTTGTGTAAATGGTTGGACGACGAAGAGGCCCGTGAAGAGGGAGGGGAGAAGTTGTGGGTTTTGGTAGATCAATGGTTTTAGAGAGTGTTTACGAGGACGGCTCGGGGGGAAGTAGAAGCAGAGGAGGTGGGAGAGTAACAAGGAGCGGAGAGGTAACGGCAATGCGGGGATAGTAGTCAACAACACGGCAGTGCGTACTACATAAGCGGCTTTGAACGAGAGGCGGAGTGAGCGCTGACGGATAAGAGAGAGAGAGAGAGACATTGAGTAAAGTAAGACAAAGAGAGAGAGAGAGAGGCACTGGAGAAAGTAGGAGAGAGAGAGAGAAACACATTCATTAATGTAAGAGAGAGAGAAAGGCATTGAGGAAAGTAAGAGAGAGAAAGGCATAGGAGTACAGTCAAAGAGAGAAAAATTGAGGAAAGTACGAGAGCCGAGTTGAACGAAGAGAGTCACTGAGGGGAAAGGGATGACAGTCCTTTGAAAAGATTGTCATAAAAAGGAAAGTGCGGGACTAATGGAAGTGGAACTGGTAGAGGAAAATGCTCTTGGGAAAAATATAAAGGAATGATCATGTAGACATTCAATATATAAATTATAAATGAATAACATCATTATTAAACAAACATAACTTAGTTACAAACAAATTTCACCATACTGTACTGTGTACTAATTTCCAACACGTTAAACAGGAAAAGTTATTCCTATAATTAGTTGTTTTAAAACTTAACCAGATGATTATATCTTCTTAGCTTACAAACAGACAACCTAAACAAACCTAACCTTATGGTTAGGTTAGGATTAGGTGAGAATGGCTCGTGTAGATTGATACACAGTCAAGGGTTCGAGAATTGAGGACACAAATGAGATAAAGAAAAATGCGACGAAGAACATGTTGGCGATGCCAAAAACTGACTTCATAAAATGTTTCCAGCAATGGAAGGCCCGCTGGGCTAAGTGTGTTGAGTCCCAAGGGGCCTACTTTGAAGGGGATTAAAGTCTGAACTCAGTAAGTAAGCTTGTTTTTTTTCACCTGCTAAAGGTCGGATACTTTTCGATCAGGCCTCGTGTGTATATATATATATATATATATATATATATATATATATATATATATATATATATATATATATATATATATATATATATATATATATATTGCTGAGAACCGATGTGCACATAGAGGGAGGGTAGACTTATGGGGTGATAAGAGAGGGCAGTGTCTGGGAGGAGGGTTATGGGGCCTCGGGTGGTGAAAGGGAGAGAATAAGTCTACGGGGGACCAGCAGATATCTGATGGTGCTGGCGCAGCTCAACACTCAGATACTGGAGGAACACAACGTCATTTATTGTGTCGATTCATTGTTCATCTGATACTGTACAGATACGGCATAAGGGGTAGGAGAAGAAGGACGAACGGACTAAAAAAAATATAAAATAGGAAGAACGAGAGAACTATACGACAAGGATAACGAAAATAAACATAAGAGAAATGTAGTAATTGAAACTAATTTCACCGGTCATAATTATAACTCCCTCACTAACGAATACAATTTTGTCGTAAAGCTCATTGTTTCTATAAATTAAAGTGCCCTTTTATCCTTGAATGCCTCACTTGCACGAGTCATGCTTTTGAAATTACACTGTCATTGTGGCACTCAGATCCTCACATGAAATTACAGCTGAAATCAATGTGATTACTCATGAGCTCATTGCGTATAATAATGTGTCTACTCCTGCGGTGTATCCTTATCTGATTACTTCGGTTATATTTCTTAAATCTTGGTACACTTTCTCTAAATATCAGTGGATAAGATCATAATTGAAAATCGACTGCACTTCTTTTTAAATTTGATAGAATAATACCGAAGTTTCACTCCAATCTTTTTAAAAATATCCCTACAGGTTTAAGTGAGAGTCAAAGAAGTAAAGCAAAGGCCAACAAGAACAATAGTGTGTCCTCAATCTGGTAAATTTGAATCTCAGTCAATCCAGTCATCAAACACGAGGACTGAGGGCAGCAGAACGTCACTCTTTACACGTTGTCCTGCTACCGTGGCTAAAAAAAAACATTTCAGGGGCTCAAGGTTGGCATGATATTTCTTTTAGGGATCACCGTTAGGGTTTTGAATTGAGAAAACACTGATTTTGGGACCCACACTCACAATGATCGTATCCTGTACACACCCACGCAGACTCCCGAAACATTGTCCTGCCGCCTTTGAATCCTTGAGGTGGTCCATTTATTACTTCTAGTCGATTCAATGGGAATTTTCCATCTTGTGAAAAATTTACTGTCGTATGAACTCTTCCAAACTAAATATATAAAAGTATTCAAATCATAAAACACGGCTAAAAATGTAGGAAAAAGGTGAATACACGTTATTTTGGACTACCAGGTAATTCTTGAACTGCAATACTTAGAAGTTTAAAAATATAATTAACTTTAGACATCTGGGAAATATATTCTATAAACAACAAGTTAAATTTATACCGTTATCCTCAAATATATTAATTTCTATGAATTTCCTTAAAGAAAATGAAAACTTATTTTTAAAGTTAACAGATTTAAAGAGTAATGTCTGAATATTTGTTCATATAAGACCAAAGTCAGCGAATCGTGTACGAAGAAATGAAACAAATATCATTATACCGCTCACACACCTTCTACTGAAGCTCCTACTTAGACAGCCCGTCTGAGTATCCAATTAAGCATACCAGCCAAGCACCGCATGTAAGCAGCTCTCTCAAGCAACATCTCCCTTACAAGCACCCTAACCAAGCAACCAGATCCAATCGTCTCACTTAATGCACAAACATCTCACCAAGCCACCTCATGTTACCATCACGCCAACATCTCACCAAGCCACATTATCTTAGCATTACACAAGCAACATACATCTCATCCAGCATACTGTTACCATCCTACTATCAACATACATTTCATTATGTCTCTTCGTCTGGATCAGTACAGCACCACGAATCCTGTTTCAGCCAATGTTTTCTCTTCTTAATATTTATTGTAACGGCATCTCTTTCTCCCAACATTTCTTATTTTATTTTACTTTATTTATCACCAGCTATTTTCCTTCTGGGAGGTAAAAATTGTGCGATCATTGTCGCTTCAAGTTATTGCTCCATAAACTCTTTGGCAAATTTTAGAGAAAGAATTGTTTCTTTCTGGGTTTGGGTGGAATTTAAACTACACGTGGTTCTAAGGGAAAGAATTTTGAGGGCACTCTCGGTTCTCGACGCTCTTGCCAGAACCTCGTTGGTGCTTGACGCTCTTAGTTCTCACTTAGTTGGGGCTTGACAATCCCAGTACGAGCTTAATTAGGGTTTGACATTCTCAGTACGACCTTGTTGGTGCTTGACCCTCTCAGTAGGCGATTGCTGGGGGCTTGACACTCAGTACAAGCTTAGTTGAGGTTTGGCACTAGGTCTGAGCGTGTCGGTGCTTGGTAGATACACAGTTATGTTTTGGAAAAGGCTTTATGATGGATAAACAAATAACAGTTTACTTGCAGGTGTCGAGTCATGCGCTGTTAAGTCAATGGGGTCTAGAAAATAACATCACATTATCTGATAACCAAATTACGATATTAACTTGTACTAAATGTGGTTAAACTCTTGATAAAGTACTTTTAGTGGCGCTTTAGGCTTGGAATTGTATTATTTCTTGAAAGTGAATGTGACGCATGTGCAGTGAACGCTTGAAAAATAAAACAAATAAGACTGAGAACTGGTTATTGAGTATCATCAGTACGTGGGGGAAAATACATCTCCGTCGTGTCAGGTAACCATACTTCGGACTTACTAAACACAGCTGAAATTCAATTAGGACGTTGTTCTGATGAAGAGTGCATTAGTTTATTGTTATATTTTTTGGCAATAATTCTCCTCAACATCGCCGGCATCAAATCAATAGTTTCTTCCAGCTTAAAAGGCGGACGTCGTTATTTCCGGTGTAATTTTAGAAAGTTTTCGGTCAGGGTCGTTTTCATTCCTCTTAAAATATCTTCGTGCTATTTCTGTTTTTCGCATTTATTTCCAATCAGAAAGTTTCCGAGTACGACGTGACTTTTTCATAGCCGCCGGCTGTTGAAGTTCTGACATTTGCCAAGTTTCCAGTCACGTCATTTTTACTCAAGATGCATAAGCAGATATACTGTACTTTGGTGTCTCGTCACACTATTCCATATATATATATATATATATATATATATATATATATATATATATATATATATATATATATATATATATATATATATATATTAATATATATACAGTATATATATATATTAATATATATATATATATTTTTTTAGGGGAGGGGGGGTGGGCGATGACCTATGCTAGCAACATGAAACCAACATGAAACCGCATTTCATCAAATAATAGTATTGTTTACATTTGTGTTTTGCATTAATTATTATATCTCATGCCCCTCCCCACCCTACAAGAGAGGTGAGAGAAGGATATTGCAATTAATTTGTGCCTAAGTTAGTCAATCAGTCAATAAACCTACTAAGAATATTTCAACCATTGTTTCCTGCTAGTGATCAAGACCATGATAAACCCTTGATTGTTCCTGCGCTCCTTCCAGCGTGCTCAGGAGTGATGTTATATTGAGATGAGATTGTGTATACCTGCAACACTCACACTATTGACCTGTTGCTGTATCTCTCTCTCTCACCTCCCCTCCTAGATAATCGTATATTTATGTCATTAAAGGTCTCAAAGTTCTGTATATCACTGTAAATCGTTTAGTAAGTAATTTATTGGTAAAGTATCAAAGGTAATCGAACTGTTCAACATAAAATGCTCGCTCAAGTGTTGAGGAAACTGCCATTTTTCATGCCTAGTCAAAGTTGGTTCAGCAACATCCCATTACTTACCAGATAATAGAAGATATATTTTAACTTTTACATTTCCCTTAATTTCTTTTCCGATCAATAAGCAACTGAGGTTATTGCATACATAACAATCATATATGACTGGTGTTCCTTTTGTAAAATTACAACGATGGTGTTATAGTTTCTAAAAATGACACGAATTGTTGGCTAGAAAATTATCTCTTATAAATCAATTTTACGCCCTACCACCTCCAGACACCCGGCTGCCTGCAAGCTGACCCAAATGTTCCAAGTGTCACGTACCCAGTAGGAGAGGACTCAGGGTGAATTCCAAGACCCTCTGTGTAAATATTTGTCCTCTGTCCCCGTTTGCTCAGGATTCATTTAATCTCAGGAACATCAACATTTAAACGATTGGAATATTAACCATCTCGCCAGCAATATTTGAACTGTATTAGCATTGTTGGGTAATGATGTTGATCTTTGATTACTGCAATCAATGTGGAGGGTCATTGATTATTATTTTTAAGCAGACTAATTCGATCAGTATTGGCAACTTCTCTAATTATCTCACTGTCTCTATCTCGTCATTTCTCTCTAACTCTCTCACTTCTTCCGTAACTTCTACCTCTACCTCCCTCCTTTTTCGATTTTCCTTTCTCTTTCATAATCTAAATAATTTGTTCTATTTTTGACGAGTATAAAAACCTCTTTTCTTATTTCATATACGGTTGGTCTTCCCGGGGACCGCCTCGTTCCTCCCCTAAAATTTACGTTAACACCGCCTTGTGATGCACTGGGATGAGGGCAGCACATTCCACTCCTTTGCTAGGAGACAAGAGAAGGTGATACTCTAAAAGTGAGACTTCTTCCTGCTCGATCTACATCAATTAACGAAATAAAATAAAAATCAATGAAAGAAATACACGTGATTAAGGTGTTCATAAAAATAGTCAATTAACACACAGCTCCGTAGAGGAAATTCAATGATCATTTTATGCAAATATCCTGCAAAGTACAATTCATACAAGGATGCAATAATCTGCTGTAAATAGATAATAATTTGCATTTTCTAATTGCTATGCACATATATAGAATTGGTTTTTAATTACTTTCTCTTCCTGTCTATCTGTCTCTCTCTCTCTCTCTCTCTCTCTCTCTCTCTCTCTCTCTCTCTCTCTCTCTCTCTCTCTCTCTCTCTCAATTTCTCTCTCTGGATATTGTTGTTAACCCAAATATATATGATTAACACAGTGTTAGTCTATGTAGCGCCTGATGGTTACGCTTTATGAACGCCCATTAACACCACAGGACGCCACTATATACATCATGACAAAGACAGATGAGATCAATTAACAAAACAAGAGGACACTGAGCAGCGGGGTGGTGCAGGTGTGTGATCACTACCCAGGTGTAATAGAACCAGCACTTACCTGACAATGGCGTGACGAGAGCACTAATGGGGCGACTGATTGCGTCATTTCATCGCCTGAGTCTTTTTATTTGTTTGTTTAATATATAAACGGACGCGGTTTATAGACTCTCGCTGCCCCTTATCCACTTTAACCAACATAAGGGTTTTAACGTTTATCACTTTCTCTATATTGCCTACGATTTTGTCCGGGATACATTAACTTAAAAGTATACCGTATCAATTTTCTACGTGTTATGTCTTAACTGAATGTAAACTGAGCCGATTATTTAGTAATACCAGCTCAATTTCAAATTACAGGTAGTACACAAAGTTGTTATGAAATTGTGACATTATTCATTAATATAATTTACAACTTTAAAAAAAACCACAATACGAGAAGTTTGTCAGATGAAAAAGAAGACACGATTCATGTTATAAATTCATAATACGAAGGTGGTAGACATTTATTCCCGAGCTCACCCTTTGTAAGGCAGGGGTGTCTCCTAGCTGAATAAAATCGTCGAGTGTTAGCCAGGATAAGATACCCAAGTGAGGCACTGCCCTACAAAGGGATAATAATTACATGGGTATGGTACCTATGGCAGAGTGATGCATGTTAACATTCCTCACTCAGGACGTACTGGCCAGAGTGAATCATCGTGGAAATTACTGCAGTGACAGTGAAAAATTCTCTCGTCTTAGATGTGAAAATAATGTATGACTCATTACTGAGGGTCAAATTGCTCAGATGAAGAGTTCACAGCGGCGGTGAGGGAAGAGCTTAATGCTCAGAAGATGCCCAGAAAACTTCTCGTGTATGGAGAAAACATCATCGAAAGTTTATCGTAAGAAAACATTTAGCTTAAAAGTACGAAAAATCATGAATTGTAAAAGAAAAGGTTTGAAAGCGAAAAAATAAAAAAACTGAGAATTCAAAGAAAGTTCATGTAATTCAAAGATTAAATCCTCGGAAGACAGACTTGGGAATGTCTCACAAGTCTCAAAATCAATGAACAACAGCAACAAAAAATCAGAACTGCGAAACCTGAGAACTAAAATATATCATGTAACCAAACTTTAAAGGAAACGCTTACGATTATTAATGATAGGAAGAACAATGTTACAGCAACAACAATGTGCGTTGTGAAAATGGTCGCCACTCAGAAGGGCTTCGGTTTTACATTAAAGAAAAGAAAGGTTCACTGTTTAGAAAAAAAACACAACTCCATACTATAAAGTTCCAGTGGTGACAGTGAAAGGGTTCAACGTTCGATAGCGAGAACATTTACCTTTCACAAGAAGTTTACTACATGATGATAAAAAGGCTCATTGTTCAGAAATATGTCCACCGTAATAGAATGAAAATGTTGACAAAAGTTCCACAAAATAAAGAAAAAATATTCATCGCTCTAGTGGTAAAAAGAAAACACATCGATCTGTAGTCACAAAACAATTTTTTCTATCAACAGAGAAAACCAGTCTCAGACAACACCGGTGACTCATTTTTTTATCACGACACATATTAAGGTACACGCAACCTCATACTTGTTTATTGAGTTGAGTAAGGGATGACTCACACATCCAGGTTTGATGATCTTTCGTCTTCACTCACACACACTCACTAGTTACAGCTATCAGTCTTGACTCACCACACCCACGAGTTACAGCTATCAGTCTTGACTCACCACACCCACAAGTAACAGATATCAGTCTTGACTCACCACACCCACGAGTTACATCTATAAGTCTTGACTCACCACACCCACGAGTTACAGCTATCAGTCTTGACTCACCACACCCACAAGTAACAGATATCAGTCTTGACTCACCACACCCACGAGTTACAGCTATCACTCTTGACTCACCACACCTATGAGTTACAGCTACCACACCTATGAGTTACAGCTATCAGTCTTACAGACTCACCACACCCCACAGAGTTACAGATATCAGTCTTGACTCACCACACCCACGAGTTACAGCTATCACTCTTGACTCACCACACCCATGAGTTACAGCTATCAGTCTTGACTCACCACACCCGTTATCACTTGACTCACCACACCCACGAGTTACAGCACTCTTGACTCACCACACACAGCTATCAGTCTTGACTCAGTTACAGCTATCAGCCAGTGCAGAGCTATCAGTCTTGACTCACCACACCCACGAGTTACAGCTATCAGACTGATCACCACACCACTTACAGCTATCAGTCTTGACTCACCACACCACACATCACCTATGAGTTACAGCTATCAGTCTTGACTCACCACACCCACGAGTTACAGCTATCAGTCTTGGCTCACCACACCCACGAGTTACAGATATCAGTCTTGACTCACCACACCCACGAGTTACAGCTAGCAGTCTTGGCTCACCACACCCACGAGTTACAGCTATCAGTCTTGACTCACCACACCTATGAGTTACAGCTATCAGTCTTGACTCACCACACCCACGAGTAACAGATATCAGTCTTGACTCACCACACCTATAAGTTACAGCTATTAGTCTTGACTCACCACACTCACGAGTTACAGCTATCAATCTTGACTCACATACCCAGGCTGAAAGTCTCTAGTTTTGGCTCACACACTAGGCTGAGTCTTTTATCCTGACGCACCCCCACAGGGAAGAGAGTCAGGCTGACAGTGACGGCCAGAAACCATCACCTTTAATGGCATCCTAATTAATTAACGAAGCATGATGTAATTTTGGGGGAGGAATTCACGTTGTGCCTAAAACCTAAGCCTCCACCAGGGAGAGCACCTCACTGGCCTACACCCAACCTGCACCCAGCATACACCCAGCCTACAACTGTATACACCCAACCTACACCTAGCATATAACCAGGCCACACCCAACCGAAACCCACCCGACACCCAGCCTAAACCCAGAATACACCCAGCCTAAACCCAGCCTACATCCAGCCCACACCCAGCTCACGCCCAACATACACCCAGCCTAAACCTAGAGACAACCAACCAACACCCAGCATACACCCAGCATACACCCGGAATACACCCAGCCTACACTCAGCTCACACCCAGCCCACACCCAGCATACGCCTAGCCTAAACTTAGCATACACCCAAAATACGCTCAGCATACACTAAGCATACACCTAGCTCACACCCGGTCCACACTCAGCCCACATCCAGCCTAGACCATGCCTAAACCCAGCCTACACGGAGCAAACACCAAACATACACGAAGCCCACACCTAGCCTAAACCCAACTTAAACCCAACCCACACCCAGCCCACACCCAGCCTAAACCAAGCATACACACAGCCTACACCCAGCCTACACCTACCCCACACCCAGCATAAACTAAACCATCTGTACAAAGTTGAGACACAACAGCACTTCCTTCCACCCTGGCGGACAGTTCCCCTCGATATCACCATACCGACATATCCGCCTAAAAGATTAATTATACAAAGTATTTATCTCCAACACACTGCTAAAGTGAGAGCTCTTGAACACCTACACACCCTACAGACTGATGATAATATCACTCAGACCATCTACACTGGTGGATATCTTTACACTGCCTGTGGGAGGGCTGGAAGTGCGATCGTTGTGACTCTACCTAACGGTAATATAATTGAAATAGGAGTTAGAATTAACAACTGGGCATCCACTCTACAAACTGAATTAGTTACTATACCCACAGCCATTAAATTTATTGAAACCACTGTCACTGACAGTCTGATTTTCTATCTTCACTACTCTCCCTTGACACCCTCAGCTTAAGTTGTCATGCACTTGCTTCTGAAGCCAGACACTTATATGCGTATCTTGTTGACCGGGTTGTTAAGATCAAACTGTTGTGGATCCCTTCTCACATAGGCCCCAAAGAACATGACAGAGTTGAAGCCTCACCAAACTTGCATCTAACAAAGACACTGTTGAATACAATCTGGGTCTCTCAAAAAGAACCCTTAAAATTGTAATTAAGAAGGAACTTATTGATAAATTTGACACAAGCAGACAAGTGCAAACAGGCACTAGTCAATCCATTATCTACAGTACCACGATGAGCAATATCTAGTGAAACATTTATATGGAACAAGTAACACGATCACTAGATTACAAGATGTTGTAACCGCTAGACTAAGGTTTGGGTATAACTACCTCTGGCAGTGTATCCTTCAAGAAAATGTGAAAAAAGACTAAATGTAAAGTGTGTGCTAGACATATGGCCACACCCTCTAACACTATGACCTCGACTGTATAAAGATAGAACCTTTTAGGGATAAGTCCAAGCAGATTGTGTGTGAAATTGCAAAACACTTTATCTCTAATAGCAAGATAGCTGACATATTATGATTGCATCCACTCTTTTGCACTTAGTAGCTATATCAGTTCCCATATATAGAACCAAACACAATGTGCTTGAATACCTCTCACGCAAATGTGAATAACAAAGTGTGAGGCTAGAAATATTGCTTCACACTCCTGTACCCACGCATTTGCGAATGTTACCTTCTATGCATAGAACTAAACAAAGAATTTATTTGAAATACTCTAACATTTAATGCCATAATATCGTGACCATGAGGTTTAGTTATACAGGCCTTTTGTTAACTCTACTCTGTAATCCTTTAGCGCTACCTCCCAGAGGATGAGAATGGGGTGCACAATAAACTAGCCGTTTTAAGTGGCAAAATTAAATTATTTAATTAAAGTAAATTATTTATCATAAACCTAGCTCACACCTAGCATAAACCCAGCTAACACCCAGCATATACCCAGCCTACAGTACACCCAGCCCACACCCAGCATACACCCTGCCCACACCCAGCCCACACCCAGTCTACAACCCAGCAAACATCTAGCATTCAACCAGCCTACACCCAGCCCACACCCAGCCCACACCCACCCTACACCCAGCAAACACCAGCCTACACCCAGCATACACCAGCCCATACCCAGCCTACACCCAAACACCAGACAGCCAACACCCAGCCTTCTGCCATACACCATTGGATATGAAAAAAAAGAGAGATTTTCAGTCTTCGATAATTTAACACTCAGGTAATATCTCTCCCTACTGTTCCTCTCTTTTCTTCAAGTTTCTCTTATTTGACATATCTCTCGATCTCTCTTTCTTTATGATTTTGTAAATTTAAAGTCTATCTATCTGTCTGTCTGTCTGTCTGTCTGTCTGTCTGTCTGTCTGTCTGTCTGTCTGTCCGTTCGTCTATCTATCTATCTATCTGTCTATCTATCTTTGTTTCTTTACTTATTTTGATGCCTTTACTTATCCAGATGACCTGACTGAAGGATATTAATTTTAAGTAAACAAATCTACATAACCCTTGTTTATTCCTACCGTTTTGTTTATACCGCAGGATCATCTTTCTTACCGAGGGGAGGCCGGGCATCATATAAAGTGCCTTAGATAATGCCAGCCCCCCCCCCAAAAAAAAAAAAGAATGTAGGTCTCTGTATTTCCTCCACACTTCTCTGTGTTATCTGCCAATACGTTCACAAACTCCCATATGTTCGTTTCCTATATGCTCTCACGCCCCTTATGTTAGCCGTCCACACATAGTACCACCACCACCATCACCCTAAGACACCACCACCATCACCCTGGAGAAACACCACCCTTATCACTGGAGACACACCACCATCACCATCACCCTGGAGACACACCACCACTATCACTGGAGACACACCACCATCACCATCACCCTGGCGACATACCACCACTATCACCCTGGAGACACACCACCACCATCATCCTGGAGACATACCCACCACTATCACTCTGGAATACACCACCACCATCATCCTGGAGACATACCACCACTGCCACCCTGGAGATACACCACCACTATCACCCTGGAGACATACCACCACCATCACCCTGAGACATGCCACCACTGTCACCCTGAGACACACCACCATCACCATCACCCCTGAGACATACCACCACTATCACCCTGGAGACATACCACCACTATCACCCTGGAGATACACCACCACCATCACCCTGGAGACACCACCACCATCACCCCACACCACCACCACCCTGAAGACACACCAACACCATCACCCTGGAGAGACATACCACCACATCACCCTATCACCCCTGAGATACACCACCACTATCACCCTGGAGACACACCACCACCATCATCCTGGAGACATACCACCACTGTCACCCTGGAGACACACCACCATCACATCACCCTGGAGACATACCACCACTATCACCCTGGAGACATACACCACTATCACTCTGGAGATACACCACCACTATCACCCTGAGACACACCACCCACCATCACCCTGGAGACATACCACCACTATCACCCCTGAGACATACCACCACTATCACCCTGGAGATACACCACTATCACCCTGAGACACACCACCACCATCATCTGGAGATACCACCACTGTCACCCTGGAGACACACCACCATCACCATCACCCTGAGACATACCACCACTATCACCCTGGAGATACACCACCACCATCACCCTGAAGACACACCAACACCACCATCACCCTGAGACATACCACCACTGTCACCTGAGACACACCACCACCATCATCCTGGAGACATAACACCACCATCACCCTGGAGACACACCACCACCACCCTGAAGACATGCCACCACGATCACCCTGGAGACACACCACCACCATCACCCTGGGAGATACAGAGATCCACCACACCTGACCCTGGAGACACACCACCACTATTGCCTGAGACACACCACCACTATCACTGAGACACCACCACCACCATCACTGGAGACACACCACCACTATCTCACTGGAGACACCACCATCACCTTGGAGACACACCACCACTATCACCTGGAGACACACCACCACCACCTTGGGAGACACACCACCACCCTGAGACACACCACCACCTGGAGACACACCACCACCACCATCACTGGATATACACCACCACCACCACATCACCACCTGAGACACACACCACCACCACCACCTGGAGACACACCACCTGGACCACCACCTGGAGAACACACCACCACCTGGAGACACACCACCACCACCCTGAGACACCACCACACCACCATGAGGAGCACCACCACACCACACCACACACCACACCACCCTGAGACACACACCACCACCACTCTGGAGACACACCACCACCCTGGAGACACACCACCACCACTCTGAGACACACCACCACCACCCTGAGACACACCACTACACCTGAGACACACCACCACACACCACCACCACCCTGGAGACACACCACCACCACCCTGAGACACACCACCACCCCTGAGACACACCACCACCACCCTGGAGACACACCACCACCACCCTGGAGACACACCACCACCACCCTGGAGACACACCACCACCACCCTGGAGACACACCACCACCACTCTGGAGACACACCACCACCACCCTGGAGACACACCACTTCCACCCTGGAGACACACCACTACTAATACTACTTTGCTGTCACTCGGAATCGAGTATGACGATCATCCAGCAATGCGACAATGATATGAGTTATTAAGGATGTCACCTGAGGTGACTAGATAAGCCGATACAGGACCGGCAGGGTCGTCCACAGATGCTGCACGTGTTGTAGGCTACATCTAGTGTGGGAGGGGCGGCGTCAGCGTATTTCTGGCGTTGGCGCCTATCTGCCTCGGTATTCAGTCGGGCGAACTCGAAAATATTGACACCTTTTTGTGTGGTGCTCCTCCAAGTTTTAAGGTGTGGAATAATCGTCTCCCAGGTGAGGGGATCGATTTGGCACTTTTTCAGGCTTTTCTTAATACTATCCTTTGCCTTTTCAGTTGCCCACCAGCGTTACCGTCACTATTCGTTAGGTGACTGTAAAGTAGCTGCTTTAGCAGTCTACTGTCATCCATGCGGGCAACATGGCCAGTCCAGCATAGTTGTTCATTGATAATGGTAGCCTCCATACTCCAACAGTTAGTGTCAACGAAAATAATGGCCTTTGTTCTCTGGTCTTCCCAGCGAACTCGTCGGGTGGAACATAGACTACTTTGGTGAAAGTTTTCAAATGCCTTGAGGTGCCTCCTGTATGTGACCCATGTCTCACTGCCATATAACAGAATGGGGAGGACCACTGCTCGATATACGTGCAGCTTTGTACATAATTTCAGCTCCCTACAGATGAACAGTTGAGTATGGAATCTGCCAAAGGCTTGAGATGCATATCTGATCCGATGTTGAATTTCTTCATTAATGTCCGCGGTGGTGGACAGGTGGGAGCTGTGATATTGAAAGTGGGTAACATTAGAGAGGGTAGTACCGTTGAGGTGTATGGATGGGGGAGGTGTGGCTGAACCAGGGACAGGCTGAAAGAGAATCTGAGTCTTACGCACATTCACAGCAAGGCCGAAATGTGCATGCGCATCTGAGTAAGTGTTCATGATCTCCTGTAGCTCACATTCAATGTGACCGACTAGGGTAAAGTCGTCTACATACTGAAGCTCAGTAATGGAAGCTGCCTACACCTTTGTTCCTGGCTGGAGTCGTTTTATGTTGAAAAGACCTTTCATCTGGTACTGGATGTCCACTCTGACGGCTAAATTGGCACTGGCAAGAGTAAGGAAAGCAGCCAAGAAAATGGAAAAGAGAGTTGGTGTCAATACTCATCCTTGTTTTATCCCCGTTTGAATGGGGGAAGGCTCATACTGGGTGTCATTGTGCAGGACACTGCCATTCATGCCATCGAGGAGTTGCCTCACAATGGTGATGAATTTTGGTAGGCAGACAAAACGACTGAGGGTCTGCCAGAGGCTTCCCTGTTGACCGAGTCGAAGGCCTTGGTTAAGTCGATGAAGGCCATGTACAGGTCATTACGCTGTTATCTGCATTTTCCCTGTATCTTGCGGACAGCAAACATCATGTCAGTGGTGCCATGTGATGAGTTAAAGCAACAATGAGATTCTGGGAGAAAGTTTTCTGCTTCAGAAAGAAGTCTGTTCTGGAGAACTCGGCGATAATCTTGCCAGCTAGGGACAGCAGCAAGATCCCACAGTAGTTGCCACAGTCTGACCGGACTCCCTTGTTCTTATAATTCTTGATGATGGAGGTGTCCTCAAGAGCTTGGGGGATTTCCTCCATTTCCCAAATATTCTCCAGGAGAGAGTGGAGACGGCTGGTAAGCAGAGGTCCTCCTGCTTAATACACCTCAGCTGGGATTCCATCAGGCCTTGAGGCTTTGTTATTTTTCATCTGTTTGATGGCAGTAGCTACCTCATCCAGGGATGGAGGATAGCTGAGGTGGGTCAGCTGTGGATGCTGAGTAGTCAGGACATCCTCATCGGTGTTTCGGTTGAGCAGCAATGGTAGTGCTCTTTCCAGCACTGAATGAAGCCTTCTTCATCTTTAATTAGGGAGTTACCGTTGGATGAGCGGAGGTGGCCTGCACCATCAGTGATCGGCCCATAAAATGCTTTAGTGGAATTGAAAAATTCGGGCATCTTGTGTCGATCTGCAAGCTCTGCACTTCATATGCTTTATTTTTAAACCATTCGTTCTTTCGATTGCGGAGTTCGCGCTGGGCCACCGCTTTCTTCTTGCGGAAGGTATCAGCTTTGATTCGAGACTGAGGGCTGTTCTACCAGCCAGTTAAAGCAACACGTTTATCGTCGATGAGTACATTGATATGCGGGTGATTTTCATCAAACCAGTCCTCGTGTATTCTTTTGATCTGGCCAAAGGTATCTCTGTTGGCTTTTGTCATGACAGTGTCGAGAATACTCCATTCGGCACTCGGATTTGGGTTATTTGTTGACGATTTGATTATCAGGCCATGTTCGAGCTGCTCTCTGAAGGCATGTACTACCGCTGGATCCTCCACACGGTTAGTATTAAAACCTCTTCTGGAGGTTTGTTGCCTTCGCCGTCTCTGGGCGACTTGAAGTGAGACCTTTGCTCTGACGAGCCGATGATTAGTGTCACAGTGGTCTGAGCCACGTATGGCTCCGGTGATAAGGACATCTCGGCAATCTCTTTCTCTGACAATAATGTAGTCAATGAGATGCCAGTGTTTGGATCGTCTGGGTTGCCACACCCTGGGGACACACCACCACCTTCCTGGAAACACACCACCACCACCACCCTGGAAACACACTGCCACCACCACCCTGGTGACACACCACCACCATCACCAACCTGTGGACACACCACCACCACCTCCCTGGGACACACCACCACCACCCTGAACGCACCACCACCACCACCCTGGGAAACACCACCACCACCACCCTGGGAAACACCCACCACCCACCCTGAGACACACCATCACCACCACCACTACCCTGTGGACACACCACCACCACCCTGGGGACACACCACCACCACCACCACCCTGGGAAAACACCACCACCATCACCACCATCACCACCCTGGGAGACACACCACCACCATCACCACCCTGTGGACACACCACCACCACCCTGGGACACACCACCACCACCCTGGGGACACACCCACCACCATCACCACCCTGAGGGAAACACCACCACCATCACCACCACCACCTCCTGGGGACACCACCACTCACCCTGGGACACACCACCACCCTGGGGACACACCACCACCACCACCCACCTGAGGAAACACCACCACCAACCACCACCACCACCACCACCACCACCCTGGGGACACACCACCACCACCCACCACCACACTGGGGACACACCACCACCACCACACTGGGGACACACCACCACCACCACCACCACACTGGGGACACACCACCACCACCACACTGGGGACACACCACCACCACCATCATCACCACCCTGGGGACATACCACCGCCACCACCATCACCACTATACCTACCATCATATTTATCAGTTCCTTGATTGTTCCTGTAATTTGTTACAGGAAGATTTCTTCTAGGTACACAATAGTTTCTAAGAAGACTTTCCGGAAGGAATTGTAAAGGCATGTGCACGAAGAAAAAGTTTAGCTAAAGCTCACTTTATCGTAACAAGGTTAGGTGCACCTAGGATTTAAACCGTGAGGTTTCGGTTGAAGGTGACCGAGCGGTGTAACAGTACCATTTGTATTATATATATATTCACCTAAATGTATAATACTTAAATGTATAATACCCAATTATTCACTAAGTTATTCAACAATGACTCAGTAGTTAGTCACTAAGTTAGTCAACCATGACTCAGTAGTTGTTCATGTCATACATGCTGAGGTCTGTAACATCATCAGAGGTTGAGCGAGGTCAAGCTGATATTACAAATAGCTCGCCCGCTCCTCCTTGCATCTCACACCTGAGCAGGAGAGAGGGGACAGTCTCATAACACTTGTTACCCAGTGAGCACCTCACTTAACTGTTCTCCTATACAAGTGCACTAAGACACTTCCCTTAGCAGAGAAGGTGCAATATACTCTCAACTGAACTCAATATCTGTGAAACTATATTTTTCTTCAATAAAGAAAAATCAGCAAAGTGTTTACTTCAGCCCAGCCACTTACTATCTCCAGAACTAATATATATATATATATTTGTGTGTGATATATATCTATGAAAAAGGACCAACACAACAACCCTGGGGACACACCACCACCATCAACACCACCCTGGGGGCCCAGCCACTTACTATCTCCAGAACTAATATATATATATATATTTGTGTGTGATATATATCTATGAAAAAGGACCAACACAACAACCCTGGGGACACACCACCACCATCAACACCACCCTGGGGACACACCACCATCGCCACCACCACCCGCCACCACCACCACCACCACCACACCAACCTTGGACACCACCACCACCACAACCACACCACACCACACACCACCACCACCACCACCACCTTGGACATATCACCACCACCACCACCACCCACCATGGACACACACCACCACCACCACCACCACCACCACTACCACCCTGGGAGACACCACCACCACCACCACACCACCACCTTGGTGCATACCACCACCATCACCACCACCAGGGACACCACCACCACCACCACACTGACACCACCACCACCACCACCACCACCACTAACACTACCACCACCACCACCACCACCACACCAGTGACATACCACCACCATCACCACCTGGGGACACACCACCACCACCACCACACTGGGGACACACCACCACCATTAGCACCCATGGGAACACCACCGCCACCACATAGGGGACACACCACCACCATTAGCTTGGGGACACACCATCACTACCACCACACTGGTGACACACCACCACCACCACCACACTGGGGACACACCACCACCATTAGCACCCATGGGACACACCACCGCCACCACGTGGGGACACACCACCACCACCACCATACTGGGGACACACCACCACCATTAGCACCCATGGGACACACCACCACCACATTGGTGACACACACCACCACCACATTGCATTAACACACCACCACTACTACACTGGGGACACACCAGGGGACACACCACCACCACCCCACTGGTGGTGACACACACTCACCGTCATGGAGGCACACCACTACTACCCTGGAGACACCATCACCACCCCTGGGGACCACCACTGGGGACACCCCCACCACCCTGGGACGTACCACCACCATTCACCACCCTGGGGACACACCATTACACCACCACCACCACACTGGTGACACGCCGCTGCCATCTTGTGACACACCACCACCACCCCTGGGGATACACTATCACCATCACCATGGAGACACACCAACACTACCACTACCACCACTGGGGACCACCTCCTGGGGCACCACCACCCTGGGGACACCACCTCCCTAGGGGAGACACACCAACACCACCACCACCCTGGGGACACCACCACCCTGGGGACACCACCACCTGAGACACCAACACCCTGGGGACCACCACCCTGGGACACCACTTGGAGACACACCAGCACCACCCACCACCCTGGGGGGACACCACCCTGGAGACACACCACACCACCACCACCACCCTGGGGACACCACCACCCTGGGGACACCACCTCCCTGGAGACACACCAACACCACACACTCACCCTGGGGAGACCACCACCCTGGGGACACACACCACCTCCTGGGGACACCACCACCAGCACCACCTCCCTGGAGACACACCACCACACCACTGGACACCACCACCCTGGGGACACCCACCTCCTGGAGACACACCAACACCACCACCACCCTGGGGACACCACACCACCACCCTGGGGGACACCACCCACCCTGGAGACACACCAACACCACACCACCTGGGACACACACCACCACCCTGGGGACACCACCTCCCTGGAGACACACCAACACCACCATTCACCCTGGGGGTACCACCCCCCTCCCCTGGGGACACACCAACACCACCACCCAGTGGACACCACCACTGGGGACACCCCCTCCCTGGAGGGCCCAACACCACCACCACCCCACCACCACCTGGAGACACCACCTACCTGGACACACACAACACCACCTGGGACACCACCACCCTGGGGACACCACCTCCTGGAGACACACCAACACCACCACCAATCTCACACCCACCACCTCCCTGGAGACACACCAACACCACCAGACACCACCTGGGGACCCCTGGAGACACACCAACACCACCACCACCTCAGACACCACCACCCCTGGGGACACCACTCCTGGAACACACCACACCACCAACCCTGGGGACACACCACCACCCTGGGACACCACCTCCCTGGAGACACTCAACACCACCACCACCCTGGGACACCACACCTCCCTGAGACACACCAACACCACCACCACCTGGGACACCACCACCCTGGGGACACCACCTCCCTGGAGGCCAGACACCCACCTCAAACACCCACCACACACCCACCACCACCCTGGGCACCACCACCCTGGGACACCACCTCCTGAGACACACCCACCACCACCCAGGACACCACCCCCTGGGGACACCACCCCTGACACACCAACACCACCATCACCCTGCACCACCACCCTGGGGACACCATGAACCACCATCACCTGGGGCACCACACCCTGGGACACACCTCCTGGAGACACACCAGCAACACCCACCACATCACACCTGGGGGCACCACCACCCTGGGGACACCACCACCCCAGAGACACCACCTCCCTGGAGACACACCAACACCACCACCACCCTGGGGACCCCACCACCCTGGAGACACCACCACTCTGGAGACACACCAACACCACCACCACCCTGGGGACACCACCTCTCTGGAGGCACACACTACTATCCTGGAGGCACACCACCACCTTCGGGACGTACTGGTTATAGCACATTAAAAAAATAAATAAGCATAGTTGAGAGTTGCAGTAGACCCCACCTACGTACGGGTACTCTTGAGGACCTCAAGGATAGTCTCCTCCGGCAGTAGCAGCAGCAGCAGGAGAGGCAGAGATAATAAGAGGTAAGGGCTCTCTAGTAATTGGAGTGGAGTGAGCCGTTTGCTCTCAAGTTGCTCGAGAACCTTACAAAGCCAACTAGGCCAAAAAATAACAAAAAGAGATATGCAGCAGTATGTTGTTTTACATGTCTTATGTCACCCCCGACACGTCATGGATGAGGTCGAGTGCATATCCTATATTATCCTATCCTAATTTCAACACAAATGGACATTTGAATATATGTAACGCTTTGTTAGATACGAGTCAGTCCGCATACATACTTGTACAGCTGTCTGGTAGCCTCAGGAATATGTATGAGGAAGGATTGAAGCCTTCGTCCAGGTTTTCTGAAGGAGCGAGCCTCGTGAGCGCATCTTGACGGCCAAAGGTTCACTCTCACTAGAATATATCTTGAAAGTTGAAAGTTCACTCGTACTAGAGTACATCTTGGTGGCCAAAGGTTCATTCGCACTAAATTTTATCTTGAAAGTGGGACGTTCACTCACACAGGAGTGTATCTTGGAAGAATGAAGGTTTACTTTCACTAGAGTGTCTTGAAGACTGATGACTTACTCACACTAAGGGGTTGTTTAACACATTACGCGAGAAATGACTCTGAAGTTTGCTGGTATGACTCTGGAAAAGGAAGTACACTGGTGTTCATTTAGGTTGTGTAGGGTGCTAACACCGGGATGTAGGAGGATGCTAACACAGGGAAGTGGGGTGCTTAAACGGGGTGTGGGAGTGTGTAAGAATCAAACATGGTGGTGTGGGGCGCTATGTGGCTTGCCCAGGGTGATGGTGGTGTGTCACCTGAGTGGTTGGAGGAGTGGAGGAGGTTGGCCTCCTCTCCCTTTTATAGGTTTCTTTACTCTTGCTGTTTCCTTATGGGTCGCTTTTCTTTCTTTCTTTTTTTTTTCTTTTTCTGTCATTTTGATGTTAGTTTAACCTTTTAACATCACTCTTCTCCGGCAAAATATGACCGTGGCTGTTGCAGCTCTAAGATCGTATTCATAATCATTCATTCATTCTCCAGAATGGTGGTGGTGGTGGTGGTGGCGATAGTAAGTTTCTATTAAGGTAATAATGTCTTTCTTGGGCAGTGGTGGTGGTTATTATATGCCATTATATGTCATTATGGTTATACTGTCGATGTTGCGTCACCTGGGGAACCGGGCTATTATACATACACACACACACACACACACACACACTCATACCTTTCTTTCTCTCTCATTTCTGACTGCCTCTCACTTTTCCGTGTTTCTCGGGTACTCGCTCCTCGGGGAATTAGATCCGCAGAGGCTATTGTGCTTTCTCTTTGTTTGATGGAAATTCTATTAAGAGAAAAATAAATTGCTTCGGGGAACAACTGAGCTAGTTATATATTACACAACGATACTCTCCTTCAATATGTATATGTCGGGGAGCAGCAACACGAGGGAACGTGTTCATTTAGAAGTTTTGTCCCTTAACCATTTCCGTGTAAAATTTTTTTTCAGAGACTAATTTGACTTGTTATTTTGAGGATGTGGGTGAAGGTATCCAATTATTATTATTATTATTATTATTATTATTATTATTATTATTATTATTATTATTATTATTATTATTATTATTATTATTATTATTATTATTATTATTATTATTATTATTATTATTATTATTATTATTATTATTATTCGGGTTATGGAATAATTATGTAAAAATGTGCTTCATATTTCGTTGATGTGAGTTAATAACTTAAAGTTTGACATATCAATGGTATGAACTTCTGATATCACATAGCCTAATGACTCCGAACACTGAAGTAATTTATTATTATAATGTGCCTCTTTTATAATATTACTACAAAGCTGTAATCTGGTTATGTCATTGGAAAAGCGAACAGCTCAGGGACGAGTGAACACGATGTAAAGCTTCAGTTGTGTGAACAGAGAGCACTGTAGCTTCATGTAAATTTATGCACATCAGCTACTTGGGTGTCACTTGGCACTTCCTGACACACTACGGGGTCCGACCTGCACCTAATGTGTTCTGCCTCTAGAGTTTCACCTGTTAGCCTCTTATAGTGCACAATGACTTTTCCCGCTATTAGTGCAGTGTCCGGAATCTAGAGGAGTATAGAGTGGATGATTAGGTTTACTCCTAATATACAGTACACCAGTAAAGTCAGTGGTGTCGGGCGGGGCTACTGATGGAGGAACTTCACATCAGGAGGATAAATTGCGTCTTGACCTGGGATGTGAACTATCCCACTTACTGATATATGTTACTAATCCTAATCAGAAGATCAGTATCTGTCATTATATCTTTATTCAGAGAATGTAACAATACTGAAAGATTTAAAAGGCACAAACTCGAAGTCTCACACACAGCTTTTCACCTCGTTATTTCTTACTACGAAAAGGGTGAGACTTGTAGACGCTGCCGCCTGCAAGTGCGATGGTCACTTTAAAACTTTAAATCTATATTTTTTTATTATTCTTTTTGGATTCACGAGAACCACCGAGTGAAGGACGCAGACGAAGGAGCATAAAAAGGAGCGTTATTACTCCTGATGTGACCAGGAGGAGAAAATCTGCAGACATAAGCAAGTCGTTTCGGGTTCTGCCGCAGCCAGATCACTAAAAATTTTATGCTTTTATTGAAGAAAGTTAAAAAAAAATTCGAAGGGAAACTTCATTTTTTCCATTCGGAGATTATATCTTGTGGTGAATGGAAAGGGTCGAGGCTTTGTTGAAGACTTGAAGTGGTGAGTCGACGACTGAAGGAGCTGTTACAGGTAACAGTTAAGGTGAAGGCGAGGGGATAGAGGCTACTGATGCCTCTACTATAGAATTTAGTAATTTCAAATAATTGTGTATATTGTCAATGAAATGCCTGCGTATTAATTTTGGCTGTTTGAAATTAGAGTTTCGTAACTTTATTTGTAGATGTTCGTATTGTAAATATTGATTTGGTCTTTAGAGAAAAAAATAATATTTTATTTAGCCATTGTACACTTAAGCGCATGCTTATATATATGAACTCTTAAATTTAAGGTACACGATAAAATGTGACTTAATAATACCAAACATCTTTAAACTTAGTAAATCTCAAGAGACGCGATCATTAAGCGTAAGAAAAAAGAATAGACAAAACGAACAAGCGAAGTATAAAGAGTGTTTAGAAATTTAAAAGTGATTTTTTGTTTTTTTGTGATTTCTGCCCTCCAAGAGGTTATAACCAACTAGAGAGAAGATCCCCCGCCTCACACCTTACTGAAGAAGCCAGTAAAAGGAGTGTCATCGGGCACTTGTTCTGGTAACACTTGGAGGACTGATATATTCTTATAGTATATGTATTCATACATTTATTATCCAAAGGTCAAATTCTTATGTGATGATCACACGAATAAAAAAAAGTAAATATGATAAGAAAACAAAAGCAAAAACCCGAGAGTAAATTTTCTCCTACATCTATATATTTCGTCACCAGACCCGTTCATCACCTTTCTCTCCCCTTCCTCCTCCTAACTAACCAAAATTGGGAGCTACAGCTGCTGTCCTCTCCCAACTTACGCTTTATCACATAACTTCGCACCAACTATTGTCTGTTGACACAAGAGTTAGGGAAATTTCACATGGTCTTGAAAGAGTCTTCAAGTACTTATTTGTAATGTGGCAACTGGTAATCTCCATGACTGTAGCTTGTTAGCTGGTTTCCATCTTCTGAACATGTGAGGTAACTCGTCGTAATTTGTGCCAGGGCCGTCATTATCGCCGAGCAGGACTGACAGTGGTGGTGGTGGTGGTGGTGGTGGTGGCTCTGGTCCAGTGCTGCCTAATTTCTCACGTGTAGGAAACTATAAAGCGAGATTGAAGTTTCTAACTTTATTTTATACCACCATTTTTTGTGTTGTTTTCTTTTCTTTTTTATTTTCTATAATCCCTTATCATCCTGTTTCCGCTTTATATATATATATATATATATATATATATATATATATATATATATATATATATATATATATATATATATATATATATATATATATATATATATATATATATATATGGAGAGATGGAGAGCGAAGTACAAAATGGAAATGCACCTATGTTTCTGCGCCTTAATGAGTTTTTTTTAGTGGAAGTCCTCTGTTTTTTTCTGTGTTTTTTAACTCCCACACGTTAACTGTGATGGGCATTGTGGTGGTGTAAGTGATTAGTTCCTTTCCTGTGTGTTTCCCAGTCACTTTATGTGATGTGTACATGACAGGCGGTGGTGCGTTGAGTCCACCGTCACGGCTGCCAACCCCCAGCGACACGTCACCCACCTGGCCATGCGGCTACCTAGTGAGTACAGAGGAAAGAGGGAACACCAGTAGAGGGAAAATGGACACTGTTGAGGTGTGACAGGCCAAACCTGCTGCAGGTGACAGGTGAGGGAGGAGGAGGAGGAAAACAACTCGAACCCTCCCCCCTCAACCACCATATTTCCTGTCCAGGCGAGACAGGTGATATTGAAGGTAGGTTAAGGAGATGATGGATGGTTGCTGTATAGAATTTGATCTTCACACGTGTGGCAAGTGAGAGGGCATATGATAAGAGCACGGACATGGCAAGAGAACGAAGGAGAAATTAGGAATCAATAATAAGCACACACATGCACGAGAGAGAGGAGGAGGACTACCCAAAATATTCTCCCCTCATGCACATGCGACTCTTAATGATACGAATTACGAGATTTGTGGTGAGAGTATCACCAAACGTACAGGTAAGTTGTCAATAAACTTACCATAATATTCTGGGTCGCCTGTCGTTCCTAATTTCATTACATATTAATTCTACACGATTCCTTTAACTTAGTGTTAGATGTAAAAATTAAGTTTCTTCCGTAATATGCTTAATAATGTTTTTGTTTTATGAAGGAATTCAATCAGAACAACCATCAAAAACATTACATAACTGCCCTAACGTTCACACATGTATAGTCTGCCTACTTTGTTTCAGGTGCGTGGGTGTTACAGTTCTCAGGTGTTATAACCGTGTTGTAATTTTAACTTCGTGTAATAAGAACATAAGAACATAAGAATGGAGGAAACTGCAGCGGGCCTATTGGCCCATACTGGGCAGTCCCGTTTACACCCAACCCCTATTGCTCATATGAGCATCCAACCTATGTTTGAAGCAATTCAGCGTATTCGAGTTAATGATGATATTTGGTAACTTGTTCCATTCATCCACTACTCTGTTTCCAAACCAGTGTTTACCTATTTCACGCCTAAATCTAAATTTGTCTAATTTAAAACCATTGTTACGAGTTCTCTCCTGGTTGGATAATTTGAGTACCTTTGTAATGTCCCCTTTGTTTAGCTCTGCCTTCCACTTATACACCTCTATCAGGTCGCCCCTCGCTCTACGTCTCTCAAGGGAGTGCAAATTAAGAGAAATTTGTTTACGAAAGTTATGGAGCCGCGGTCAATACTGGATGGCGTGGATTTCCCGAGACCTAAATAAATAGACACAGCTCCCATATGTCTCAGAGCAGTCCTCCCTTCTCTGTGACACTTCCATTTTCTCTAAACTTCAGTCATACATTAGAGAAAAGATCAATCCTTACATGACCTCACAATACGTTGCTCGAGTTGTTAATTCCAGCGCCCAGTTGTTAGGAGTTCCCGGTGAATTAATCTGACATAATCATATGCAAATTGTCTTAAGAAAAAGCGAAAAAAAATGTTGCGGTGGTGAAGAGCCTCTGCTGGCACAGGTGCACATTTTTCTAAGACACAGAAAGAACCACTTGAGCGAAGGTCTCCTCAAAATCTCATTGCATATATTTTTTAATAATTCAACTTTTTCCTTTGATTTGCAATGTAGTGATGATGACTTGTGATGGCAAAGTTCATTAATTTTATGGAAGAAAAAATTACGTAAATACTGCAAGGTTCAAGTCAGGAGGAGAAGATCTTAACTAGCATTTTTTTCTTGTTCTCATTGATAGGTATCTGCGTCGCTTTTAATGACGACTATAGAGTTAAAATAAAGAGATGGCGAGAATTAAACATCCTCCGAAATGAGGTTAACGGCGACTGTAAAGTGTAATGAGGTAGAAAAACATTAGTTAGATATAATTGGTTGATAATCTTAGTGAGTAGGCCGTTGAAACAGATTTATTCAAGATTAAATGTCCATAACATCAGGAACGGTTCTCCCAAATAATCGTTAGTCACTGTAACTCCCACACTATTCTGTCCTTTTCCCTGAAGATAACTTTAAAAAAAAAAAAAATTATCCCAAATTATAGGTAGTTAGAGAATTATTTGGGCTGTATCCAATTCTTTTTCCAGGTGGCAAGAGATATGACATGTTGTGATGGGATTTCGTATCAAGAATACACGCATCAAACAACACAAACACGTGCACATGAATCAACATTTTATAAATCCACACATGCTTATACAAATACAAAGGATTATATATGATATATTGTACACACACACACACACACACACACACACACACACAAACACGCGCGCGCACGCGCGCATTTACATACACCTTGGTTGTGGAAAGCCTTTCACCTATTTCAATGCAAATACTCCAGAAAAAAAAAATATATATTTATATTCACACAAAAATTATGAATCTCTGCATGCATTTAGAAGCACGCAAGCGGAAGAGACCGACGCACCACCAACACCAGAATATAAAGTTTAACGTATCTTTTAAAAGCGGATTTTTACTGAGAAAATCTCCAAAGCAGCCGTAACACCGTCGAGAATTTTTCCCTCGAAACTGAATATGCAATCACGGCAGAGAATTAGATGGTTTGCTGCCCCCAGATGTGTCTTTACACTCCAAATTCTGCTAAATTGAGAAAAAAATTATTTTCAATGCATATTTTTTCTCTTCTTTGTGTTATGTATTTTACCTGCCTCGTTTTGCATCGTGTTACGTCACCTTTAATGGAAGACTGCCTTTTTCTCTTCCAATGAAGGTGACGATTTGTTGCGATGTGGTTGAAAAAAGACACTCTTCTTAAGTGATTATTTTTCCTAATCTTATGAAGTGCCTGTAAGATAACCACAGGTGATGTATATACATTAGCAACTATGGAAAGGTTATCGTCGTCTATTTTTCCACGATGTAAATGTAATTTCTGTAGTGTAGGTGTTTGTGCTGACAGGTTTGATGCGTTATTTGGAATATGTGAGGGAAAACAGTACCTGCTTTGCTCCACCGTTTAGGAGCTCTTAGTCTGCAGGCTCCACCTTGCACGACCCCTCACTCTGCTGGCTCCACCTTGTAGAATCCCTCACTCTCCTGGTCCCACCTTGTAGAAGCCCTCACTCTGCTGGCTCCACCTTATACGACCCCTGACGCTGCTGGCTCCACCGTGTAGAATCCCTCACTCTGCTAGCTCCACCTTGTAGAAGCCCTCACTCTGCTGGCTCCACCTTATACGACCCCTGACGCTGCTGGCTCCACCTTGTAGAAGCCCTCACTCTGCTGGCTCCACCTTATACGACCCCTGACGCTGCTGGCTCCACCTTGTAGAAGCTGGCTCCACCTTATACGAGCCTTCACTCTGAACCAGTTCCGATGTCTCTCCTTCTAGGAACAGCAAAATTTTCACATCCATCTAAGAAAAACATTTATTCACGAGAGAAAAAAGGGATATACATGACCGAAGGAGGGAAAGGAGGTATTCCTCAGTGAAACACTGCTTCCTCGATCCCAGACAAGGATATATCATTCCTTACTATAGTGTCTGATGCCCGTAAAACGCCTTCATCCTCCTCTTTGTTTTTGTTGACAGAAGACCCCAGGAGCCCGGCAACGTCACCACAATCATCATATCCACCATCAACACCACTACCAATATTATTACCAGTATCACCACAGCCACCACCAAGACAACTATCACTATTATCACTTGTACTTCCGCAAGCACCAATACCAATACCACTACCACTATAAGCACCTGCGCCACCACTACTAACTACCACTAACCACTACCACCACCATCATCACCACTACCACAATCCTAACCTCTACATCCAATCACCAGTACCTCCACAATCAGTATAACCACAACTACCACTACTACCACCAAAGCCACTATACCATCAGCATCACCACCATCACCACCATCACCACCCTTACCACTAGCCAACACCATCACCATCGCCACCACATTTCGTTATCATCATCATCATCATCACTACTACCACCATCACCATCACCACCGCCAGTATGATTATCATCACCACCCTAATCACCATCATCACCACTATCATCACCATCACAACCATCATCGCCATTACCACCCTTATCACCATCACCACCATCATCACTATCGTCACCATCACCATAACCACCACCATCATAACCATCACCACCATCATCACAATCACCACCACCACCATCATCATCACTATCGCCAACACCATAATCACCATCATCACCATAACCACTATCATCGCCATCACCACCAATATCATCACAACCATCACCATCACCACCACCACCATCATTACCATCATCACCATCACCACCATAATCACCACCATCATCACAATCACCACCACCACCATCATCATCACTATCGCCACCACCATAATCACCATCATCACCATAACCACTATCACCACCATCACCATCATCACCACCACTACCACCATCACCACCCTCATCACCACCATCACCTCTATCACCACCATCACCACCATCACCACTATCACCACCACCATCAGCCTAAGTAGATGGATGATACAGGAAAGGCGGAAAATTGTATTTCTCGTGGAAGACTTTTTGGTAACGTGACCACAAAATAATAGACGAGAAAATTATTTTGTTTTTGTATGTGTGCGTGACGAAGAATGATGTATCGTTGCGGAGAAAGAAATAGAGCCCACACAACAAGTTTCTCCCCGGAAATAAAAACGGAAATATAGTGATATCTTATACAGTAGACTAAGAATTCACCAAAAACCATAACACACTTAACATTTCTTAACGATTTGTTTCACGTTCTTTCTCTGTGGAAGATTGTTTTTTTTTTAAACTTTATTTTTATCTTAGAGGGAGAAAAACCAATACACATCATTACCATCAGAACGGAGGCTGTATGTTGGTGTAGTATTTAAGTAGTATTAAATGAATATAAGTATCGATAGACAGATAGAAAGACCAATAAACAAATAAGAAAAATGGGAGAGAGAGAGAGATTTAAAACAATTCTTATTTGAGGAATCAATTCAACTCTAATTGATGCCACCTGAACAATTTTCTGCAACACAGAAATATCATAATTATTGCAAATCCAGTTTACCGGGTGGAAAAGTCATAGTCTACACAGCACCCGAGGAAGACACCAGGAGGGCACAAAGCACAGTGAAATATTACAAAACGAAGTGGAAGAAAATATTGCGCAAAAATAAAAATAAAAGATATAAACTTTACAACAGTGATTAGCAGTCCCTCCCCTCCCCCCCCCCAAAGAAAAATAAATAAATAAATAAATAAAATACCCTTAAAATGACAATGAATCTATTAAAACGCTGCACATATTATTTGAGAGCTGGAAAGTCAATTGGTATCAATAATTGAGAGGAAAAACTCGTGAAAAGTTTGACATACGGAATTCAGAACTAAATGTACAGGGTGTGTGAGGAGAGAAAAGGTCACAATCTCTTGGGAATTAAGTTAGTATGTACTGTATGTGCTGGGCTGGAGCATCACAATGTTTATAAACAGCTCGAGATCAACTCCTGATATATTGTCGACAGAAATGTATAAGAGAGAGAGAAGTCATCTGTCTGGTGGTGTGACGGGCAGACCATCACCGTCACACACATCCTAACTTCCGTCACTCACCTGACAGCTCGTTAATAGTTCATCAGATAATTACCAAACTAACGGAGAACCTGGATACTCACTTCCCGGGGACGAGTGGACCTGCTGGTGAAAGTGGTGTCGGAGATGGTTATTGGGTCACAGAGGTAATAATTCACTGTAAATGTTCCCTCATTGTCACAGTCCTCCGTGACAGTGGCAGTCACATCAAGTCTCTGAAAATCTAAACTTATGCCTTTCCTGATCTAGATATGAGTCGCTCTTTTCTTTTTCATTGTATTCGACTTCCTCTCTGACAATATTTTTTATACCTTTCTCTCCATCTATTGTTGTCTGTCCAAGACTGAGACACATCTGACTCTTTATTCAATAACTTCACATTTGTTCATAAAGCATTAAACTCCAGAAACCCTTCTCCAACTTCGAAATCAACTGAGGTGGTATTTTGAAGCATACAACTTTTACAGTAACACTGTTTTATCAGTAGTCATTATTCATATGAAGTTTTAGAAAATACCAGAGAAGTGAACATAAATAGAAACAAGAAATAAAAAAGTGATAAGCTGGAAGATAACACCTAAAGTGACGATGAGGTGTCCGATTTTTGCTTTATTTTCTTTCCACTTTTACCCGATACGCCACTTCCCACTAAGCCTCCTTCAAACACGGCAGCCACCAGTGTCAACCAGACTTTTATCACTGAAGGGGGAACTACCTATGCCTGTGAGCTGTTTTGTCTGTTTGTCAATGCCTATTCATCACCAAGGCCAACATGAAGGATGGAATTTGAGATATGACCAGATTTGCTAGGAGGTATAGGCCTAATACTTCTTTAGTTGTACATTGTGCATCATTTTTAAGATAATTTTATTTCATAACATTTGCATCGAGGTCAAGATGTTTGAACTGAGTGGGTGTAATTTTGTGCTGAGTACTTCTAGTTATGAGATATTATTTTCGTGTAGTGCAGAAACTTTCAGGCTCTTGTTCTTCCTTCCCACCCACTCGTCACGTCTGCTTCCTCTTGTAACTTTCTTAAGTTCAACTTACTTCCTCCTTCCAAATCCTCATTTTATAATAATTACTGTACCTTCTTCATCATTTTTAATGGTGAATTTTCTTCTTTCCTAATACGTATAACTTGGATTTATTTAAAAAAATCCCGTCCACTACCATAGGTGTGACTATTTTTGTTTCGAAAACACCTAGAAAACTTCTGAATATTGTTTCCGCGAATTTTAAATGAATCTCATATAGACGTAGATATTTGTTGAATTTTATTTGTTGGAATGTTCTTGCCGTCATCCGTAACTCCTTCATCTTACAGGACGGTGTCCTGGGAGTCTTTCACAGAGCGATGACTAACGTACCCCGTGACATTCCTTTACTCACCGTCACTATCACAAATTACCTCAACTTCTTGCACCATCCATCTTCATTCTGCCTTGAGGAAACAGGAAGCTTTCTTTGATACAAACTTACATTGACAATCAAAAATTAGTTTCTTTAAAGAATTTCTTGCAATTTTAAGCAGTTTCTCGCTATAATACAGTGATCGGAATAAAAAGCAAATATTCACCCATTTCCACCTCATTCAGTCATTTTATCATTATATTAGATGTATTTTGTTATGTTACTTCCAGTCTACAACAATGATACAATTATTTATCTGGTATATCCTTATCCTTTCACACATGTCAGCATCACCAAGCAGCAGCACTAACTTTCTGAAAAATCACTCAACGTCATAGTTTCCACTTCTTCAGTCACACTGCTCTCTCCCGATTCCCAAATATGAGAGAAATAAGGATACGTTCACGGAAAATTGGGGCTATTTTTCCTGGACTGTTAGTAGATATTTTCTTCCCCCCCTTAGATATTATATGATTTATTTCACGTTTCTTTTTTTTCACAAACTTTTTTTTTCCAGTTAATGATCTTTAACCCAGAACTTCATAATTCAAAGATATCCTTGATTTCTCAGTTGAGGGATGCAAGCCCAGTATGCAGTTCGTATTCTCTCTCTGGATCGCTTTGAGGTGTTAAAATACATAACTGGAATCTTTGGTAAATTCGGTGAGTCTGGAACCCGGGTCATTCAGGAACTCCTGCCCCAAACTCCCAGAGTCTCTGTTTCTGTTTAAAAAAGGCTGTGTTCGTGGCACAGGGTCCCGTACTTTGTCTCCTTGAGGTTTTCCCTTGAACTTACAACCCTCCCCACTGGAGGATAGTGGAGGCACATATATAATCCTGCACCAACTGTTTGCCAACCTTTCCTGGGAGCTTGTTTTCGCATATGTAGAGCCGGGGTTCCTTGTGTATTGTGCTGCTCCTGGTAGTGGTTTTTAGACTCCTCCTAATTATAACTCTAAGTCATGCTATCTTGTCCCAATACCTCTTGCATACTACTCTACATTCACTTCCCTCTTTGCTATGTACGGCACTCTCTCTTTGTCCTCCCACTTCATTTTGTGTTCCTCTTTCACATACGTACTGCGCATTTATCAAAATCATATGGTTCTGCCTTCCACCCCATGACTCTACATAGATGAAGTATAAAAAGGAAGGCTCTATCATGACGTATCGTGACATTTATCATAACTACTTAAAAACGAATCTCATGTTTTTTGTGGTCAGTTTCATACAGACACCAATGTAAATATAATCACTGGAGTTGCATTTATTCAGTTTTATTAGTAATTATTGACTAAAAAGGAAAATTATTAAAATGCATTTTTAATAACATTGCTTTTACTCGCGAGAAGAAAAAGCAGATATGAACTGGTAACCTTGAATTTGTATACTGAAAGCAGTTCAAAAAGTTGTTTGCTAAGTTGCAATATTTCCCAGCTGTGTCAATCCTCCTGCACCGGTTCAACTTTATCATTCATATCTCTCAACCTTTTCTCCCTCCTTTACACACGACTGGTAAGGTATTCTAAAAATTCCTCTTAAGAATATGCAGTGTGATAAAATACAATGTCTTCAGGGAGAAAAATAAACTAAAGTTGCTACGAGGTCCCGAGGTGTTAAGGTGTGAACACGTAAGTCTTGTGGAGGAGGAACAAGAATTGTTACGCCTTGCATGAGTGATGTAGAGTGCTGGCATGTAGAAAATGATGGATGGAGAGTATAAAAAGTCGTACGTAGTAAAGGAAAGTAATCTTATTCATAGAGAAGATCCTTACGAACTTAACACAAAAATACTCGTGATATAAGAATAAAACACTTGAAAATGCTAGTGTATGTAACTTACTTCCCCAGATAATAAAATAATCTGTTTATCACTATCAGAATGCAATTGATAAATACTGTAATATATCTTTAAATTGTTTAAATTCAAATCGGATGTCGGAAGGATTTAGAGAGTCAATTACCGCCACATAACTCAACACCACGACACTACTACTACATTACTCCAGTCAACTTCCTGCACCATAGTTAACCAAGAACCAAATTAGCTTACCACATTACACTACCCTTTCAATATCAACCATACAAACCCATCCACACCACACCACACCACACAAGTTAGCCCACTATGAAATGAACTCGCTATCCACTCAACCGAAAACTATGCTACTTAGTCAAATTACCACCACCACCGCCATGCCCAATAAACCCACTACTAAATGAACCCACTACTATATGAACCCACTACTAAATGAACCCGCTACTTAATGAACCTGCAACTAAATGAACCTGCTACTAGATGAACCCAGTACGAAATGAATTCACCACTAAATGAACCCGCTACTAAATAAACCCGCTACTAAATGAATCCCCACTAAATGAACCCACCACTAAAAATGAACCCAATACAAAACGAACCCGCCCCTAAACGTACCCACCACATCACACCCCTCAGCCAACAATAGCACAAAGCAGGAAAACAAAAATATTCTCTAAATAAAAGGAAAATTCAACATCATAATTTCGAGAGAGGAGCGAGGGAGAGGTGAGTAAAAATGGTGATATGTGAGAGAGCAAAATGAAGTTAAAAATGCGGCTTATTGCCCAGTTCTGGCTGAAAACTGTGGCGCAGAGGATTGTTCTAGTGAAAGAGAGAGAGGAAAGAGAGTGAAAAAGAAGGAGAGGTAGAGTGAAAGAGATAGATAGATAGATAGATAGATAGATAGATAGAGAATATACATACCAATGTTTAACCAGGACCTTATTCCTGTTTGTTTCCTTGACCTCTCATCCAAACACACTCAGACCAGAACGCAAGAAAAATTAATAAAAAAAAAGAATACGAAAATGAAGACGGAGAAGATGGGAAAAGATACAGACAGAAACGATTGAAAGAGTGATAAAGGATGACTACTGGACGTCCAAAGTTCTAAAATAAAAGTGAAGTAAAACAACCGCAGGAAAAATAGCGAATGAAAATTTTGATGTCATAACTGACTGCTGCTGGGGTGACTCCAGGTAACTCGTGGAATTTCTGAGGTTGGGAGTGTGTGGCCGTGCGTGGAAGGGTGTGTGTTTGTGTGAGTAGCAAGCTGAGTGTAGGAAAGAGTGCGCGTGTGTGTGTGTATGTGGAAGGGAGGAGAGTGCATAATATCATGTGTGTGTTTGGGAGACGTTAAGTTAAACGATATTTGTATGAGTGGGTGGTGTGTGTGTGTGTGTGTGTGTGTGTGTGTGTGTGTGTGTGTGTGTGTGTGTGTCAGAGTGGTTTAGGAGGGCTTATGTGAGAAACACGGAAGAAGAACTTGAGCATAATATCTAAGGACAAAAACACTAACACGGAAGCCTCAGCGTCCTCTTTTATACGACCCTTTGTTTGTAAAGTCTGTCAAATATTCGTCAAAGTGGAAGGAACGTGACAGGCATAAACCGGTCTAGGAGAAAGTGAGTTTGGGAGTTTGAATAAGTGTGTGGTTGTACAGTAAGTGGAGGGACGTTTACATTCTCCATAAGTAAAGCAGATGTGTGGACGAACAGAGTATGGATAATGATGCAAATGTGATACATTTGGATTGTGAGGGACATTTTTGGATGTAATTAAAAAACGTAAAGTAAAAAAAAAATTGAGATTTTATTGTGTTTGTACATACTATAGAATGTGGTGTAATTTTATAATTAGGTCACTACCTGTGTAGGGCAGCCATTAATAGTGATATGCATGTTATTAATATAAATTAGGCTACATGCGTTGTAGTGGTTGTTATGGTGAGAAATCGGGTTTCATATGCAGGAGTATAGTAGGAAGGGGGACGGGTATTTGCTAGATAAATATTCATGTGTTGGGAAAGGGGGTATGTGGGAGTATTAGAGAGTATGGGTAACAATTTATTTACATACAGTAGTGACAGCAGTAGCCATTACTTGAGGGGAGGGTGTCGACCACGTCCACCATTCATACTTCTCTCCCTCACACCCAATCACTCCTGTTTACAACCTGTCTGTGTGAGTCATAACTCCACTGTTCTTCTGTGTTAGAATGGATGCCGCCCCATTCATTTCTGCTCCCTGTATGCTCCGGTAGCTTAAGTAGAATTTATTTAGGTGATTGAAGCTAATTCTTGGAGGGGCCAGGTAAAAGATTTATTCCCGCGATTGAGGGTAATTCTGAGAAAACTGGGTTTACTCTCCAGCTTCCTTGTAACATTTTCTTGGATAATAATTAAGACGTATGGGGAGCTAAATCATGGCGGAGGAGAGGAATGTGTGCTGTGAGAGACGCTCAGGTGTGTTAGTGAGGGAGAGTGAGAGGTGATAAGGTGAGTTAGTGAAGGAAAGTGAGAGGTGATAAGGTGAGTTAGTGAGGGAGAGTGAGAGACGCTCAGGTGTGTTAGGGAGGGAGAGTGAGAGGTGATAAGGTGAGTTAGTGAAGGAAAGTGAGAGGTGATAAGGTGAGTTAGTGAGGGAGAGTGAGAGACGCTCAGGTGTGTTAGGGAGGGAGAGTGAGAGGTGATAAGGTGAGTTAGTGAAGGAAAGTGAGAGACGCTCAGGTGTGTTAGGGAGGGAGAGTGAGAGACGCTCAGGTGAGTTAGTGAAGGAAAGTGAGAGACGCTCAGGTAAGTTAGTGAGGGAGAGAAATGAGAGACGCTCAGGTGAGGTAATGAGGGGAAAGAGGAGAGAGAGAGAGATTTAGGTGAGTTAAATATGGGAAATGATGAGTGAGAGGCAACCAGGTAATTGAGAGAGAGAGAGAGAGAGAGAGAAGAATAAACGAGAGACATCAAGGAGAGGAAACAAGATAAGATAAACATTAGTTAATCTCGGTAAACAAATATGGAGAATAGAATGAAGGACGTAACAAATGAAAGAAGTTATGAATGAACGAATATGAAATAAGAGATTTTTGATAGAATGGGAGAAGATGATGAATGATACTGGAGTGGAATAAAATAGAAGAAATATTACAGAAATTAGGAGGTAGTATAATCTAGAAAGAATAAGCAGACTTAATAGGAGACCCCCCCCCCCCCACACACACACACACATACGTGCCCAGAGGAACAGGAAAAAATACTGAGAATTAAACCAGTCAATCAGAAAGTCAGTCACTTAATCACTAAATCAAATAGTCAATCAGTTCGTCAGTCACTCAGCCAAACAATCAGTCTGTCTCTCACTCACTCACTCACTTACTCAAACAATTAGCCAGTTTGTCATTCCACTCAATCACTCACTCTGTCAAACAGTCATTCATTCACTTAGTCAAATAGCCACTCACTCACTTACTCACTCACTCACTCACTCACTCACTCACACAAAACAAAACAGGAATAAAATAAACCAACACAGGGTGGAATGAGAGCTAACAACACGAGGATAAACAAAAGAGCAAAACATAACTCAATAGAAAAAGAATAAGAGACAGATGAACAGCAAGGGAAAGGAAAAGGTAATAGAGAAAATGACAAACGGAAATGATGTGAGAGATAAAACGCGATTAAATGAGGCAGAGAGAGAGAGAAGATTAATGGGCAGACGAGAGACGGAAGGAAGAGATGATGATTTATATGAAAGGCTGACATAACAGTGAGAAACAGCGATAAGAAGCAAATATCACAAAAATAAAAAGTGGACAAGGGAGGTACAAGATGAATTGTGAGTTGGAGAAGAAAATGAAAGAAAAAATCGGAATGAGAAGACACAAGGAGGTGGGTATTGGTTAATCTTTTGGGTAAATAAGCTGGGATGTAGATTCCTCAGATGATCCACAAAAGAAAATAATAGAAGGAAAGGCGATAATAAAGAGGAACGGAAAACAGATGAAGACGAAAAAATAACTAATGAAAATGTAGCTAAATTAACCACTCATGTTTACCTGGATATCTTTATTGTCTCTATTACTCCGTGCAGGTGTAGGGCAGGCAGAGTACCACGTATATTTTTAGTAATTACTCTTTATTTATTCATCATCTGTGTGGACGTAGCTAGTAAAGTCTGGTTAGTTTGTACAGAGGGATCTGGAGAGGGGGTGGGTGGGGGCGGTGTTGCGAGGGTGACTGGTGGTGACAATACTGTTCATTATTTTGCTGGTCATGTGCACCGCGAGGAAGTTTTCTCTCGTACGGGTCCAGCATGAGACAAAAAAGAAAGAAAGAAAGAAAGAAAGAAGATTTTGTAAGCTTTATGTTGGATGTTGTTCTTACATAAAGCATCACGTTTAGTTTATACTGAATTTCCCACAACAAATATCCAAGAATGTAGTAAAACAAACAATAACGAAAGTAACATTATATTACGAAAAAAATACATAAATAATCCCAATAAATTCCACATTCATCAAAGAATGTGACTTAGATAATAATTTGTCCATTTGTGTTATAAATATTTCATTGTCTTTACTCTCCTCGGCTTTCTTGATGTAGAAAAAATATCATGTTCTTTAGGCTCATATGTTGCCTGGGAGGAATTAATTAATGTTTTGTTTGGCTTATGGGAAAAGTCTTGTGTTCCTTTTGGTCCTTGAATCAGAGTAGTACCAGCATAACATGTATCTTAACTAAATGAAACTCCAAGATAAACATCCCATTGTGATATAAAGTTACATTATTTTGATAACTGAAATACACATCAAATATAAGTTGGTGTATATCGTCTCGTTGTTGAGAAGGCTCGTATGTGATTTTTATAAAGGGAAAACAGTGTAATTATAATCTTTAAAGCTGTCAACTTGATATCTATTGCTCAAAAACAATAATGTTTTACCCGCTTCTCGAAAATATTCACCCAGATACTTGCAGTTCGAGTGTTTAAAGGATTAATATGAATCTTTATTTTAGTTGAGAGTGGACTCCAAATTTCCTTCCTGTACTAGGGAGAACAGAGTCAACTTGATAAAGGTGGCAGTGTTGTGTAAGTGTTCACCAGACCAGACAATGCTGTTGAGTGGGTCTTTTAACACGTCACGCACAATCCAGCCTGATGGTGCCTCTCCTCTTGTCTCCGATTTTGTTATTAATGTTTCTGAATTTCCTCACCTCACTCAAAGCGTTTTAAAATATCGTACAGCGTATAAACTATTTTTTTTACATACAATTTGGAGCATTGTTACTTACTGAATACAAAATTAATAACACCTTCAATTTGTTTCTGGAATTAGTCATGAATGGCGCTAATGTAGTCTGTGTTATGCAAATGTTTCCCTGAGTTATATTAATTCACACCCGCTCTTTGCTACTTGATACTTAAATTAATTTCGGGATTATTCATATAAATCTCAGTTAAAAAGTATCTCAGTACCGAATTATTGCTGACGGCTTGTTTGATCATGATGGTAACAAAACCCACACACCAAGACTTATTTAATGCTGCTGACATATGGCCTTAATACGTATTTTGTCATATAATTCATGTTTAAAATTTAAATTCAACTTAATATTGCAGACATGTTAGTTTATAATTAAGATTGCATCTGTAGCGCACCCACGTGTAATTTGAAGTTTCATAATCATGAGGTTTCATGAGAAGGACAGAGGTGGGGAGTGGAGATTTGCAAGGATTTAGGTGCGAAGGAAGGAGGGTAAGAGAGGAGGGGAGAGAGCTGCACAGGGAAGGATGGTGAGAGAGGAAGGGAGAGAGCTGCACAGGGAAGGAGGGTGAGAGAAGAAGGGGGAGAGAGTTGCACAGGAAAGGAGGCTGAGAGAGAAAGGGAGAGAGAGCTGCAACAGGGAAGGAAGTTGAGAGAGAAGGGGGGTACAGGAAGAGAGAGCTGCACTGGGAAGGAGGGTGAGAGAGGAAGGGAGAGAGCTGCACAGGGAAGGAAGGTGAGAAAGGGGAAAGAGCTACACTGGTAAGGAGGGTGAGAGAGGGGGGAGGGGGAGCTGCACACGGAGGACAGGGAGGAAGATTGAAGTAGAGAGGGAGAAAGATTTATGGTGAAAGAGAGTTACAAGGACTAGGGAAAAGAAGTGTGTGGGAGTGATGCCCCCTTCCCTCCCCAATAACCTCATGACCCCCTCCCTCCCCCCTCACATCACTCCCTCAAGTCGGGTCAATGAATTTCTGAAGAGGTAAGGTTCTTTACTTAGCTATAAATCTTATAGACTCTATCGTATTCTGACTTACTCGTATGACTCTCGTGACCTTTCCTGGATCTCATTACATCCCTGATACTGCCTTGAGATTCATGATATTACTTCACTCTTTAACACTCTTTGGAAATCTCAAGTTATAGTATAATTGCTGTGAACTTCCTTTTACACTCCACAACTCCTTTGCACTTACTTGAATTTACTTTCTTTTGCAAGTCGGATGTTCTCTTGCTTATTGTATATTCTTTTGCTTATCGTATATTCTTTTGCTTATCGTATATTCTTTTGTTTATCGTATATTCTCTTGCTTTATCTTGGTCATTCTAACTTCTATTGAAAGGTTCTCTTCAAGTGGTCAATTCTGGCACAACATTACCTTTATTCGGGATCTAAGCGCCTCAAGAAATCAAGTAAATCTGTGTATACATTGCTTAGGGTTCATCTTAAAAGTTCACTGTCTATAGAGCAGCAGTGATTTTTTTTATTCCATAGACACATTACAACAATCACGTAGTGCCACATAATGTCACACCGTAAATTCTCTGGATTTAATTTGAGTTTCATGTCAATTACTTGGAAATACTAAAAACTTAATGGCCAGCAGAACATTAATTTTAATTGTTACTGCCAAAGTTTCTTCGGCTTTTTCTTAAACTTCCCGGCGTTGTAGTAGTCACGCCAACACCTGCGACATGAAGGTGTTGCAGTTATAAATATTTGGAATTTTAAACTTTGATCCTTTGTAAAGAGATATCAGAAGAGTTTAACCAGTTATGGTTTGGAATATCTTATCTAGAATGTCATGTACCTAATAATATTCCTTCTTCAGATTATATGAATTATCTTGGGGATCATCGTGAGTAAGGGGGCTAATATTTTAATGGCTGCAAACATTTAGTTAAACGTAATTACGCTAAGCTCTTTACGGGAATAATGTGATTATCCAGCTTAACCTATTGCATGATATGGCCCGGACAGTCTCATTTAGAACACTACATCACCAGTCTCATTTATGTTGTATCATAATGACTTGATACGATAAAGGTTAAGTGCAGTGTTTTGTCATGTACGATTAATTAGCACTGGGGTGAAAAGGAACGAGTACACTTTTTACTGTTGTCACGATTATGATTATGCAGACCACTTTGTTGTTTATTAATAATTAATCAAATCCGGGGATACGATGGTAGGGTGGGTACAGCGCTCGCCTCTTGTTCTAAGGATTACTTGATCGGTACTTGGACACCATTAGTCCACCCAGATGTTCATGGGTGGCCTAAATTTACAAGTGGTTAAGTGAAGTCGGTCAAGTGCAGTGCCGGCCTCCCGGGAAAGAAGTTTAGTCGAAAATTGGGTGTATCCTCACTGTCTCTAAGAGTTCGTCAGGCCTATGGGACCCATTATCACAAACCAAGTCCAAGGTACCGTTAGCATAGAGACACGAGGCAAAATATGAATTTTTTCCCCTTGCCTGATAAGAAGACCTACATCACCTTGACGAGTGTAACCTAGGAACACCTATAGTACATTAACGCAACACGGGGTTCACTCTACCTACATTGTACACCCAAAACTATATTAATCTCTATGACTTCTTAGCGATACTACTGGCGATATAATTGTTTTTCTTTGGTCCTCTGAATTCAAGGTGTCAACCTCATAACGTCCCGTAATTACCACCTCATACTCACCTCCCACATTTCATCTATGCACCTCCTCTCCCCCTAACACCCACCCCCCCTCCCCTTACCACCCATCTCATTGACTATCACCCAATTCCCCGCTACCTCCCCACCTACCTATCACTCACCTACCCATCCTTACCACCCACCTCCTACCCCGACCATCCACCTATCCATCCCCTATCACACACACCTACCCACCCCTACCACACACCGCCCCACCATCCAGACACCTCATACCCCCTACCACCTACCACCCAACTCCCCCTATCTATAACCCTCCTCCTCCCCCACCACCCACCTTTTGTCATCTATCACCCACCTACCCACCCCTACCACTTACCCCTTCCCCATAATAACCACTCCTAAGTCCTCTTCACCACTGCTCCTTCCTCCTCTTCCTCATACTCTCCACCGGTGTCTCAGGGTCTTAATGAAAAATTTCCCCTGGGTCCAACTCCTCCCTCCCTGCTACACGTATTCTCTTCCACTACCGTCTTCGTCTTTGTCTGTACAACTCACTCACTCTCTCACTCTCTGTCTATTTATCTATCTACCTTTCTCACTCTTGTCTCTTCCTCTTTCTATATAATTTCTCTATCTCTCCTGGTCTTTATTTCTTTATTTATCTATATATTTATCTTTGTCCTTAGCTCTCTCTCTCTATCATACCTTTTCTCTTTCCCTTTCTCTCACTCTGTTTATCTCTTTTCCTGCATATCATTGCTATTGTTCTATGTTACGCCCTCACGAAAATGTAACGCCACACACAAGCAGACATGGGCAGTAATGTATTGAAATTACTTAAATACATATTCATTTTTTTTTACGGGGATTAGCCCACTCGGGCACAGGTCACTGACCCACATACATGTATCTATAAATACTTTTTTGACTGTATAAATAATTACGTATTTAAATAGTTTTTGAGAAAGTATTTGATATTTGTATGTATACTCACGCGCCATAGTTTCGATGCACCCTCTACCCCTACTCCTGGCTCGAGGGACGTCGTAGTCAGGGCTGCAAACCGAAGGTCCCTCTTGTATAGTGATGTTTAGTATAGTAATGGTAAATAAAGTGTTGTGAAGTCACTAAAAAACCTGTATCGTGCATATATTCTCTCAAATATTACATCATGAACTGCTATTCGTACAATACAGCGAAGCTTCGAGCTACCACATTGCTTCACTGAACGATGGGGGGTGGGGGGGTGAGACAGGGGGGTGGACGTTCGGTGTGAAGCCAAGGCTACGACTTCCATCGAGTCAGGAGCAGGGGGTAGAGGGTGCATCGAAACTATGGCGCTTGAGTGTACCTATTTTTCAATAAAATTTTCAAATACATTTTTGTGAAATTATATTTTTTTAGGAATTTTTTTAAGGTTCTTCCTGGAAGTTCCAGTACTGCCAAAGAGTGGGAGTCCTACTCTAGTAGCGGTTGTCGCAACTACAGTTTGCCACAGAGAGGTAAACGGTCAGATGCTCTGTTTGAAATGCTTGTGCTGATGAGAGGAAATAGACAAAAAATCTAATGAATGTCTTCAATATCATGAAATTAATGTTTCAGACACAAATATTTTCATTTTTTTTCTATATTTGTGTCAACAAATTACATTTTAATCAGTTTGATGTTTTTTTTTATTATTATTTTTTAATGGAGTCGTATTCTCTCTTTTTTGTGGCTGTAGCATTAAACCCAGTCATGTATTAGGACCATATCAACAACATTGATTTACTTAAACCCTTACATACCTGTATTTAATAAGCTCATGTTAGTGATTTTAAATACTTTTTGATATGTATTTGAAATGTATTTGAATTGTATTTAAATACATTTTATGAGTAATGTATTTAGTATTTAATTACTTTTATTTTCAAATGTATTTATTATTAAAATATATCCAAAGTATTCAATGCCCATGTCAGCACACGAGAAACTTTTCAACCAGTTAGCTTGTATCAAAGGTTGACGTAGCAGCGCCTCCAGTAAGTATGTCCACGTTGACAAGCTTCCTTTGGCTGGTAGAATTACAAGGAAGCGATGGATAATATACAAGGCTTTGCTCAGACGGGTGTGAATAAAGGAAAGGTCAATATAAAACCAGAACGAAATGCTCAGTAATATTTAAACAGGTACAAAACAAAAAGTAATTAGTTAGGAAAGTTTATCGACACACACATGCACGATATATATATATATATATATATATATATATATATATATATATATATATATATATATATATATATATATATATATATATATATATATGAAAATTAGTCAAGGTCACGATCTAATAGTATTTTTCTTTCCGCTTCGATATAGAACAAATGACCCCGCCACCCCAGTTACCATCACTACCACTATCGCTTACTACCCTGATGAATACTTCACCACCATCAAAACCACTGCCGCTCTGAGTACACTACCATGAACATTATATTTATGATCACAAACTTTGTCACATCCAGCCACCATCATCTCCACCCACACCAACACTCCTTCCACCACTATCAACACAATCAATACCACCACCACTACCACCACCACCGCTACTATCCCCGCCATTATCATCATCACTACTACTACTAATAGTATCATCACCACTACCACCACCATCATACTACTACCACCATCATCACACTGCCACTACCACTACCATCATCACCACCACAACCATCAAGTTGATAAAGAAAAATCACGATGACAGATGACCGTCATATTCCTTCAAATCTCATTACTCATGACTGATTGTACTTTCCTTTTGTTCACGATGCTTCCTAGTGTGTCATCTGACCTAACCTTCATGACCCACGAATCATGCCGGAGCTTTTTAAAGGAGTAGCAATCATGTAATTTGAGAAGATCATAAGCGCTCCTACTCTCTTCCATCACAGGTATATCGATCCAAGAGCCTTTGAATTAGATGTACGTCAGATTCACCTTTGACCCCCAAAATCACTTTCGTTATTGAATGAACTAATTTTTGTTACGTATGATACACAAACTGAACAAAATGTGCTGAGAATTCATCTTGGTTGGACGTGATGAAGGCAGTCACCAATTCATGCTTCACTGACTCGAGATTCGTGAAGCTTAACTATGTAGAAAGTTTTTAGATGTAGTCATTCTTCTTCTTCTTCTTCCTGTCATTATTTCCGAAAGACAGTTGGTCAGTTTCTTGTATCCGTTTTCCCTATGTTGTTACTTTAGCAGCTTTCAATCTCACCCGGATGTTTTTATTTGTCGTCCTCAACCACAACCCTCCACCTTACCCTCATTTTCTTTTGGTGTGTGTTTTTAGTCGATCATGTTCTCACTAAAAATTTCCTGTGTATGTTGTCGTTCAGTCTACCGCCTGAGGGTTTCCTTATTCGTCTTGCATACATATTTGTTTTCTGTCATGTAATTTGGTTCTTATATATACATTGCAGTTTATTAGGTTTCACAATAACTTCTGTTATATACAGAGAACTTCATATACACATCGCGTTCAGCTCTCAACACGTCCTTAGGTGTATTTCTCGTACCCCTTCACTACTACTAACAAATATTCTACGCTTTGATTTGTGTTAAATCGCGATAATGAACGCATTATTAAAGTCTTCGTGTTATTTCTTTCGTAGGCAACGTGTGAACCTGTAAAATGGCTTCTTCGAATTCATTTTCCAGCAAGTTTAAACTGTGTGCTTCAACCTCCCACACATTGTATAATGCCATGAATCACCTGTATATTTTGCACCCAGACTAGTATTTTCTCTCTTGATTGGTGGCTCCAACTGGCACATTGTTTACTGAAGTTTTCGCGAGGACTTCCCGTTAAGTATTTGGGCTGCAGGAGTCGAGATATTTGGCGAAAGTGGAATATTTAACTTATGCCGGAGAGAAATTCTTGACGACAACCAGCGAGGAATATTCTACTTCAGGTAACATACTGACATCCAAGGAGAAATATTTGTCCAAAGGTAGAAGTTATGAGACAACTGGAAAGAATATTCTACCGCAGTCATAGAGGAATACTGATTACAGCTCATAATTACAGTATATAATATATCTAGCACAAACAAGGGGTAAATATTCCATCACAGTCTATTAAGAAAGAGGGGGGGGGGGAGAGGGTGACGGTAAATGAGAGAGACATGGGGGAGGAGAGACAAATATATTGAGAAAGAAGGAATGAGAGGGTGAAGGGGATAAGAAAAATCATATGATATATTTTAATCATTGTTTGAGGCTTCTGATTTCACTGGTTTAATTGTACTTAATACTTCTTGCCAAGCTGTTTTTTTTTCGTAATAAGATCATAATAACAAGATCAAAAAGACGAGTTCACGCTTCCAAAATAATTACATACCCGCAGCATGTAGGAACACAGATTATAAGAGGAAGGGGAACACTATAAGGTAGATAATGTTTAGCTTGGTTATGGGAACATAAGAACATAAGAATGGAGGAAACTGCAGCGGGCCTATTGGCCCATACTGGGCAGTCCCGTTTACACCCAACCCCTATTGCTCATATGAGCATCCAACCTATGTTTGAAGCTATCCAGCGTATTCGAGTTAATGATGATATTTGGTAACTTGTTCCATTCATCCACTACTCTGTTTCCAAACCGGTGTTTACCTATTTCACGCCTAAATCTAAATTTGTCTAATTTAAAACCATTGTTACGAGTTCGCTCCTGGTTGGATAGTTTGAGTACCTTTGTAATGTCCCCTTTGTTTAGCCCTGCCTTCCACTTATACACCTCTATCAGGTCGCCCCTCGCTCTACGTCTCTCAAGGGAGTGCAAATTAAGATGCTTTAACCTGTCTCTATACTCAAGGTTCCTAATGCCCGGGATTAGTCTTGTCATTCTCCTCTGAATTCTTTCCAAGGATTCTATATCCATTCTGTAATACGGTGACCAGAACTGAACTGCGTAATCCAGGTGTGGTCTCACAAGAGCAAGATACAGTTTTAGGATGACCTCGCTAGTCTTGTAACTAACACTCTTTTGTATGAACCCAAGTATTTATTAGCCTTGTTACGAGCAAAAACACATTGTTTACTTGGCTTAAGGTTCCTACTTTTCATTACTCCTAAATCTCTCTGGCAGTCGGATTTCTCTATGGCATCGTTGTTCATCTGGTATCTGGTTTCCCTGTTTACATCTCCTATACTGAGTACTTTACATTTGTGGACGTTGAATTTCATCTGCCATTTTTCAGACCATTCGAAAAATTTGTTTAGATCTTCCTGTAGTTTTGCCGAGTCCTCGTCAGATTTGATAACACGTCCTATTTTAGTGTCATCAGCAAATTTACTTATGTTGCTGTCTATGCCGATATCTATGTCGTTTATGTATATAATAAATAATAATGGTCCAAGTACTGAGCCTTGGGGAACTCCACTTGTGACGTTGCTCCAATGGGACTTAGTGCCCTTAATGCTCACTCGCTGTTTCCTGTCCTGTAACCACGCCCTAATCCATTTAAGGATGTACCTTTGATGCCATGAGCTTCTACCTTTCTAATTAGTCTTTCGTGGGGGACTCTGTCGAAGGCTTTGCTAAAGTCGAGATATACCACATCATAATTGTGCCCCTCGTCCACCGATTCGAAAACTGATGAAAAGAATGTTAATAGATTAGTTAGGCAAGAACGTCCGCTTGTGAAGCCATGCTGGGAATCATTGATCAATCGGTGCTTCTCCAGGTGATTTCGAATAGAGTTTGAAATGATTGCTTCCAGTAATTTGCCTACTATTGATGTTAGACTGATTGGGCGGTAGTTAGAGGATAGTGATCTATCCCCTTCTTGAAAATCGGTATTACATTCGCTATCCTCCAGGATTCTGGTACTACACCTGTTTTTAATGACATGTTAAACAACTTTGCTAAGGGCATACTAAGCTCTTCCTTACATTCCTTTAATACTCTGGCAAATATCTCATCAGGACCAGGTGACTTATTAGGCTTTAGTTTGTCTATTTGCTTACTAACATCGTTACTAGTCACTACTATCTCACTTAATTTGTTTTCTTCACTATCTCTGAATAGAGTCGGTGCCTCGGGTATCATGTTTAAATTTTCGGTGGTGAAAACTGTTGAAAAATATTTATTCAAATTATTGCTCATTTCTCCGTCGTTATCAGTGAGCTCGCCGGAAGTCTGACCGTATTGGTCCAATCTTTTCTCGTGTTTTAGTTTGATACATTTGGTAGAATCCTTTGGGGTTTGTCTTCGCCTCCCTTGCTATCCTTACCTCATTATTCCTCTTTGCTTTCCTTATCTCGGTTTTAACCCTACTTGCCAATACCCTATAATAGTCCCGGAGGTGAATTTCGCCACGATTTATCCTTCTACCTATAGCCTTCCTTTGGCCAATGATGTTCTTTAAATAATTATTTATCCATTTAGGGTCATTGTTGTCTGATCTGAGTTTTTTGTATGGTATGTTCTGCCTTTGTGCATTAAGTAACTCACTATTTAAATTGTCGTGGAACTCGGCAATCTCAGATCTCGTTATCAGGTCCGTGTCATCTGTCAGGTTCACAGCCAAGCGCGACACCCCCTCTCTCAGCTGCCTCTTTAAACTGTCAAAGTTTGCCCTTCTGAAATCTGGTACTTTAGTGGAATTTTCCTTACGTCTGCCCTGAAAATCTAACTGGAATCGAATTTCTTTGTGATCGCTGTTTGCAAGTTCGTTCCCTACCTCGACATTGCTAATTAGGTTTTCTCTGTTCGACAGAACTAAGTCCAGTATATTATTACCCCGTGTGGGTTCGGTTATATGTTGACTTAGGAAACAGTCCTGGATCGTCTCGAGAAAATCCTCTGATACTGAGTTACCCGTAAGGTCAGTCCAATCTATTTGGCCAAGGTTAAAGTCGCCTACTATACAGGCTTTGTTGTGTATGGAAGCCTTGCGCATTTCATCCCAGATAAGTCGCTCATTGACGCTATCAAGATTGGGGGGTCTATATATTACTCCTGTGATTAATTTTTCCGGACCGTCGCTTAATTCGAGCGGCGGGAGAGAGAAAGATGAGCACAATGAAGAGTCAGGGCTGGACTTCAACTTTAATAATAAGTGGATGAAAGAAGAACCACTGTAGTCATGTGATCAATACCCTATACCGTGGCATATATGACGCCTCTGTATGTATGAAATAGCTGCTTGGGAGAATATTACTTGCACCAGCTATGGCTTTTTGGAGGAAGAATTTACTAAATTCTGTATATGAAGAGTTCCGGGAGAAACTATTTAGAAGGTTAGAACGTTTTAGTTATGTTTGGTTGTTTTAATATGTTTTAGAACTCCTAGGCTGGAATAATATGAAATATAGAGATATATATAAGTAGAAATTGGGTTTTTGAATTGTCAGATTGAACAAGACTCTTCGTACAATATCCGGAGGCAAAGGCAAAGAGTGCACCTGGGGACATCACGGCCGATGAAGCAGAACTCATCCCAAGGAAAGTCACAATTAAAGCTGCACGAGGAATACCTCCAAGCCCTCTCAAAGTGTCTCAAAAGGCAGAAGGGAGATATTGGAGGAGAATATACCCCGTTAGAAGAGACAGAGATCAGGCCAGAAGCAATGGAAGGGGTTATAGTTAAACAAGAGATCAAGTGTGTAAGAAAAATATTAGAGAAGATCAGGAATTACAGTTGGGAGAATTCCCTCGGAATTATCCACGATAGAACCAAGGCGTTCTTTATGATGTACCGTACATTGATATCTCTTGCATAGAGAGTTTCAGCGCAAAGTTGTGAGGAGACCACAACGTCTCGTTGTTCACCTCAAGGGGTTCCGTCGTTGAAGAATTCAGCATAATTAGAGGAGTTAGGAGGAAGGTTAAGGAAACATACGATAACTATTACAGAGCATAAAGTAATTTTCTTAGCCATATGACGTTAATGTCTGGTGATACAAGGTTCACGAGGCGAGCAACTGATTATTTGTATCACAGTTAACAGTTAGCGCCAAAACGACGGTGAAGAATATAGTTAAAATTTGGTAAAGTTCAAGGGAGACAACCTTAACCAGTTGGGTGGGAGAGGAATGTCAATAAGAGGTGTAAGCACTTACTAATGCACAGAGGAGATAACAACACAGGTCACAAATGACGCAGAAGTAAAGGACCGTAAGTTGGGTTTAACAACAAAGCAAGAGTCAAGGACTCAAGGGTGGAACCATAACCAGCTCCGACAGAGACCAGCCTCTGTGTAACCGTCCACATCCCGGGTATCCTCAGAACCCCTTCCTGGGGATATCTACTGGTCGTTACTGGGGACTTCCATAAAAAACCTTTGGATATGACAAGAAAGACTTGAGAGAAAGAAAGAGAGCGTGAGAGTGTGTGTTTGGGATCTCAATCAACCCTGATGCTGTGTGTGTCGAGTCTTGGTTGTGAACGTTTAGCATGTTATAGGATGTACGGTGTTATGCTCACACACACACACACACACACACACACACACACACACACACACACACACACACACACACACACACACACACACACACACACACACACACACACACACACACACACACACACACACACACTACTACTACTACTACTTTGCTGTCATTCGGAATCGAGTATGAAAATCATCCAGCTGTGATACAATGAAATGAGCTATTGAGGATGTCACCTTCGCTGGTGAGCTCTGAGGTGACTAGAGAAGCCGATACGGGACCAGCAGGGTTGTCCACAGATGCTGCTTGTGTGGAGGGCTACATCGAGTGCGGGAGGGGCGGCGGCAGCGTCATTCCGGCGTTGGCGCTTGTCTGCCTCGGTTTGCAGCCGGACTAACTCGAAAGTACTGTATTGATATCTTCTCGTGTGGTGCTCCTCCAGTTGTTGTGATGTGGAGTAATCATCTCCCAGGTGATGTGGTTGATTTGGCGCTTTTTCAGGTTTTTCTTGAGACTATCCTTATACCTTTTCAGTTACCCGCCGGCGTTACGTTTACTATTCGTTAGGTGACTGTAGAGTAGCTGTTCATGGATAATGGTAGCCTCGATGCTCCTACAGTTGGTGTCAACGAGAATGCTGAAAATTGGTCTCTTGTCTTCCCACCGAACGCGGAGGACGGAAAGAAGACTATGTGGGTAAAAGTTTGCAAGTGCCTTAATGTGCCTCCTGTTTGTGACCCATGTCTCACTGCCATATAGCAGGATGGGGAGGACCAATGCTCGATATACATGCAACTCTGTAGGTAATTTCAGCTCCCTACAGCTGAAGACACAGGTACGGAGTCTGCCAAAGTCTTGAGATGCACATCTGATCCGATGTTGAATCTCTTCATCGATGTCCGCTGTAGTGGACATGTGGCAGACGAGATCCTGAAAATGGGTATCATTAGAGAGGGTAGTACCGTTAAGCTGGATGGATGATGGAGGTGTGGCTGTACCAGGGGCAGGTTGAAAGAGAATCTGAATCTTACGTACATTCACCTCAAGGACGAGGTGTGCATACGCATCTGCGTAGGTGGTCAGGATCTCCTGTAGGTCACGTTCAGTGTAAGCAACAAGGGTGAGGTCGTCTGCGTACTGGAGTCGTCTTATGTTGAAAAGATCCTTCATCCGTTACTGGATATCCACCCCGCCGGCTAAATTGGCACTGGCATGAGTAAGGAAGGCAGCCAAGAAAATGGAAAGGAGAGTTGTTGCCAGTACACATCCTTGTTTTACCCCCGTTTTGATGGGGAAGAACTCAGACTGGGTGCCATTGTGCAGGACACTGCCGTTCATGCCATCGTTGACTTGCCTCACAATGGCGATGAAATTTGGTGGGCAGCCAAAACGGCTGAGGGACCCATCAACGGACTTCCCTGTTCACCGAGTCGATGGCCTTGTTTTTCTTTTTTCTTTTTTTTTTACGTGGATTAACCCACCAGGGCACAGATCACTGACCCACATCGGGGCCTGGGAGGCGAAAATGTATAATAATAATAATAATAATAATAATAATAATAATAATAATAATAATAATAATAATAATAATAATAATAATAATAATAATAATAATAATAATAATAATAATAATAATAATAATAATAAAGAACCATAAAGAAATACAAAAATTAAAAATAATCAAAAGTGAGAAACAAATATGTATGTTGTGTTGTCAATAGTAAGAGAAACAATTGGGACCCTGCAATTGTGTGTAAATGAGGCAGAAGTCAGTCAGCAACCTGGAACTTGGTCACAATTTTCGTAATGGCATATGGCAGCAGGGTCTACCGTTAGACAACACATTATGCTTCCAATATCTTTTCAGGCGGTAGTATCTAACTGTTTGGTAGCTGTTTGCTACCTACTACCTACTTAGGTCGATGAAGGCCATATACAGGTCACGACCCTGTTCTCTTCACTTTTCCTGTAACTGGCGGGCAGCAAAGATCATGTCAGTGGTGTCACGTGATGGTCTAAGCCCACCTTGAGATTCTGGGAGGAAGTTTTCCGCTTCAGGAAGAAGTCTGTTTAGGACTCGGGCGATAATCTTGCCAGCTATGGACAGCAGCGCGATCCCGCGGTAGTTGACACATTCTGACCGCTCTCCCTTGTGCTTATATATTTTGACGATGGAGGCGTCTTTAGGAGCTTTGGGGATTTCCTCCATTTCCCACATATTCTCCAGGAGATAGTGGAGACGGCTGGTAAGGAGAGGTCCTGCTGCATTTTAGACCTCGGCTCTGAGGCATTTTTATTTTTCATCAGTCTGATGGCAGTAGCTACCTCATCCAGGGATGGAGGATAGCTGAGATGGGTCAGCTCTGGATGCTGAGGGACTTTGCTGGGTAGTCAGGACATCCACTTCGGTGTTTCGGTTGAGCAGGGAATGGTAGTGCTCTTTACAGTGCTGAAGGATGGCTTCTTTGTCTTTAATTAGGAAGTTAACCATAAAATGTACTAGTGGAATTGAAAAAATTGCTCAAATGCTTTATTTTTTAACCAGTCATTTAAAGCAGCACGTTTATCATCGACGAGTTCATTGAGTTCAGGGTCATTTTCATCAAATCAGTCTTGGTGTATTCTTTTTATCTGGCCGAAGTTCTCTCTGCAGTTTTTTTCAGGTTAGTGTCGAGAATACCCCTTTCGGCACTAGGATTTGGGTTGTTTGTTGTCGGGTTGTTTATCAGCCCATGTTTGAGCTGCTTTCTGAAAGCATGTGCTACCGCTGGATTCTCCAGATGCTTAGTGTTAAAACCTCTTCTTGAAGCGTGTTGCCATCGCCGTTTTGGGGCGACTTGAAGTGAGAGCTTGTCTCTAACGAGCCGATTATCAGTGTTGCAGTGGTCTCAGCCACTCTGACAATGATAAAGTCAATGAGATGGTAGTGTTTGGATCGTGAGTGTTGCCATGAACCTTTGAACTTGTCAGCCGGCCTAAACAAGGTATTGGTGATAGTGAGGTTGTGTGTGTAGCACACTTGCTGAGGAAGAGTAGGCCGTTGTGATTACATTTGCCTATTTCATTTCTTCCTATGATTCCCTGCCAAATGTCAGAATCTCTGCCAACTCTGGCACCTAGGAGCACAACCTTTTCTTCCCAGGAGATAGAGGTTAGCACTATGTCAAGGTCGGCGTAAAAGGCCTCCTTGATGTCATCCTCAGCATCCTGTGTTGGGGCGTATGCACTGATGAAGAAGACATGACGTGAGTGAATGAGTGGGACTCGGAGCGTCATGAGGCGCATTTCAGTTAGCCTGTGTAAGCTGCATTGGCGAATGGCAAAGTCAACTCCATAAATGCGGTTTATCTCTGCAGCAGGCTTACCCATCCAGAAGAAGATATAGCCAGACCTCCTTTCTGTGAGTAGACTTTCGTTTGGGAGCTGGGACTCACTAATGGCTACTATTTCGATGTTATGCCTTGCCAGTTCTTTTGCCACAAGGGCGGTTCTTCTTTCAGGAAGCCCATTTGTGCCAGTATGCAGAAGGGTCCTGACATTCCATTCAGTGGCTGTAAGAGGTTGTAAAGTTAGTTTTTGTTTGATCTGTGATTCTGATTGCATTTTCGACCGCATACGGATGACTTTACTGGGTGCGGTTGCCCAGTCAGGTTGGCTCTTTTGGCATGCTCTTTTAGGGCACCTTTTCTAACCCCCTCCCCATGTGGGTTTAAGCAGATTGGCTTCTTGAAAGGGCTATTCAGTCACACAGACAGGACCGGATTGCGTTGCTACCTAGATCCCAGTGCATAAACGACCATCTTTTCCATGCCGTCCATGTGCAGAATTGTGACAAGAGACTCTTTGCAGTCATCTCTTCTCTCCCCGTCGCCACTCATATATCGCCATAGGACTTTGGGGGTATAGGGGGTTTTAATGATGATGAGTTGGATGATGGGTGTGCAGGAGTTGATTTATGTGGTGAGGCAGAAGTGCAGACTGCAACCACACATCTTGGCTCTCCCTTTTCCTACTCCAGTGGTGCAAGTGTTGCAACGACTGGGGAGAGGGAGAGTTGTAATGGACTACCGATAGCCCAATGCCTTCGTCCACCGATGTAGTCATTGGGCTCCAATGGTGGTCACGTCTTTCGCCTATACTGCCGTTGGGGTCTTGTTGGAGCTCTGTAAGCATGTCTGCCTGATGCGGGGCTCCACCACAGATTTTTCGTTCAAAGCTTACTTCCTTAGCCTCATACCTACCAAGGTTAATCCGCAAGGTAGCATGGCAGTGGTTGTTGGTAGGCGCTAGGACGTGTCCACGTGCCAACGGCTCTATGCGCCACTCCTCTGGGGTCTACTGTTGCTCCGAGATTCCCTGCTGGTCTAGCCTGGGCCCACGAGGCACCCAGTTACCGTGTGTTGCCGCGAGGAAGCATACTTTTAACTAAATGAAAAAGGCTTGAGAGCTAGAACCTAATCACGCAAGATGTAAGTTCAAATATAATTATTATAACCTCAGCATATCTGGTTGAGCCCGGATACTGTCAATCTCTTACTTTCCTTCAAATTTCCTCCCTCTTTTCCTTGATCCTAAACCAATCCCCTCTCCCCCAAATTGCCACCAAACAACTTCCAATCCTAATCCCGGCCCTCCCACCCAGCATTACAAGCAATAGCCTTCTACCTTACCTACAGACGTCAAGTCAAGTCAAGAGGAGGCACAGCAGTAGTCTTGATGGTGAAGAGGCTATGCAGGGGAAGACTTATGCAAGTTGCTTCCTGTTTGTCACTAGGGTTAGCCAGTGGTGGTAGCTGAAAGCGAGAGGAATAAAGCAGTGCTTTCACCTTAACCCTAACATACTGCTACCACACCAGACTTATTATACTACCCTGTGCACACACACACACACACACACACACACACTCTCACGGTGTATACATATATAAACAATGCCTAGTATCTTTTTCTCTGTATTACATGCCTCTCCTTATTTGCTTACTGAAAAACTCAACGTTTTAGGAATATTAAACAGATGCACAGACATGTACCAGACACAATATTTTCCTAGACATTCGTCCAAAATTTGCAACTAATCATCGTTGAGGTAACACAGTTTCATCCAATCAGTTTCCAGTAAATATAAAGACTACATCCAATCAACATGAAACTCACATTCTCGGTGAGGATGACACATTCAGGTGCTGATGAGGTCCGGGAAAAATATTTACTTGGCCAAGCTGATGGAGAGGAAGACAGACAAAGGGGAACGAGGTGAGGAAGAGAGATAGATAGAAAAAAAGTGAGAATTATAAAGAGATTGGTAGAAGGCTAGAGTCATCCAATACAAGTGAATATATTTCATGATAAGCTAAACTTGACTTTTTACGTATCTGATAGATTTATAATAACACAGCATTTGATCTACTATATTAGTTGTCTGAAGGAAAACTATCACTAAATACAAAGTTCAATTGAATAAAAAGAATAATGAATTTGGGCCATGAATTTACTGTTCCTGGAAGACGGGTTGGGGGGGGGGATTACATCATTATTACCATGATATACAACCACTGTTCTCTGCATCAGACATCATCAATAATAATAATAAATAATTATAAAACATAGGCAGACTCACTACCATCAGTCATGGGTGTTCGCTAAACATAAATTCCTGGCGGGTGTAACTTCAGTACGGTGGTTTATATTATTATTGTACACAGTAAATAGAGTTGAACACGCTATGAATCACAGATAATGACCTAGCGGGATGTTGAATTGAGACTTTACCAGGTAATTATAATGAATGAAAACTGGCAATACTAGAGGGTGCTATCTCGCTGGCCACGTAAATTATTACTATGGAGAACGCGAGTCTGGGATTTCATTTAATAAGATATTTAAATGGCGAATATATAATAAATAAGGATGTAATAATATTAAATATTCTGCATAACAGAGAATAGTGAAGTGATTGTAGCTATTGCAGTAACTGTTTAATTGTTTAATATAATATTGTTTAATATATTATACGTGCAGTATACCTTCACGACCTACACAACAACACCGAGTAGTGGACGTAAAACTTTGAGTCTCTGTCCTTGCCCTAGCCAAAAAGAATCAGGCGGCAACGTGTAGTATTTATTTTTTAATTATTTTTACTCCTGTCCTTCTCTGTCACCTCTCCTGCATCTCACTCTCCCTCCCTTCTTTCCCTCCCACACCCAGCTTTATCCTCTCTTTCTCATACGTCTTTTTCTCTTCCCACGTTCAATCTCCTTTTGCTGTTTTCTTTTAGTTCTCTCTACTTTTTCTTTGTTATCTCATGAACCTTTTGTATTGTCCTACATTTCATCTATCTCGTTTTCCATTTTGATCCTCTAGTCTATAGTTTAAACTTAACTTATTTTAAAGCAATCGACTGACTTAAAAAAAATATATTCCTGAAGATTTGTGTTGAAAGATCTTCTGCTCTCTGCACGTCTTTCCACTGCTTTCCCCCCTTCCTTCCCTTCCCTCTCCTCCCCTTTCGCTCTTCTTACCCCTTTCCCTCTTTCCCTTCCTCTCCCCTCTCTTTATCTCCCCTGCCCTCACCCCTGCCAGCACGCTCCCTCAAATGGTTATTCCCTCCTAAAGCCATGTTATCCAATAAACAAGTCTTTGGTAATATTCCACTCAGCTGGTGGCTATTGCGTGTTGGCTGGAGGACGTGAAGTTGGTGTAGCGCTTCAAGGCTTCATTCCATCCCAACTTCGCGATATTAATCCAGCTTGTTTGGGGTCGCCTTAATTGTTGCTTTGTTGTTCTGTATTGGTGTTTCCTGGAGCAACTCGCCTCAGTGTAACACAGTTATTAGTTCATTATGTTGTGTTCTGTTATTATGCTGATGATGACTGTGGACAACAAACCGGCTTAAGGTGATCTGTAACACACACGTATTTATACGCACAGTAGTTAAGTACCATAATCGACAACAGTTAGCCCATTAAGTGTGATAAAGTACAGTACTTTGTTCTCCTTCTAATAGACGGCCAACTGCCAGTGACCACCATAAATTGGATCTTTTCTTACTAGGAAAGAAAGAAGTCCTCTGTGTGTGTGTGTGTGTGTGTGTTATTTGGGGATAATTGCGTAGTATCGATAATTACTAAATATATCTTTTATAGCAAAAATACTGTACTGTACATCGGCTTCTGGTGCGTATGTAGGGGCGATCAAGTAGGTAATAATAACTTACAAACTATAAATACACAGCGACAATACTTATACAACTTAATCTAACTTATATAATAAATAGGTGTATAGGTTTGGTAGAAAAAACTGTACCTTTCAGAAGTTTATTTCACGGTTATATGTATGTATAGGTGTAAAGGCCTGGGACTTAGGGATAGAAATCCCTTACCAGACTAATCAGGATCTTAATACAGGAAAGTCAAGGACCATGATTTTCTGAGGAATAACAAACAACCGTTTGAGATTGACATCTCTTTACTATAAAAAATATAACACAAAACTCTGACACCACTCAACAAACATCAAGTAACAATTACTGGAGTCAAACAATTAATGCAGTCAACAGTCAATGGAGTCAAATAATTACGGGAAGCAAACAATTAAAGGAAGCAAACAATTAAAGGGAAGCAAACAATTAAAGGGAAGCAAACAATTAATGGGAGTCAGCAATTAATAGAATTAAACAATTAATGGAATCAAACAATGAACAGATATTTCCTAAGACAGTGGCCCTGGGGAAGGTTCTGGAACAAGGTGAACCACACTCAGGGGGAAGAGTCCATTCAACTCCACAACACTCGAGCGACAGCGGCCGATGTCATGAAATGGCAGGAGAAAACCGGGGCACAGATGGAGGAGATGAACTGATGGTCGTGGTATGGGGTAGTGGTAGATGACCAGAGAATTGACAGTCGATAGGTTAAGGTCTGGGGACACAGCCCACGAGTCCCGAGAATTTGACGAACAGCGGGGGAAGGTAGTGACTGCACTCACGGCTGAGCAGGATCTGCCTGTGACACAGGTAGCCGCTGCCGTTCTCACCTCTGTCCAACCCCCACAAGTGTTGGTCGCACCAGCAAAAGAGAGTTAGCAGCGGTAACGAGCAGGAAGATCGTTTCCGCCCTTACAATAGGTTCATACTGTATACATTCCTAGAGATATTTAGAATTTATTACGAATGTCTTTTCTCTTTCCACAGCTGTTGTGAGTGTAGTGGAGACGCTGGTGGAGAGGACGGTGGCTTTACCATGTAAGGCCACACTACACCCTCAAGGAGACACCCCAAACTTGCTCCTCTTCTACAGGCACTCCTCCAATATCCCCTTCTTCAGGTACGTATTCCCATGCATATTCTTGTGAAATTTTCTACCTGATTCAAATAAAAATATATGCAGGAGAACCATAGGTACTAAAGAAGTCATCTCTCAGAGGTATAATCGAAGTACGTTCTAGTTTTGTTTTCAAGACCGCAAGAATTCACACGATTAACTATTAAAAAAATTAGAAGATTTCTTACACTACTACATTATTTTTATGTTCTGACAATTACTCATAGGTAAGAGTTTGACCTAGAGTGTGACTCACCTTTCATGAAACACTTAAGAACCTGAAACCGACACGGGATGGCGTGTTGGAATTTAAGTAGATAATTTAGGGAAGAAGAGACTAAGGACTTAAAAGTGTTGAGAAAATGGCTTTTATATTAATTAAACAAATAAACTAAAACTACGTCGAAAATTTATTATATATTGTTGGGTACTGTAAACAATAAAAAAAATGGGGATTTGAAAATAGTTCTTGAATGAGAAAATAAATTTAATTTAAGATTATCAGAGAATACAGGAATCATATTGTGAATAAAAAAACAACAACAACCATGCGTAGAAACACTGAAAATTGAAGATTAAATAAAATGATATATTAAATTCTGTACACTGTTGATTTGTTGTAATTAATGGATCAAAGTAAGATTGGTTTTCGATAAACTGGCTGCAGGGAACTAGACTCTGGGGAACGGGTGAACATAAAGCAACATAATTATTATTGGTTCGTGTCAGTTTACAAATGGTGAACGATAGTAAAAAAAACTTCATCTTACTACAAAGACAAAGACAGAAATAGTCCATAAATGCTAATAAAATAATTCAAAATACGATATTTAAATCAAATTTAATACAAGATAATAATTATATATTCTGTAGAAAGCAGTTGTAATATAGAAATGATCACTTGTATCACCTAACTATTTTTATCTAGGATCATTTCTAATATTTAATTGATAGTTGTTGTGATAACAGTTCTAATATGTCTGATGACTGTAGTAGTAATTATCATGGGGGAACTAGGGAATAAGAGGGGAGAAAACCATGATAGGACCCAACGGTAGGGAGAAAAGAGTAATTAAGATCCCCCTAAACAAAAGCCTACGTCGGGGAATTAATTATCATCAATTCAGGTAAAAAAAAAAGATGTTCAAAATACTACGTAATCTATTAAAGAATATTGATTTACCTCTTAATTTACTGTACTAATGCCTGAAAACAATATAATTTTTATCATTCATGATTTTTCATTTGAATTAACATACATGCATGGATAACTTACATTAAAAGAAGCAATATTGTTATTACGCCACAAGCAAATTACAATATATTGGTAAATCTAATTGGTAGCTATTTGGGTTAATGAAATTTTGACGTGTTTGTCTGACGAAATTATTTAGATAAATATATGTGTTATTTAGATGTAACAGTTTATTAGTAATGAAGCAAATGTGTCCCTGGGCAGGTTCATATTATAGTGATTTGTACAGTAAGTATACCGATCTCTCTCTCTCTCTCTCTCTCTCTCTCTCTCTCTCTTTTCTTATTCCTTTTTTATTTTCTCCTTTTCTACCTAACTTTTGATCTATTTGTTTCACCATAGTGATTTGTACATATACCGATCTTTCTCTCTCTTTGTTTTAACCTTTTCTATTTTCCGTTTCTCTATCTATCTAACTCTCGATCTATTTTTTCTTCTTATCAAACCCTTTCCCACTGTCCTGTAAGGTAGCCGAAATAAAGAGCAAAAATAACTCTAACTGCTGACACATCCCTGTAACTCCTCCCTGCTATTCCAGTTTTATCTATCTATCTATCTATCTATCTATCTATCTATCTATCTATCTATCTATCTATCCAACCACTCTCTCTCTCTCTCTCTCCATCTATCTATCTATCTATTGGTATTTTACCTAAACAGAAAATATCATGTTGAATCATTAAAAAAAACCTATATATATGTGTTTAATTTGAACCAAAAGAGTTTAAGACAACAATAACTTACGGAAAGACGTATTAAGATCAGAATTCACATCGATACGCTCACTTTGCATGACAAAAATACTGTATATCTAAGCTGCGTCATCCCCACAGTCAGAGTAAAACTTAAAAGTACAAGTTGGTCTCTCCTTATCAGTGGGTCCTGTGTGTGTGTGTGTGTGTGTGTGTGTGTGTATGTGTGTGTGTATGTGTGTGTGTGTGTGTTTGTGTGTGTGTGTGTGTGTGTGTGTGTGTGTGTGTTTCTTTCTGGTCACGTCTTACACCAAAACGTGACCAAGTCTTAACTTTGATGTTTCGTTCTATCAATGTGTGAGGGATCTGAAACACGTCTCTCTTTCTCTAAGTCTGTTTCTTTTATGTTAGTCTATCTTTCTATTTATTATCACCTCTTCTTCTCTTTCTCTTACTCTGGGTTTGTTTCTCTCTCACTTACATTCTCACTTTCTATATATTTGTTAATATTTTTTGACAGTGTGTTGCTGTCACCTCACCCTATACCTCCCGTACTCCTTCTATCCACCATTACTCCCTCTACCTTTCCATCACCCTCTTTTCCTCTCTTACACACCCTCGCCTCCTCCACCGTCCACTTTTTCCCTCCAACACACCCTCTTCCCCTCCACCACTACTCCTTCTCCCACTCCATCACCTTTTTATCCTCCACCACTCCCTCTACCTCTCCACTAATCTCTCTCATACTCCACCACTTTCTCTATCGTCAACCACTCCCTCTCCTCTTCCACTACTCCCTACCCATCACTTCATATTTTCCCCTTCCTCTTCCTCCACCCACCTCTTTTCTTCTCTCTTTTTGCCTCTCTTACCATCAAAATGATCTTGTTTTTTTCGGAATATCCCTCTAGTTATCCCCTGAAGGTGCAACTCAACAAGATAGCTTATATCATCACAACCTCAAGAAGCAGAAAAATATGAAAAATTGCCTTTACTTACCGAAGCGAAAATTGCCCTGGAGAAATTAGGTAAATCACCATGAAGTAGCGTGAGTTGTGAGTCTTCCTGGATTTAGCAAGACGGGGTGAAACGTGTGCGTGACCTGAGATTCACAGCGGCGACCTTGATGTTAGACAGACAGACAGACAGACAGACAGACAGACAGACAGACAGACAGACAGACAGAGAGCAGACAGGTATTTATTCGGCATGTTTATAGACAAAGCAAGTATACAATATACAAAGACACTTGTTAAGGATAAGAAGAAGAAGAATGGGGAGGAAGAGTAGAAGGAGGAGCGAGGGAAAGGAGGAGGGAGGAAGAGGAGGAAGAAGAGAAGGAAGAGGAGGAGGACGAGGATGTGGAAGAGCGGGAGACTATGAAAAGACAAACACTGAAGGAGGAGGAAAAGAAGAAGAAAGATAAAGGAAACTAGAAGGAAATAAACGAAAGAGAATAAAAACAAAAGAGAATAATTGAAAATATAAAATAAGAAGTAAAGAAATGGGGGAAAAATAAATTTACTGAATAAACCCGACGATGAAGATAAGAATATTTAAGTTGAATAGAATCGCATAGATACATAATTTCATGTAGAAAGTTCACGTAAAGGCGATGACTAAACGATGACAATTTTCGACACAGGGAGAAAAGAAGTTAGAATATAAACAAGTGGATGATAAACAATAATAATATGAAAAAGAGGGGATAATAATGACAGAATGAAAACATCTTAATAAAAAAATGAAGGGGAACAATAATGAATAAAGAATAAAAGAGAGATAAAGTATAAGAAAGAGTCACGAAATGGTACAAATGATATACATAAAACAAAAGGAAATACTTAGCAAGAAAACACAAGGAGCAGAAACATGTGTGGACGCAGTGTCGATGGGGTGTAATATATGCAAACTCGAGAGTATGTTAAGTCGCACCAGAGAGGTCGTTACTGAGGAGACTCCTCCTGAGGATACCTAAAATGATACACACACTTCAGGGAGAGTGAGGGGGTCTCTCACACGTCAGGGAGATTGAGAGGGGGTATCTCACACGTTGGGGAAATTGAGGGGGTCTTTCACACATTAGGGAAAGTGAAAGGCATCTCTGACAAGTCGGGGTTATTGAAAGGGGTCTCTGACACGTCAGGGAGATTTAGGTGGGGGTCTCTCACACGTCAGGGAGAATGAGAGGGTCTCTCACACATTAGAGAGAGTGAGGGGGGTTTCTGAGACGTCAGGGTTATTGAAATAGGTATCTGACACGTCAGGGAGATTGAAGGGGTTTCTCACATGTCAAGAGGAGTGATTGGGGTGTCTCACACGTCACACAGGTCAGGGAAATTGAGGGAGTCTCTTACACGTCAAGGAGAGTGAAGGGGGTGTTTCACACCATATGGAGAGTAAAGGGGTCTAACACGTCAGGGAGAGTGAAGGGGGTCTTTCACACGTCAAAGAGAGTGAGGGGGTCTCTCACACCTCATGGAGAGTAAAGGGGTCTAACACGTCAGGGAGAGTGAAGGGGGGCTCTCACACGTCAAGGAGAGTGAAAGGGGTCTAACACGTCAAGGAGAGTGAAGGGGTCTCTCACACGTCAAGGAGATTGAAGGGGGTTTAGCACGTCAGGGAGAGTGAAAGGGGTCTCTCACACGTCAAGGAGAGTGAAGGTCTCACACGTCAAGAGAGATTGAAGGGTCTAACACGTCAGGAGAGTAAGGAGTCTCTCACACGTCAAGGAGAGTGAAGGGGTCTCTCACACGTCAAGGAGATTGAAGGGGTCCTAACACGTCAGGGAGAGTGAAGGAGTCTCTCACACGTCAAGGAGAGTGAAGGGGGTCTCTCACACGTCAAGGAGAGTAAAGGGGTCCTCACACCTCATGGAGAGGGGGTCTAACACGTCAAGAGTGAAGCGAGTCTCACACGACAAGGAGAGTGGAGGAGTCTCTCACTCGTCAAGGAGTAAAGGGGTCTCTCACCTCATGGAGAGTAAGGGGTCTAACACATCAGGGAGAGTGAAGGGTCTAACACGTCAAGGAGAGTGAAGGGATCTAACACGTCAAGGAGAGTGAAGGGGCTCTCACACGTCAAGGAGAGTGAAAGGGGTAACACGTCAAGGAGAGTGAAGGGGTCTCTCACTCGTCATCTCTCACACCTCATGGAGAGTAAGTCAGGAGAGTGAAGGGGTCTCTCACTCGTCAAGGAGAGTAAGGGGTCTCTCACTCGTCAACGAGAGTAAAGGGGTCTCTCACAGCTCATGGAGAGTAAGGGGTCCTAACACGTCAGGGAGAGTGAAGGGGTCTAACGTCAGGGAGAGTGAAGGGTCTGACACGTCAGGGCCTCTCACACGTCAAGGAGACTGAAAGGGTCTCTCACATCAAGGAGAGTGGAGGGGTCTAACACGTCAGGAGCGAGGGGGTCTCTCACGTCAAGGAGGAAGGGGTCTCTCACACGTCAAGGAGAGTGGAGGGGGTCTAACACGTCAAGGAGAGTGAAGGCCCTGAAGGGGTCTTCACACTCATGGAAGTGAAGGGGTCTCACTCGTGAAGTAGAGTAAGAGAGGTCTCTCACTCGTCAAGGAGAGTAAAGGGTCTCTCACACCTCATGGAGTAAGGGGTCTAACACGTCAAGGAGAGTGAAGCGGGTCTCTCACGTCAAGGAGAGTGAATCGGGTCTCTCACGTCAGGGAGAGTGGAGAGTCTCTCACTCGTCAAGGAGAGTAAAGGGTCTAACACATCAGGGAGAGTGAAGGGGGTCTAACACGTCAGGGACAGTGAAGGGGTTTAACACGTCAAGGAGAGTGAAGGGTCTAACACGTCAAGGTGAGTGAAGGGGCTCTCACACGTCAAGGAGAGTGAAGGGGTCTCTCACTCGTCAAGGAGATAAGGGGTCTCTCACACCTCATGGAGAGTAAAGGGGTCTCTCACACCTCATGGAGAGTAAGGGGTCTAACACGTCAAGGAGAGTGAAGGGAGCTCTCACACGTCTAGGAGAGTGAAAGGGGTCTCCTCACACGTCAAGGAGAGTAAAGGGGTCTCTCACCTCATGGAGAGTAAGGGGTCTAACACGTCAGGGAGAGTGAAGGGGTCAGCCTAACACGTCAAGGAGAGTGAAGGGGTCTAACACGTCAAGGAGAGTGAAGAGGGCTCTCACACGTCATGGAGAGTGAAAGGGTCCTAACACGGCAAGGAGAGTGAAGGGGTCTCTCACACGTCAAGGAGAGTGAAGGGGTCTCACACGTCAAGGAGAGTGGAGGAGTCTAACACGTCAGGGAGTGAATGGGGTTTCTCACACGTCAAGGAGAATTGAGGGGTCTAACACGTCAGGGAGAGTGAAGGGTCTCTCACACGTCAAGGAGAGTGAAGGGGGTCTAACACGTCAAGGAGAGTGAAGGTGGTCACTCACACGTCAAGGAGAGTGAAGGGACTCTAGCACGTCAGGGAGAGTGAAGGGGTCTCACACGTCAAGGAGAGTGAAGGGGCTAACACATCAAGGAGAGTGAAGGGGGTCTCTCACACGTCAAGGAGAGTGGAGGGTGTTACACGTCAGGGAGAGTGATGGGGTCCCTCACACGTCAAGGAGATTGAAGTGGGTTTCACACGTCAGGGAGAGTGAAGGTTGCCTCTCACACGTCGAGGAGAGTGAAGGGGGTCTAACACGTCAGGGAAAGTGAAGGGGGTCTGACACGTCAGGGAGAGTGAAGGGGGTCTGACACGTCAGGGAGAGTGGAAGGGGTCTGCCACGTTAGGGAGAGCTAAGAGGGAGGGACAGGTTATGAATGACGTAAGCGAAAGAACATTCGGGCAAAATAAACTTGCCAAGAGTTAGGAGTCAGGGACCGGCGGGTGTAAATTTATTCTCAACAAGCACGAACTCCGCAAGCTTTAACTGGGTGTTATAATTATGCTACGCTTCGCCTTGCACTGAATGTAAAGGGGTGCCAATAAAAACTAACCCCGGGGAAATTTGAATATGGATTTATGTCTTCTGTCCCTGACATCGCCCTTGTCTTGTGTCGCTGAGTTGAAAATAGAAAAAAACACAGGACACTTCCTATTTTAATTACCTCATGCCTGTTTATTTACCAATTATTAAGTACAAGCTACAGTATGTAACTTTTAGGAGTTTTAAAGTAAGTTTGCCTTTAAATTCGGAGCATCTTCGAAAAAAAAATAAAAATATAATGAAAATGTGTTTGTATGATTTTTCTTATTATTAATTTCTATTTTTATTTGTTTTGAGTCTTTGTTGTATCCAGGAGATAAAATAACCTATTTGGATCTTTTCCATTTCGTTGAACACCTAGTGTTTACTTGTGACGTTTTCAATTAGCGTCCTGAATGTCTCCGACTTTCTGAGAAAAGTCTGTGTATTTACTTTTACCTGTTAGTATTATAGCGTCTCTCAATGGGAGTTTAACTTTGTATTTACATGTCTATTCAGTAAACTATCATTCAGAATTTTACCGAGAAATGTATAAGTAGTCTGGGGAATTTGTAAAATAGTCAAGAAATAAAATGAAGCTATATCAATGGTGAGGCAAGGCGATGACGTAGATAGAAATATGTAATGAAAACTGAATAAGAGGTAAAAGTAGTAGTAGTAGGTTGAGTGTGCATCACCCGCACACTTTGCGTGACACTTGTAGACGGAACGAGGGAGGGAGGGGGTGCCCCAAATCTGGTCACCATTGCAACCAAATTTCAGGTTCTTGCCTCCAGAAATGCCTGATATATTATTCGGAGAAGTAACCAACGAAGAGCCGCGACGAACAAATGGAGTAACTACTGATTACCTCCAATGATCTGTACTGTACGTTGCGCTTAGAGACAGACTCAGAGGAGGGGGGGGGGGTGCGTACAACAGAGTAACAGTAAGGGATACAAGGTTAGTTATTTAGTATAACATGTGCATTATATATATATATATATATATATATATATATATATATATATATATATATATATATATATATATATATATATATATATATATATATATATATATATATATATATATATATATATATATATCTATCTTGTTAAAATCACACATAGGGAAAAGGGAAACAATGGAGAACCTTAGATTTCGTCTTTATTTATAACATCTTCAGAGGCAACTGAATTACAAAGACTGGGAGAGAGCTTATGTACACAGGGTGACCTTACAAGACATGAGGTCAGGTCAAAAAACATGACATCCACTAATCCACACAGCAACCACACAGCAAACATAAGAAGAGATTATAAGAACTGTTGACATAACTAGTCATGTCACGTCATATTTTTTTTATTTTTTTTCACTCTTTGTTGTATCCAGGAGATAAAATAACCTATTTGGATCTTTTCCATTTCGTTGAACACCTAGTGTTTACTTGTGACGTTTTCAATTAGCGTCCTGAATGTCTCCGACTTTCTGAGAAAAGTCTGTGTATTTACTTTTACCTGTTAGTATTATAGCGTCTATATATATATATATATATATATATATATATATATATATATATATATATATATATATATATATGATAATGTTCAAAGGATCGCAGCATCCCTCACATGACCAGACATGTTATACGGAGTAAACTACGTTGGAGGTTCACTGCTCCTACCAACGCTAGGACCTGAAATTTTGTAGTGTTCCAGAGATAAGAGCTGGAATCCTGTCTGTAGTTTAAAATGCCGTTTCCTGAGCGAATAAACCAGAATCTGGTTTGTGGTCATGTTAAAGAGTGATCCAGTTCTACAAGTCAGAATATGCTATGCAGAAAAATTTAGTCTTCCCTTGATAAGAGATAAAATTTGGCTAGCGTCCAGGTGGAGGATCCCAGTGCCAAGGACCAGTGTGTGGTGGGTGGCCAAGAGGGACGCCATAATATAAGTTTAATGGTGTACATATTTGAGTCAGAATTTCATCAGTACAAGTCCTTATCTAATAGAGAAGAGGCGGGCCCAAGGTCGTCTGGGTGGACCGGTTCTTTGTTTTCTCTCTTTCTCTCTCATCATTTATCATTCCTCTTTGCCTTATTTCTTTCGTCTATCTTGTAACATTTATTGTAATAAGAAATCGGAAAAGATAGATGTCTTACCTCGTTTTTCAACCACATATCTCCTTTTCTGGCTTGGCTGAACTGTTTTTTTTTTCAGTCGAGAAAATGTCATAAATTTCAGCTTTAAGCAGCCAGAGACTAAATTTTCTTCACCACCCTTAACATTCAGACAACCGCCGTAAAAGATCATTCTCGGTAAACATATTGCCATCTAATATTTGTACGCATACACATATTTCTCCCTCTTTATTACAAGAAATAAAATTAGACAATAAAAGTTTGCATTGACTATCAAATTAGTTTCCCAATCGTGTTTTTGCGGTGCCTTAATGTTCCGCTGCTCCCGGGCAAATTACTGTTCTAATTAAACTGCAAGGAAAATAAGCCACTAGGAGTTTAATTACTTGCACGCGTTTGACCGTACGACGATTGTTAAGACAAATGTTTCTGGCCAACCCCTGTGTATGTGTGTGTGTGTGTGTGTGTGTGTGTGTGTGTGTGTGTGTGTGTATGTGTGTGTGTGAGTGATCAGCAACACATTACCTCTATCATCAGTACTTAAGACAATAATCTGGGACATTTACTGGGTAGTTTGAGGAGCTTTACTACGTGATCAGGTCACTTTACTAGTTAATCAGGAACACCATTACAGTATACTAGAATGACTTAAGATGGTGCCGGGTAATGATGGGTATTTTACATGTTAATTTGAATTTATTATGTAGTTAGGGGCTGAAGAGATGGCACGTAATTAAAATTAAAAGAACGAAATATCTACAGAAACATCAAGCGACTCATATTTCTGCTGACAACATGAGTCTCGCGCTGATGAGATCATTTGAGAGAAGGAGATATTAGGTGTCTGATCTGAGAGACAGTTGATTAAATTGGAGAAATTACCAGTGGTGGTAATTGGGTAAACACTTCAACTTTGAGATATGACAAGAGAGGCTCCCAGCTAGGTAATTAGACAGATAATTAATCAATTAACGGTATTTCAGTAAACACTTGATAGAGGCCATAAACGTTTACCTGTTATAGTGATTGATGATATACCTAGCGGGATGTCGGGGCAATGTGCAGGGGAATGAACTTCTACCATCACAAACTGCCATCGTCAGTAAGGATAACCTCTAAACATATCAACTTTATACCGACGACACAAGTTCCTTCTTCTCTTTTTTTATTACATTTTCCGTGCTATTTTATATTGTTGTGATATTTATCTTAAGAATTAACCTAAATTTTATTAGAGATTTAATTCACCAAACTACCTCATGTTCAGGAGTCCGAACTTGATATCAAATACTCTCACATGATAACAAAAAAAGTATATCTTAATTAGAAGCGTCTGAGAATTTTACTGTCAGCTAAATACTGTGGTAAATATTATAGAAATAAAACTCTGACAAATGTAAACGAAAGAGTATATTTTGTTCCAAATTAATTTTCCTTTCACTTTGTTCAAGAGAAGGAAGAGTGTAGCGGGGAAAGGGGCAGTGGTGAGGAAGGAGGAGACCTGTAGTGTGGAAGGAAGGAGCCTGTAGTGCGGAAGGAAGGAGCCTGTAGTGTGGAAGGGAGGAGCCTGTAGTGTGGAAGGGAGGAGCCTGTAGTGTGGAAGGGAGGAGCCTGTAGTGTGGAAGGGAGGAGCCTGTAGTGCGGAAGGAAGGAGCCTGTAGTGTGGAAGGAAGGAGCCATGTAGTGCGGAAAGGAAGGAAGCAGGAAGGAAGCCTGTGGTGCGGAAGGAAGGAGCCTGTGGTGTGTGGAGGAGAGGGGTAGTGCCTGTAGTGTGGAAGGAAGGAGCCTGTAGTGTGGAAGGGAGGAGGCTATAGTGTGGAAGGAAGGAGCCATTAGTGTGGAAGAAAGGAGTCTGTAGTGTGGAAGGGAGGAGGCTATAGTGTGGAAGGAAGGAGCCATTAGTGTGGAAGAAAGGAGTCTGTAGTGTGGAGCCATGTGGAAAGGAGGAGGCCTGTAGTATAGTGTGGAAGGAGTCTGTGGAAGGAGCCTGTGATGTGGAAGGAGGAGGGTAGTGGATCTGTAGTGTGGCTGGTAGCCTGTAGTGCGGAAGGAAGGAGCCTGTAGTGTGGAAGGAAGGAAGGAAGATAGGAGCCTGTAGTGTGGAAGGAAGGAGCCTGTAGTCGGAAAACGGAAGCCTAGCCTGTGAAGTGGAAGGGAGCCTGTAGTGTGGAAGGGGAGTGTAGTGTGGAAGGAAGGAGCTGTAGTATGGAAGGAGGCGGAACTGTCATGCCTGGAAGGAAGGGCCGGAACGAAGGAGCCTGTAGTGTGGAAAGAAGGAGCCTGTAGTGTGGAAGGAAGGAGCCTATAATATGGAAGGGAGGAGCCTGCAGTTTGGAAGGTACAAGCTTGTAGGCCTGTAGTGTAGGAAGAAGAAGCCTGTAAGTGCATGTAGTGCGGAAGAAGGAAGCCTGTAGTGCGGAAGGAAGGAGCCTGTAGTGTGGAAGGAAGGAACCTGTAGTGTGGAAGATAGGAGCCTGTAGTGTGGAAGGAAGGAGCCTGCAGTTTGGGAAAACGGAACTGTAGCGTGGAAGGGAGGAGCCTGTAGTATGGAAAGGAGGAGCCTGTAACATGAAAGGAAGGAGCCTGTATTGGAAAAGGAAGTAGCTTGCAGTGTGGAAGGAAGTAGCCTTTAGTGTAGAAGGAATGAGCCTGTAGTGTGGAAGGAAGGAGCCTGTAGTGTGGAAGGAAGGAGCTTGTAGTATGGAAGGAAGGAACCTGTAGTGTGGAAGGAAGGAACATGTAGTGTGGGAAGAAGGAGCCTGTAGTGTGGAATGAAGGAGCCTGTAGTGTGGAAGGGAGGAGCCTGTAGTATGGAAGGAAGGAGCCTATAGTGTGGAAGGAAGGAACATGTAGTGTGGGAAGAAGGAGCCTGTAGTGTGGAAAGAAGGAGCCTGTAGTGTGGAAGGAAGGACCCTATAATATGGAAGGGAGGAGCCTGCAGTTTGGAAGGTACAAGCTTGTAGGCCTGTAGTGTGGAAGGAAGAAGACTGTAGGCCTGTAGTATGGAAGGAAGAAGCCTGTAGGCCTGTAGTGTGGACGGAAGGGACCTGTAGCGTGAATGGGAAAGGCCCGGAGTATTATGCATACTTAGGGAGGAGGGTATTGTGTAAAGCTTGTAGGCGTGGTATGAGTAGAGCAGGGCTGAGGTGTTTGAGAATAGAGAGTAAACACAGAGGTAAATGGCGTGGAGAGATGGTATGAGAGAAATGGAAGGAGAGAGTTCTTAGGGAGGTGGTGGAATTTCTGGGAGAACTACATAGGGATCTCATGTAGAAAAAGACAATAATAGATGCCAAGGAAGGGGGAGGGGGCAAAATAGAGCAGATGGGAGGGAGATGGGGAAGAGGGTGGTGAGAGGAGTTGAGAAAGGGGATGGCTCGAGGTAAGGTTTGTGGTGTTCCCTGGAGGCTTTAGTTATGCTGCTTGTGTTCTATTTCATGTACACCAGTTTATTATTACTTCGTTATACCTGTCGAGTTCAGATTTCTCACAACCTGCCTTCTAAACGTAATACTACACATTAGTCAACACAGTGTATTCAGTGGTATTCCCCCTAGCCATCTGTTGTCCTGTGCCCTGGGACACTATCAACAACAACTTCAGCCTGTACTGTCATAACTAACCCAATCTGATTCGTATAGCCTAAGATGTTCAAGTGTGAATGAGTTACGTGGCTATGGGGGGCAAAGGCCATCTGCTGCCTTCAGGAATTTCTGATGCCATAATGAATCTCCATCCTGCATTGACGAGCTAACAAATAAACGAATTATTACTGTATTGGTGGAGTTACATGATATTAAGAAACACTCACTTGTAACTTGGTTTTGCTAGGGCGATAAAGAAGTAGAATAGGATGATAAGGTTGATGTAATGGGAATGACTGGCTAATGGGGATTTATCTTTTAAATTAATGACAAACTTTAATATGTTTATGGTAGTTGATGGAAGGAGTGAAGAGAGCGTGTTGGTTAGGACGGTCTACGAGATAACTGCAGGCATGACATTAAAAAACAAGGTTCATAGTACGAGTATTTAACCTGGCGGGAAGAGTTCAATTGTTGGTCAAAATTTTGTTTCGACTCGTTTCTTAATCTAAATTTATATTTTTGCTGTATTATAACTTAAATTAAGCTAAACATATGATAGATGATCAATGTTTAGGTGGACACACTATTACAGGTGAATCAAAGAGTAGAACCAGTCGAGGGAAGACACTCTGGGAGTTACTAAGACGTCTTTCTGTAAACGTAACGAATGAAAAAATTATGAATTAATTCTAATTAGTGTATGATTATTATTTAAGAGCGTGTTTTAAATATATAATAATTTTATCACGATTATTTTGATAATTAATTGGAGCTTGAAATTATCACCGCTTTTTCAAGTGTCGCATAAGGTAATTTCGTCTCCTCTTCTTTTCCTCTCGGCTGACGTCACCAGAGACTTGATCATTTCGTTCAAGTTTTATGCGACAACAAATATTTTCGATGTTTCTTTTTTAAATGTGGCTGCATATTTCATATTTTCTAGTATGAAAATATGTTCTTACCATCAGCCTTGACACCCGTGGTAAAACTTGTTTTCTCACACGATATATAGTCTTTTACCACTGCCTCAGTTTTAACACTAATGCCTAATGACATCCTCAGTCACGCAGGAATGACCGAAATAATATATTTTTCGGTTACACCTTTAGAAAAGTTGTTGCCTGTTTTATGACTTTCTTGAGTGAAAACATGACATATACATATTAGGTTTCAGATTTATGGACGTGCATTAAAAAGAAAAAACAAAACTTTTCCTCGTGCATTGTTCTTAAGACCTGAGAGGTAATTCATCGCTGTCAGGGAGCCGAAGTTAACACCGTGGAGAGTAAATTATCGATGTTATAAGAAACTTGAGTTAATTATATTATGTCAATAAAAATAAAATTCGACTGCATTTTGAACTTCAATTAAAAAGAGTTACTTATTTTCGTCCTCCGTGTCAACCATATTATAGCACGTAAAGGTGATGTCAGTAATTTAAATACATTTCTTATCACACGTCTAGTAGTGTAACAAGTTAATAAGAGTCAATTTAATTCAAGTGTATTAGAGTATAATAAATACCACCGTCCAGTCTATTTTCAGGAAGAGATTCTTAGTTGCCTCCAGGTATAACGACACTAATCACTTTAAACATATTTCACAAACCGTACATATTTACTCTTAAAGAAGGCGACACTACATGAGACGACGAATAATATGACGGTTATATGAATTCACGTCGATTATATTGCTAACACTGGTCACAAAAAATACTAGGTAGCCCCCAGTTCTAGTAGTCATTATACGAGGCTCTTGTTTTAACGAGGCCATTTCTCTGCCGTGTGATGTACGTTATACTGACAGTGTACATCAGTGCAGTCTATGATATCATGGGTCGTATACCAAACTGTTAGTACTGGGAAAAAGGAGAAAATGTAGTGGGCGATTTACTGTTGATTGAACCCGTCACACAATGCCAACAATGAACCATATGTGACCGTGATTGTGGGAATAAATGTCGAGAGTGAGAGAGATTACCACAAAGATAAATAAAAAATAGACAGACAGACAGACAGACAGACAGACAGACAGATAGATAGATAGATAGATAGATAGATAGATAGAGAGAGAGAGATTACCACAAAGTTAAATAGATAAATGAGAGAAAAACCTAATAAATATAGTCTATTTATGCGTACATGATTTTAACAAAGAAACACCTTTACTTACTACTTATTATATAAATCTTACCAATCAGTTTACGAGGACTTGATGAGCATACGATGAGTCTGAGAAAAAAGTAGTCAGTCTGGAGACAAACACACAAAAAGAGGATAGCCTGAAGATTAGCACCAAGCTTATTTTCACTGATGAATAAACACCCTGGCGCTTATCTGGGATGGGGGGGTAGATGTGGTTAAGGTTAGTTTAGGTTTGGTTAGGTTAGGTTAGGTTGGGTTTCCGATACAAAATAACATTAAACCTAAGCATGAAATCCACTATCAACCAAAAAATGAACCCGCTCGTCAAAAACAGATTCGAGATCCTGAAATAAATAAACCATTTCGTTCATCACATAACTAACAGAGGTAAGCGAAGTGGGATGGAATCTGTATGTCAGGGAGGTGCTATATTTTACACCTGCTGTCAGGAGTCCCCAGTGCCGTCGCGACTCATGTGCAGTTCTGTTACAACACGCTGCCCGCCCTCTGGTGTAACTGTACCTGGGAAATACCGTCAGATACTGTGAATTTATTGTCTCTTCCCTCTACAAAATCACTTTTTACTATTTACAAATTTTCCATATTTTTTTTCTGGTGTGTCATTAGCTAGTTTGTGTTCTTCAATTGCACATAATTTCTCTCATTTTCTATCTATACATGATAATTCGCTAACCGCTTATGATTTTTTCTTCAATGGTTAAAACACCACGAGAAATATATTGCTATGGTATCAGTGGCATAAATAAATCCTATAATCATTTCATTATCATTGTATTTGTGACTGGGTGGTGAGAAAGTGACATACATCTCTAGCTGACTCATTGTGTTCTGACCTCACTCGAGGAAAGGTTACAGGAGGCTTAGCTCCCTGGGATTAATTGTCAGTAATGGCTAGTGCTATTGTGAACAGGGCTGTGCCCTTCAGAGGGCCGAGTTGGAGTTAGAGAGGGCCAAGGAAGAAATCTTGAAATTAAAGGAAGTGATAGCGAGGATGGAGGAAGAAACGACACAAGGAAAGCCCGTGTCTGACGAAAACTCAGACGAATGGAAGGTTGTGAGGAGAGGGACGACCAAACTTGTGGTGAAAAAACACACCAAGATGGTGGAAAAACCCACCAAGGATACGACAACAACAGCTAAGTGTACCAACTCTTTCAGTCCTTTGATAGACGAATTGGACGTTAGCATAGTCAGGGACAAGGCTGACAAGGAAGGTACGAAAACCTTAATTGTTGGCGACTCCCAGGTACGGTACCTGGACATAGCTTTTCGTGGTAAAAATAAAAATAAGATGAGGGTGTGTTTGCCAGAAGCTGGGGTGGGGGATATAATGACAGGATGGACAATATCTTGTCTGGTAATGGGAACAAACCCATTATCTGCGTTAGTGTAGGAGGCAATGATATTGGCCGGTGTAGGAGTGAGGAGCTTCTTGATAAGTTCAAGACAGCTATAGAACGTATTAGGTCGAAGGGAGGGATCCCTATTATATGTGGTGTCCTGCCCAGAAGGAGAGTTGGCAATGAATGGTTGTCAAGGGCAGTTGGTGTCAATGGCCGTCTTGACAGATATTTCAAGTCAATATCAGTCCCATTCATTGACAACTGGGACAACTTCTACGGCAGAAGGGACCTTTATGCTAGGGATGAGGTGCATCTGTCTAGGGATGGGGTGGCAACCCTGGCTGGCTCTCTCGTGAGGGCAGTTCAAAAGATGCCAAAGTCTTTAAACTGCTAGGAGAACATATGAGCACAGGGGTGGAGGAGACTGCAGTTAGAGCGGGTAAACAAAGTGAAAGGTTGCAGATAAATAGTGCTAGGAATTATGACAAAATTAATTAGGCAGGGAGTTAAAACCTAAGCGAGGCAAAGAGAGGACTCAGAGCACGTCTACCTTAAATGTCTTCTATGCAAACAGCAGAAGTATGAGAAACAAAATGAATGAAATCAGGCAGTTGGTATGTACCGAAAAAATAACTTTCACCAAAACATGAACAAACCTAGACTCACGAGAGTTACTTGTCGAATACCAAATTGCAGGTTACAAATTATTCCACACCCATAGGAGGCGGAGTAGCAATCTATGTCAGGGATAATCTGAAGTGTGAAATAAAAAAGGAAATAAAAACAGAGCGGAATACAGAAACAATTTGGATAAAATTAATCGATGGTAGGGAAAAATTAATCATAGGAGTAATATATATGCCTCCTAATCTTGATAGAGTTAATGAGCGACTTATTTGGGATGAAATGTGCAGGGCTTCCATGCATAGCAAAGTCTGTATAGTAGGCGACTGTAACTTTAGCCAAATAGAATGGATTGACCTTACTGGTAACTCAGAATCAGAGGATTTTCTTGAAACAATCCAGCACTGTTTCCTAAGCCAACATATAACCCAACCCACCCGGGGTAATAATAAACTCGATTTAGTTCTGTCAAACAGAGAAAACCTCATTCGTAATGTCGAGGTAGGGAACGAACTTGCTAACAGCGATCACGAGGTAGGTTAGTTGTTTAAATTTCAGGGCAGCCATATAGGAAAATTTCACTAAAGTTACAGATTTCAGAAGGGGCAAGCTTTGATAGTTCCAGAAGACGCAGCTGAGAGAAGGAGTATCATGCTTGAGGGTAGATACATGACCTCACATGAGGTGACCTCACACAATGTACCCACAGGGGTGACCTCACCTTACCTGGAACCTGATGACGGTTGAGGATGTCCTGACTTGAGATCTGTAGTTTGCCAGAGTTCACAACAAATTTAAATAATGAGTTACTTAATGCACAAAGAAAACTCAGATCAAACAACAATGACCCTAAATGGATAAATAATTATTTAAAAAGAGAATATTATTGGACAAAGCAAGGCTATAAGGTAGGAGAATAAACCGTGGTGAAGTCTACCTCCGAGATTATTATTAGTTATTGGACGGTAGAGGTTTAGACCGAGATAAGAAGAGCAAAAAGAGGAATAATGAACTGAAGGTAGCAAGGGAGGTGAAGTCAAACCCCAAGGGATTCTATCAAATGTATCAAACTGAAACACGAGAAAAAATTGGACCAATACAGTCAGATACTGGCGAGCTAACTGATAACGACGGAGAAATGATCAATAATCTGAATAAATTTTTCAACAGTTTTCACCACCGAAAACTTAAACATGATGCCCTAGGCAACGATTCTTTACAGAGATAGTGAATAAAATAAATTAAGCTTGAGATAGTAGTGACTAGTGACGATGTTAGTAAACAAATATACAAACTAAAGCCAAATAAGTCACCAGGTCTAATGAGATATTTGCCGAATATTAAAGGAATGTAAGGAAGAGCTTAGTATGCCTTAGCAAAGTTGTTTTAACATGTCCTTAAAACCGGGTGTAGTACCAGGAATCCTGGAGGATAGCGAATGTAATACTTTTTTTTTTTTTTGAGGTGATTTGTAGGAATAATATTACCTACACGCGTACCTTAAGCTAAAATGCTGGTCCGCACTGCAGGGATAAAACACCAGCGTCTTTTTGGTTAAATGAACATCTCACCACTAATGTGGGGGATGCTCGGTAAGAAAACTGTAGGGTTTCTTGAAGAGTGTGGTTGGTGGTTAGCTTTCACAGCAACCTTCTCTGCTGTGATAGGTGGTTGTATGTTTCTCTAGCTAATTCTTCCAGGAACTCTATGGTAGTGCAGTGACATTTTTCTGCTCCGCTGTCACAGGTCTTGCACATGCGCTGCCCACTCACAGCACGTGCTGATACAATTATTTCCAAAAATGCATGGGTATCCCAATCTCAGTCGGTGGAAGTTGACTTTTTCCTTCTTGTTATATCCTTCATGAATGGTGGTCTCTGCAATTTCGTGACCAGATAGTGCCACCTGGCCGATCATGATACTTGTATTTAATCTTCTATGTTTCTCTATTTTCCACTGGGCAGTTCGATGTTATTGTGGTCTTCTTTATCTGCTCCTGACTGGGCGAATGTTCATCTCAATGTTTCGCTGTTCTAACGCAGCCTTGGCAGCAGCATCAGCTCGTTCATTCCCTGGGATTCCGATATGACTGGGCGCAGTTAATGATAACTTGCCGATATTGTGGTTTTAAACCTTGCAGTAGGCCAACAGCGGATGTTATGAGATGAATATTTGTCTCTAGACTCTCTGCATTGTAGTGCTTCAATAGCACATCGTGATCAGTGTGTATTACAATGCCTTGTTGACTGTTTATGGAAGCGTGTCTTAGGGCTCCAAGTATGGCAGCTAGCTCAACTTGCAAAGTAGAGCATCCATCTGAGGATTCTCCAAAGGGACGTGTTACCTCCCTTCTATAGTGAAGGCTGCTCCTGCCTTCGTACTGGTGGTCTCTATAGAACCGTCTGTGTAATACACTGTACTATTGTGAGATGTTAGAGCCTTCATGTTTCTCTCTGCTACCTGTCCGGAGCTAATGTGGGATACAGTCAGCCTTTCTTGTCCCAGTTTGTAGAATGTTGAAAATTGCTTTGGCGAGGGACTCCCACGGTGCTGAAGATGCTATAGTCTGGACTCATTGTATTAGGTCCTTTGCTGAGGATTGTGTCTTTCAATTTCAGTCGATTTACAGCGTCAGCTGCGTACAATATATGTTTTTTCTTGTCAAAGACATCTCTGTTAAGGTTCAGTGCTCGTAAGAGTCCATTCTTGATGTCACCCTCGAGCGCCCTGGTAATCAGTTTTGTTGCAGAAGCACGCTGTTAATCGTTCGCTCTGGTTTGGAGATGTGAGACCTGTCTCCATGTGTAAGTTTTGGTACTTTTGTCCACATAGGTGCCTTGACAATGGCTCTCATAGCGTTATTCTGGGCATCTTCTAATTTCGCTCACTGCCCCTCAGCCAGTGTGTTAGAGCCTGTGTCATAGTCTGTTAATGATCGAATGGCGTGTATATATAGCGTTCTTAGGACTACATGTCCACACCCACCTTGGGTCCTGTCATTACTCTCATCTATTTGACTCTCCTGCCTATTCGGTCTGCTTGAATGAGTTTATCTCAGTGTCCAAATTTGAGGCGTTTGTCAATCCAGATGCCCAGGTATTTGTATACATTGACCCACATTGTAGGGCAATACCTTGTATTTGAAGTTTGTCTCACCGGCTCATTGTGTCCAAACTTCATGGCTTTCGATTTGAGGGATTGATATCACTTGAGCAGAGCCTCATTCTTCACTGATGAGGTCTAGTGCTCTTTGGACTTTCTAACTACGATTTGGTTTCTGCCTTTTTACTATCAGTGCAAAGTCGTCAGCATAACACAACAGTCTGGTACCCTCCTGAAAGGGGAGCCGACACAAGTTCCATGAGGATGTTGAAGAGTTGGACTAGAACTCACTCCTTGTGTGGTGTGTATTTCCAGTCCTTGACAAGTAACTCTTGCTGTTCTGTTTGGAGATAGTCAGCAATCCAAGCCTGCAGGTATCCTTTTACACCTTTCCGGGCCAGAGTGAAAGTTTACAATGGCCTATTGCATTTCTCCCAGCTCAAATGCTTTTCTCTAGATCAAGAATACTACGATTTGCCTTATTTTGACCAATCGATCCCAGAGTGGCAAACTGTGTGCAGTGCTGAGACCTTTGGTGAATCAGATATTGTGGTGAAGTGGTCAATTTTCCAGAGGAGGTCGTGTAGGACCATCCTTTCGGCAGTTTTGCCGATGCATGCTGGTAGTGATATTGGTCTGAAATTCCGGGGGATCATTGGGTTTGGGAATAGGAACAATGTTTGCTCCTTTTGGCTGACGGGGTTTGCCTGCTGACCATGATGCGTTTATAACTATTTATGAGAGCAAGGATTTTAGCAAGTCCTGCATTGATGAGCAATGAATAGGTTATACCATCACTGCCAGGAGCGGTGTCTTTTGCTTGTTTTCCTGGCCTTCTGATTTCGTCTATAGTAAACAGACAGTCTGTAGTGTCAGCTTGTTCAATTGCATGTCTGACTACTACTTCTCTCTCAGTTGTACTTGCTGTAGATGAAGTCTTATTTCAGGAGGTAGTTGAGCTGATGACAGGCGTTCTGCAAAGTACTCTGCCAAGCGATTTGCTTCCTGTAGTGGCTGAAATTGGAGCTGGGGAGATCTGGGCAATTTTCCTGTTGCTATCCTGAAGTTTCTCCAGAGTTCCACTCAGGCTGGTGTGTGCATTAAGGTTGCGCACCACTAGAGCCATTGTCTTCCTAATTTTCTGAGTAGTTTGACGAGCATGCTGACAGCAGCTCTCAGAGTTTCTACACTCCCTCAGGGGAAGGGTATTGTCGGAGATGTCTTCTGAATGTGTTGATTCTGTGATTCTGTTCTCTGAAACTTCGTCATTGTAGAACCAGTAGTCTTTGTAATTGTCTATTTGTAGGGTTTGTTTTGGTATTGCTTTCTCTACTGCGTGTTGTATGGCACCAGTAAGGTCCTGGTGTAGTTGGTCAATATCTTCCTGCTGGTTCATAGTTCGAAAACCATTTTTGGAGGTTCATCTTGATATAATTTCCAATTTGCTTTGTGGTATTCCATCTGGGTGGACGTGGGAGGGAGGGAGTAGATCCATTCTCAAAGTAGTTGTCGTTGCAAAGTGGTCGCCGATTGGTTCATCATCCAAATACCCCACTGAGCTACTGGAACGAGAGCTCAGTGGAAGGACGAATAATGAGGAGCTAATGTTCCTCAGTATGTGTGTTGGTTCCGCAGTATTAATGAGGCGTTATTTCTGGAACATCACCAATAAAGCAGTTCCACTAGGAGACGACCATCAGGTTCATTCTTGTGGTCAGATTGATCGTTGGATGGTAGGCATTGGGGTCCCAGCAATGAGCACAAGCTCTGTGTTGCCTTGTGTCAGTAGTTCACCGGCTTCTAGTCGTTTTGAAATTTGGTAGGCAGTTTATAGATATTGTATACTACAAGACTGTCGTTTGCCAGGTGTATCCGAACAGCTTGTGCCTCTACTCCCATCTCCACAGTAGACTGGTTCTACTTACGAACTGGGGATGGTCGCCCTAACTGGAATCATGCTGCCATGGGAGTTGGGTTGCCTTTGGTACAAGTACTGTTGAGTATCAGGCAATGAATTGTTGACCTTTGGACATCAGGGTTTCTTGTAGAATAGAAGACATCAATATTTTTAGCTAAAGGCTGCTGCTTGGCACAGTAGCATACCCGTTTGTTGGACAGAGCCTTGCACATTCCACTGTGTTATCTTGAGATTACAAGGAGGTGGGCTATTCTATCATTGTCTCCTAGTCGCTGGTGCTGTAGATTTGCTCTCGGCGTTCATGGTTTGATCCTTTCTCCTCCTCGTCCGTTAGGAGTGGTGGCTGTTTCTTGGGCATCTGCTCTGGTAGGAGCAGGAGGTGGAGATCTCAGGTTTTTCTTCTCTCTTCAGGGTGTTGTCGCTCTTGCACTGTGATCGTGTGTTTGCTGACGGTCTGTGTTTGTTGTTCTGACTCTCGTGATCTGTTGCAAGGGGCTTGAGGTTTCCTGACAGGTGATCTCTTGGATGGCAAGTTCTTCCTCTTGTCTGATATCTGTCTCCAGGGCGTGAAGTCTGTTCCACTTGTAGTTGTGGCGTTTTGGGGGTGCAGTGCCCTGCATCTTTTCTGTGAGCTGTGTCGCAACTGCATTTATTATATTTTTCGGTGCTGGTATCTTGTTTCTGCATTATCGTAAGAAGAGTACTATCATAATAGTGATCATCTGTTTTATTTGTTCTTCGGTGAATGCCGCTTGTAGATTGGCGGAAGCTGGGGTGTATTCAGTTGGGTGGTCGCCTGAAGGGGAGTTTGCAGTGTCCCAGAACTGATATGGTGTTCTCCACAATACTGGGAGTGTTCTGTCCTTTTACTGCTACACAGCTGCGGTTGAGGAGTCCACTGGTTTTGTCATGGTTTCTGCATGGACTGATTTTGTCCTGGTGTCTCAATTTTGTCCTGTAGCCTGGTGAAGGAGATGCAGGGAAGGAATCCTCTGACAGTTGGGGCGGAGTGGGTGTTTGGTTGGCTGTTTTCTGTCACTGTTGACCCCACACGAATGTGCTCTGAGGTGCTTCTGTTCTGTTTTGTGGTTGAACTTTTTGCCATTGCAACTTTCATTGCTCTCTCCTCTCTCTGGGCATGATGTGCTCCAAGCGTGATGTTTGCACTTTCCACAATTTGGGCGCAGCTTATTAAGTGGTTCAGTCCTTGTGTTTCTGAATACACATTTCTGTCATGTGGCTTTGGCTGCAAATGCCACATCTCACGTTTTGTGGCACCTGGATTGGAGATGTCAAATTTCTGACATTTGTAGCATCGTAGTGGTTCTGGGACAAAAATGACAACATAGAAGTCCCAGTTGCCTAGGTCACCGCTTCTCTGGGACTGTCCCTTGATGTCCACTAGCACTTGTCTTGTCTCTCTGCTTTGTCGGACTTGTAACACAGGGCTCTGCAGCAGGTCACTTTTGAATGTTTTGTGACAGCTTCTACAGGTAGTTCCAGAGGATATCGTAGTAGGACCATTCTGGATTTGTTTTCTCTCGAGGGGGTCTAATGGTATTATCTTGATCGTCTTCCGTTGAAGTTGCTGGCCTCGCTGAGGGATCTTGGCTGTGTTGTAGTCTTGGGGAAAGTATCAGAGTCTCCAACTAGATTAGACTACACTGAACTTGATGTTCTTGTATTCCAGTTCAGTGCTACTATTACCTCGTATGCATTGTCGAACTCGGTTTCCTTGGGAATCTTGTACTTCATCACAGTCGGAATCGCGGCGATTGGGTGGTTCTACCACGGGTGGATTGCTGGGGACATATTGGCCATGTGGAGAAGTCGTCTTCCTTCCGAAGCCTCTTGGCATTTTCCTTCCATTGAGATTTACATCTCTCTCGCTCGTCTTAAATTAATAAATTGACAATGAAGGCTCACTATACCTACCTAGTTCCTCAGTGCCCCAGGACCAGTGCCGTAGCCAACCCCAACGGGGGGTCGTAGAGTGGTGGCCTGACCTAACGACAGTGACAGTTCCCTTAGGGTTCGTTAATACTGGGAGAAATCGGTGAAGGCACTAAGAATTGTGAGCAAAAAATACAGAGAAACAAGCAAGTCAACTCAACAGAGACGAGATATCCACATCAAAGTGAAAGTGGCGTGTGTGGCGACAGTAAGTCTGGCTAGGGGCCGTCGTGAGCAAGTGGAAGCGTGGCGGCGGCGTGGGTCTGGAGTAACTGCGACGTGCGTCTTCTCAGAGCGGTGGCTCACGCTAATGTAATACCGATTTTCAAGAAGGGAGATAGATCACTATCCTCTAACTACCGACCAATCAGTCTAACATCAATTGTAGGCAAATTCGGAAACAATTATTTCAAACTCTATTCGAAATCACCTGGAGAAGCACAAGTTCTTCAATGATTCCCAAGATGGCTTCACAAGCAGGCGTTCATCTAATATACTATAAGAATGATCGTGTGTCTGTGTCTGTCTGTCTCTTCTGGCTAGCCGAAATGGCACAATCGTTTTTCATCAAACTTGGTGGAAAAATCGCAAAAAAATCGTTGAGTGGAACAAACCTGGTCCCATGTCGATGGTTTCTGTAGGAAGACATTAATTAACCATTTTATTTATGCTGGAAAACGATGCAAGTCTACGGACTTGGTGCACCCTAATTCTCTGTACGCTGTAGGTCGGATGGTTGCGTGCTAATAAAGCACGTTCAAACTTTTCCAGCACGGGACGCGATCACTTGTCTAACTAATCTATTAACATTCTTTTCATCTTTTTCGATTCACTGGACGAGGCACAATTATGATGTGGTATATCTCGACTTTAAAGAAGCACTTCGACAGAGTCCCCACGAAAGACTAATTAGAAAAGTGGAGCCATGGCATTAAAGGTGACATCCTTAAATGGATTAGGGCGTGGTTACAGGACGAAACAGCAGTGAGCATTAACGGCACTAAGTCCCATTGGAGCGTCACAAGTGGAGTTCCCCAAGGCTCAGTACTTGGACCATTATTATTTATTATATACATAAACGACATAGATATCGGCTTGACAGCAACATAAGTAAATTTGCTGATGACACTAAAATAGGACGTGTTCTCAAATCTGACGAGGACTCGGCAAAACTACAGGAAGATCTAAAATTTTCGAATGGTCTGAAAAATGGCAGATGAAATTCAACGTTGACAAATGTAAAGTACTCAGTATAGGAGATGTAAACAGGGAAACCAGATACTAGATGAACAACGATGTTATTGAGAAATCCGACTGCAAGAAAGATTTAGGAGTAATGATAAGCAGGAATCTTAAGCCAAGTAAGCAATGTGTATTTGCTCGAAACAAGCTAATAAAGTACTTGGGTTCATACAAAGGAGTGTTAGTTACAAGACTAGCGAGGTCATTTTAAAACTATATCTCGCGCTGCTGAGACCTCACTTGGATTACGCAGTTCAATTCTGGTCACCGTATTACAGAATGGCATATAGAATCCTTGGAAAGAATTCAGAGGAGAATGACAAGACTAATCCCGGGCATTAGGAACCTTGAGTATAGAGACAGGTTAAAGCATCTTAATTTGCACTCCCTTGAGAGACGTAGATGAGGGACGATATGATAGAGGTGTATAAATGGAAGTCAGGGCTGAACAAAGCTGACATTACAAAGGTACTCAAACTATTCAAGCAGGAGCGAACTCGTAACAATGGTTTTAAATTAGACAAATTTAGATTAAGGCGAGAATAAGATAAATATTTGTTTGGAAATAGAGTAGTGGACGAGTGGAACAAGTTAACAAATATCATTATCAACTCGAATACGCTGGATAGCTTCACACATAGGTTGGATGGATATATGAGGAATAAGGGTTTGGTGTAAATGGGACTGCCCAGTATGGGTCTGCTCCAGTTTCCTCCATTCATATGTTTTTATGTTCTTTTGTTTATTATAATAATAATGGTTGCGTGAATTTGTTTAAGGTGTCGAAGCTGTTACCAACACAACAACCACACCCTAAGTTAAAGAGTTGCTGACCCAGTGTCAAGGAATAGTCCGAGAAGACCGGACAACTCGCCAACTGCATTTGCTAACCATAACCCCGGAACACGATCTGCATATCGATTAACAACCTGGTTCCCAATTACTGCTGGGTATACTAAGGCAAATGGTGAAAAGAAACTTGCCCATAGTTTCACCCTGCCCGAGGATCGAAGAATGGCCTGCTCGCATACGAGGCGAGAATGCTGACCTTACATCACAGCTTACTAGGTGTTCGGTCCCACTGCTCATACTAAACGTTCATTCATCAAAATTATGATATAATGGGATAATCTTAAACGAGGGTATATGACACTTGAGTGTTTTATCAATAACAAGAAGACAACCATGAGTATTGAGTATTTAGAAAGTAATTTTACATTCTTCATTCTGGGTTATTAAACCAAGCGAGGAATATGTGGGACAAAGCCTTTATTAAGGACCACAGGAAACTTGTATAAAGAGAAGCACAGCTAACACAAGACTTACAACTAATACCAATGGAATTCTGTATAAAGAAAGGTTAACTTACAAGACTATCAACTGGACCACGAGAGACGTAAAGAAGGAGAGACTGTCAACTTACCGCCATTTCAGTTACTGACTTCAACATATGACAAACTCCCATCGAGGAAGAATATAATCCGCTTATGGGGTCCCTCTGAAAACTAAATCCCTCTCAGGAAATTCTACGTTTATACAATGCTGGGTCCTTAATTACACTAATGAATGAGTAATGTTTCCTCGAAGGGTCTCGTATCATTAAAGTTGGCTGTGTTGGCTTAAATGGAAAGTAATCCCCGACGTGTGTAAATGTTTTATCAGCGTGCACTACTGGCCTATGTTGGGGAAGTTAGAAGATGTTGGTCTGGTTGTGGTCGTGTTTACTTTCCCCAGGAAACTTGTGGTGAGAGGAAATTCTTGCTTGGTGTGCCCACTGTAACTATTTTTATTTTATATTCCCTTTACTTTTATATTCGTTCTGTTCTTATACCTTTTTTTCCATTTTGCGATTTGTTATTACTCTGCGCATTGTCAGATTTGATAACATGTACCGTTCAGTGTTTCATTACAGACACATACAGTACACACGCATTTGATCTAGTGGCGAGTCTCAGTGTCGTGTTTCCCAGGCAGTGACGTGTTGCTGGTGTGTGGACAAGAGGCAGATTCCACGCTCTCTGTGCGTAGTGTGCGGGCTCTTTAAAGAATTCTATCTCTCTCTCTCTCTCTCTCTCTCTCTCTCTCTCTCTCTCTCTCTCACGTCCACATGTTCTCATTAATTAGCGGCAACATCATAATTAACCCAAAATTAGATGCAGCGATACAAGACTCTAGAGAGGTCTGTTTTTTCCGTGATAAAACGGGAAAATTAATGACAAAATAACGACGAAAGTCTTCGTACTTCCCCCGTCGTTACAAACATCATTATAAAACTTTGTACACTTAAGGGGAACTAACACTAGATGTTAAACTCTAAAGTTCTCTCGCAATTATGAAGTAAAAACTTAACTATAGGTATTACAAAAACCCGGAGTGACCTTAACTGTATCTTTTAAGTGCTAATTCAATGTTAAAATTATGTTAAAAACTGTAGATGGTTGTAAAGTTTAATTTTTAAAAAAGTTTCTTGATGAAAATCAAGATTAAACCTTTGAACTCACCGAGCTTATTTTTCTCTTTCAATGAATACCAATGAGCAAGACGGAAAGATGACTACGGAATTACATAGATAGAGGCCTATATGTTACTTAGGAACTCCAGACATACGAACGAATCTCCATATGATCTTGCTATTTCCTATTTCTCCCGACCAACCGATCATCAATCTTGGGAAGTAGTTTACGTGGCCGGGCCTGACGTAATCCATCCCGTCCAGCACGGTGTCCAGTTACTCGTGTGTTGTCTTCTTGGTAAGACAAGAGTTCATTTGTTAATATAAGTGAGCTAAAAATGGACAGTTTTGACAGTTTTCCATGCTGAAATTTGGCATGGAAATGCACATACCATCGATAAGTGTCAGAAAGTTGGGATTTTGGGGATCGACCTCATAGAGATCAATCCCCACTCCCAAATGTAAGAACCCTCTTAAAAACGGGGGACTAAATTGAGTGATACTGTATAACATAGTGTACTTGCTATGTGGTGAAACTAAGGGCAAGTTTCACCATTTGTCTTAATATGCAATAATTGGGAATCTGGATGTTAATAGATTTTCGGATCATGTTTCGGGGTAATGCGGTTGGCGAGATGCCCTGTCTCCTTGGATTATTCCTTGACACTGGATCATACAACACGTTAACTTTAGGTGTGGTTGTTGTGTTGGCCCCAACCACCATTTATAACATTGTGTTTATTGTGTTATAAAACAAATCTGAGCCCCGAACGAACGATGTACGAAGGAAAGTTTAGAATGCAACCCAATCGTAACCCCCAGGACTTCCTTATAATTAAGAAACACGTTTAAATTGCAAGTTCTATAAGAAGCACGTCAAGAATTACGTATTTATGGTTGTTTACTTATTTAATTTTGGCTGTCGACAGACAGAATTAGAATTATCAGGAAGAGATTTGAACGAAGTAAGCAAAATGGACTTAGCAAAAAAAAAGGGAGGGGGCTTTATAAAATTGATCAGTTCGTTGAGTAATTACAACAATCTAAATATGGAGGATAGTTTGGAAGCATTTTTATAATAATAAGCTATTCATTATTATTTTAGATCATGAGAAGTTTCCAAATGTTCGCATATTTGCTTAAATAATGTTTAAACAAATATACTAAATATGCTAAAATTTAGAAACTTCTCATGATCTGAAATAATAATGAATAGTTTATTATTTAAAAATGCTTCCTTTAGTTTGTTTAATATTTATCCTGACAGTGATGCAGCCTGAAATAGATCCACACATCACAATCACCATTACATACAGCCTTACTTTAACAAATATCGCCACGTAAAATTGCGATTACGAGACCCAGGTTAGGTCGCTGGATCTTTGGTTGTCTGTACATATGTCTCTAGTAATTAGTAGTAACGGCTAATGACATTATTTAGGGAAATCAGACAATGTGTTAAACTGTGATGTAGTGTCTTGTAAAATTAATTCTTGCATTAAAAAATAGAGATACCATTTTATTACATGGACAAAACTAACTTTCATTTAGCACTTGCTATCAGTGGTAATACTTATGTGTTTTTCAATAATTATTCCACACAGAAGATGAAAACCAAGAAAGACAAATTCCACTTTCCATAATAATTCTGGTTTCTTTCTCCGGCAGTTACGACGCCCGCAGTGGAGACTTCTGGCGAGAAGGAAGCCCTAAGACCCGCGACGTTCGCTATGAAGGGCGGGTCTTCCTCAACCTGACGCAGCCCCAGCGGGTACACCTCAACCTGGAGCGCGTCACCCTGCAGGATGGAGGTGACTTTACCTGCCGGGTTGACTTCCTCAGCTCTCCTTCCCTCACCTCCATCGTCAAGCTCCACGTCTACGGTAAGTCTATTGCTCACCCGCACAATGCCTCCAAGTCTTGCTTACTGTATGAAGGCAACTTAGAGTGAAACAATTATTACTTGAACATTTGCCTGAGTAAGATACTGTCATGCAAACTCTATCATGTAATATCCTGTTGTAATGAACAGCCTTTCACTGACTGACACAACGTGGATGGTAGACAATAAACTGCGGGGAGAACAGTTGTAGTCAGTCATTTTATAAATGACATAGGTAGTAACAATACGAAGAACGGTATCCTGTCTTTATTATGGGGAGTCACGTGTTTATGATTTTGTTTTTTAATTCTTCATTGTCGTTCAGCGTTATGAACAAAACTATTTCAAATTCTAGTCACAGACTTGAATCTGAAACTAAAAGATAAGCTCCACATACAGAAAACTCAGCTTCAATATGAACGTTAGATATTATACTGTATATGTTGTTACGATCACTTCCCTCTTATATACTTAAGGCCTTCAAATCACTGGAAGGTCACTTAATACTTATAATTTTCACCCAAAACAACAAAGTTCCAGTACGTGGACTGTGACCTAACAGAAATGCAAAATGCTCCCATGGGAACTCTGCACCAAATGACCATATATATGTTGAGACATAGGTCACTTAGTGAAAGATGGTTCAGTGTTAATGAAACAAAGCTTAACTAAAAATAAACATGATTATTCCTTATCTTCCATAGTTACATGCCTGAAATAACACTAAGTAATATAAACACTCCTATCCAAAAATATTCAGGCATATACATGTATGAACCGGGTAAATACCATTACAAAAAAGAAGAAAAAATGAAATCACACTAACACAAACACTCTTACAAAATTTTATATTAACCTGGCAAATACCAGTCTTACCGCATAGAGCAACAACCAGAACCTCCACAAACATAGGATCACCCGAAAACCACCTGGTGCACCTCCGATAGAAGCAAGAAGGCAGTGGAAGGAGAAAAAAACAGGAATATCTGCTCCAAGTTAGAGCTGAGAGTAGAGAGAGACTGTCCCGCCGTTCCACGTTCCCCAGCGTAAGCATCAAAGACAAAAGAACATTGATATGCCCAGCATTCTCATCACGTACCCTTACAATCATTAATATCATTCTAAATATAGATCATACTTCATCACCCAACATAAAAGTGCATAAAACAATAAAATAATACTACACAGATCAAGTTATGAAATAACAAAACAATATATACAATAAAATACAGAAAACATAGTAAGTCATGTTACTTACGTTACCAAATAAAGACGGTTCCTAACAATGAACAGTTGAGGAAATGTGTTTCTACACCCCCTGCGGTATCCCGTGACTCCAAACAGCAACGTTGCAGTAGTAGTATCACTCTTTATAAATTAATGGGTATTGGTCGTGTAACGACGGATGTGTTTGGTGGATAGGTTCACAATACTGTAGGACTAGGTCATACAGTTTGGTCGTTTGGAGACATGGCTACCACAAAGGGTGTAGGAATACATTTCCGAAACTGTTCTTAACTTGTTTGTTGAGATTAGATGCTCTATGTATAACTGATAAAGTCTGACATTAGGAGTAATTGTGTAACATTATGTAATCTTTTCGAAAATTAGTTTGAATATGACAGATTGATAACTGTACCATCTGTAGCACAATATAATGACGATATACAACCCGAACACAAGAAAAAAGGTTGAGAGCGAAGAATACAGAAGCTCCATTTTGTCCGTGTTTGTACAGTCGAAGGGACAATAACTACATTGTTGGCCACTCACTTCTGCGTTAAAAAATATCAGCGTGAGTTATCTTCCCCCTCACTACACCCTATACCTCGTAGTTTCTAATTATCCTGTTTATTAATAACTTCTTCATTACAATCCAGTCAAAAAAGTTTCCTTACATGAGCCAATTTTCTTCTCCCCTTCCGACCACACCCTATAGACTTCTTTGTGCATGGAGTCTCTACCACCTCCTGTCTGCCTTGCTCTCTTGTTTATATACACCTTTAAATTCCTATGTTTTGACAAGGTTATGTTTACCAGTATATCTGTCTGTTTATTTGATTGGCTAAATGTTGTGTTCAGAGTTACTGTACGAGCGATTCGATTATTTAACTCCAAATTTTCACAATGAGTTCTATCATCCCAAAAACCTGATTTAAAATTCATAAGATAAAGCAGATTTCTTTTGATTGTTATTTTCATCATAAATATTGACCATATAATAAATATATCTGCTGGAACTCTTAAGGTGAATACTGCCAGGTGTCACCCTCAGCGAACCACTCATATTGTTATTCAGTAATCTTGTGAAATGAACGAAAATTAATTGAACTAATAACTAAGATGACGTAGGGTATTATGTCGTCAGTTGTGCTCTGTTTAAGGCTTAATAACATTTTTGAGTGATTTGTTTCCTTTGATAGGCGAGAATATCACAGACAGCACATAATATGTCTGGAAGACATGTAAGAACATTAATTTTTTGAGTCGGATAACACAACCTTGACCATTTGACCCCAAAATTCATTAAATATCTGTAGGACCCGATAGGAAATCTACCTGCCAAGTTATTATGACAAAGACAAAACTTTTTTCTTTCTGAGTCACAATCATCTTGACCTTTCTGTCATTCCGAAGGTCAAGACTTAGGTAAGATGTGTAGAACAAAGTTAGTCAGTCGCGGTCTGACCACGTAAGGGGACATTAACGGGACAGACGTGTGCTCATAGGTGCTCCTGTCCTCCCGATCGTCACACAAAGCCCTCAGTCTCTATCTACCCCTTCGCCGGCAAGTGTTGCCAGCGATGTGGAGGAGGGTCTAGGTCGACGTAAACGCCCCAGAAGAGGCGTCCCCTCTCTCATGGATAGAGACATTTCTGATATGGATAGTCAGATAGTCATAGTGCATCTCACACCCTGCAAGAGTCAGACCTCAGTGATAGTGACAGTAACGGTAATGTTTCTATGGGAAACACTTGCTGGAGTGGTAACACCAATGCCAAGGGCAGCGAGCTTCCCCTCGTCACCTCCTTTGCCAACCAACCATGTAAGCTGAATCTGCACTTCCGAAGGACTCAGGAACGGTTTAATTGGACAACAAAGTATTGGAGACAACACGGTCTCACCAGTCAATTCCGAAAAGGTAAGAACCGTAACTTTATCAAGTGTCAGACACCCGAGGTCTATGAAACACTCAGTACTGTTGGATTTGACGGGGTTGTCCTCATGCCTCCACCTGCTGATGCAGCGGAATGTTGCCACATCCTAGTTAAACAGTTCCCCCTATACGCTGAAGTCGAAGATGCTCGTAACTTTAATCCACGTATACTCAGTATACGTTGACACTACCGAGGAAAGACCCCACAAGCAGCTGTCATAGTTAAATGGAAGGGGAGGGAGTGCCCAACCACTGCTGATACCCACCCAGTCCTCCCCCCACTGTACGCTGAACCATATCACCCCGGGCCTGTTTTTTGTGTCATCTGCTCCCATTGGGGTCACACCTTCACCGCCTGCTGCTGACATGATCGTCCCAGATGTCGCTTCTGTTCAGGTAACCATCACTCCTCCGTCTGTGCCATAAAAATCAAAGACCACTTCAATGGAGGTGTTGTGGGCTATGTTGTTGACCCCAGATGTTGTAATTGTGGTGGCTGGCACAATGTTGACTCACGACAATGCCCCAAACGTCCGTCTATCCCAGGAGAAAAGCATCTCCGAAGGCTGCGTCAAACTCAACCTCTTCCCCAGCCTACCGAGCCACATCCCTCTGCGTCCCCTCTGTCTCCAGCAACGCCTTCTTCAACATCACCTGCCCCTGCCTGGCCTCACCTGGCTGCAACACAGCAGTCCCGGCCATCTCCTAACTCAACTACAACTGGGCCTCCTTTCCGTCTCTACTCTGATGCTGTCAGGCCTTGTGCCCCCACCGGTGCTCCCCCACAACCCCCCTCCGGTGACACGACACAGATCATATCCCTCTTCCACGAATTTACCAACCGTGTTGAAAAACTCTTTGATACACTCTGTACCTCCATCTCCGACCTACACCGAATACCCCTGCCTTCAGCTGCTACCCAGTCACTTAACTCTTCTGGTTTGACACAAGCTGGTAGCCCCTCTGTGTGCCCCTAATGCTCATGGCCTACTCCACCACCGTCTGGCATCACTGCTGGCGTGGCATCTACCGAGCCTGCCAAGGTGTGCCCTGCTGCCCCCATGCCACGTCCTGCCCCATCACCATGACACGCAGTGCCTCATTCTGTTCACCCATCGCACCTGTGGCCCATCCACTCCAGTTCTCCGCATCAATGGACAACCATGAGGCCATGCACGTAGACTACGTATCTACCCCAAGAAGGATGTTCCCTACCAACCTCTCGATGTCCTCATTGAAGCCGACACTACAGACGTACACGCCATTACAATCACACTTACAGGTATGTCCCTCAATACTGTATTGTCAATGCCTATGTGCCTTCCTCTACCTCTACTGCACCTGTCCTACCACAACATATCACCTCCATCCCCACCCTACTTGTGGGGGACCTCAATGGCCAACACCCCAGTCTCTGCTCCCAAAGACCCTACCCAAACACCCGGGGTAACTTCTGACTTTCTTACCTACAAACCACTGATGACCCTGTTACCAACACCTCTTCCCTCCCTGACCAGATATCCCCTTTCCTGGAGACAGGCCTGGAACTTGACATTATTAGGGACCGGCCACGCTTTGCCATAAACGATAAATTGTACCGATAATTTTCCCCCCACACACTCATCATTCTTTCACTTTGTGTAACTTGCTGACAAAACCCATGACCCTTCAGGCTTTTACGCCCTTAATGCATGAGTCATGAAGGAAAGCATGAACTACGCATGCTTCCCAGATGGGCTCTGTAAACGCTTTTGCACCAATATCTTTCCAGTGACAACTAGGAGATAGGTGAGAAAATGGAACTGGATTAAGAGATGACCAAGAGGTAGAAATACTCAACATTTGCTGGAGACTCTTAACTGGCCATGCAATAAGGGTCCTCAACTTTGTGTCTCGAGACTTTTAGATCAAAAAAGGCCTTCACATAAAGGCGAGGTTCCTATGTACTGTCATATACATCGGTATATGAAAATTGTTAATAACGAACACTGTCAAAGGCTTTGCATCTGCAATGGCGAGAACAAAACTGGGTTGAAAATTCCTGGCAACCGTTTTATGTAATAGTGGACCTTAAATAGTTCTTTGTTAGTTTCAAACAAGAACGTATTCACTCTCGTAATCCAACAGTGACGGCTACTGTAAAGAACAGATATAGTGCAGTGCATAATTTGGCATACACCTGAAGCGCATTTTTCTTTGTAAATGTTGACTGGCTTGACAAGGCTTTTGCAGATGACAGCACTTTAAGGGACAGGTCACCAAAATCAATATCACCCATTTTCTGTTCCATGCTTTTGCAGTGAACTTCCATGGCGGCCCCAATAACCTTCCGCTTGTCAGCATTAGTGTAGAGAAAACCTATCTAGTCAAAGAACTCCAGAAATTTGGAGAATCTTTCGTCGAGACTGACAATAGCTACATTAAGTAATGTGATGAAGAAATTATGCCTAAAACGACTTTCCGGCATCTGCACATCTTCTATAACTCTCATACGAAAACTGCCGGGTTTTCTTTCTGTTTCTGTCCTGAGGAAATGACATTTCACTGTCCAAGAAGTTCTCGGCGATTTCTCGTCCAATTATTTTTGTCACAAAGTGTTTTCCGGTAATTGTGGATTAACTTGTGGACTGCTCGATTTTGTTTTTTAACGTGTTGATCGCTAAGTAACCTTTGTATAACGCCACTCGATATTACAAGTATTTTTTAAAGTGGAACTTAAATGTTATTGAACTGTCTTCATCCAAATTTTCCCCCTCTATATTGTACAGACATCATGTAATTATTAAATAAAAATAATGTTTGGCAAAAATCATGACGTCAATATTAATGTAAATTATCGCATAGAGGACTTAAAGGACACAACCTTTAAGACTTAAAACATAAAAATAATTGTTCATCTTACTTCTCAACTACCTGTTCAACAATGTTCTACAACTAATAATTCCAGATTTATTGTCGTGTTCTTAATAAAGTTTCTTGGCGTTAACTAACTACCAACTTTCTTTTTATGTTAAATGTTTTTCAAAGATGATTGTCAAAAGATTTTCTAAGCAATAATTGTGTCTCGAAGCTATGAATGCTTCAGAGCGTTACAAGAGATCAACTGGAACATTTAAATCATTTACCATATAAAAAAAACTGTCCACCCGTCCAACTCCTGCTCCCTCTGTCTACCTATGCCCACCACCAGCCTCTCCTCTCCTCTCTGTCTTCCCACTCCCACCATCCTCTCCTCTCCTCTCCCTTTGTCCTCATAAGCTTCCCCACTATCCTAAAATGAGCTCTACTGGAGGTAAATTAGATTAGAGCAATTTTATAGTCGTTAATGACATTCCGGTGTCAGTGGTATTGACGGAAACCCAGTTTCAGGCAGTCAAGATGGCAGGCAGACTGTGTTAAGAATATAAAATTCTTGTCGGTTTTTATGTCACTGACGAAGGAACTGTGTGCGTGTGTGTGTGAAAAGTCTAATAAATGTTAAAGAGAGTTTTGGTTTAAGATTTGAAATCAACTAAGCTCCGGCTGAGGGATTAATTGTTTATATTGGTAAATTACATTCCCTTATTGATTTGATTCGACATACATACATACATACATACATACATTCAAACATACATACATACACAGGGTCCATTGTAAACATATACAATGCACATCCTAAAGAATGCAAATGGAATTAATGCATGGTGTGGACAAGAGGTGCGGAATTTGGGATGTTGCAATATGCAGATGATGCAGCGTTCCTCTGCAAATCTGTTAAAAATTAGCAGACAGTGTTGAATGTATTGATTTTGTTGTTGTGAAATAGATGGACCAGAATAATACTATGCTTGAAAGCTGGATCAATGAACTTTAAAGGAGATGTCTTTCTGGTAATAATGACTGTCTGAAGGATTATGACAAATAAAAATAATTTCGTATTTAACGTTTGTAAAGTGGTGCTCATTACAACGATGAAAAAAGATTATCAGACTGTAAAAATAAATAGAAACTGTTGTTGAAAGTGAGTAATATAAAGACAGAATGGCAGCTAAGTGGTGCGAGTCTGTGTGTGTGTGTGTGTGTGTGTGTGTGTGTGTGTGTGTAATAATAATAATAATAATAATAATAATAATTAATAATAATAATAACAATTAACGGTGTATTGAAAAGCACACCAGCCAGGGGCTGAAAATATACAATGGGCAAAAATTACTTACCTTATTAAGTAGTGTGTGGTAGGGGGCCGGCTGCAGGAAAAAAAAATGTTTTCAGTAAATAAAATTATTCAGGGATAATATAAAGTGGACTTTTTTGAGAACCTTTGACTTTAAACACCATCACGGAGTTACACACACACACACACACACACACACACACACACACACACACACACAACACACACACACACACTTTCAGATGAACGAATTAAGCAGCCCACACAAAAAAATCTTAAAAAGCACTTTCAATTTCTATATCAAGAAAGTAGTTTCCTGTAAATTTGTAAACTCACACACTCCCTAAGTTTGTCATGCTCACTCACTGTACCCCAACTCGTCCTTCCCGAATGAACCAAAATGTCCCTTTGTGTGTCGGGTGGCCCATGTTCGCCTATACTAAATTTGAAAACATAATTTTTATCATATATATATATATATATATATATATATATATATATATATATATATATATATATATATATATATATATATATATATATATATATATATATATATATATATATATATATATATATATATATATATATATATATATATATATATATATATATATATATATATATATATATATATATATATATATATATATATATATATATATATATATATATATATATATATATATATATATATATATATATATATATATATATATATATATTATATATATATATATATATATATATATATATATATATATATATATTTATATATATATATATATATATTTATATATATATATATATATATATTTATATATATATATATATATATATATATATATATATATATATATATATATATATATATTTTTTTGAATGGGTGATACACAAAACAGAAATACTTCATTACAATTTTACCGTCATTTTGAGTATCCTGTATCTATTATTCAGGTCACTACCTTAAGATGACTTCTGTGATGCCTTACTATGGGTACGTTCTCACGACCTAGATTTTCTCAAGTAAGGAGTGTGTTTCACGAGAGATAGTGAAGTCACATAAGTCTTACAACATACAAGTGGGAGGTTTAGTTTGTCGATTATACACAGACAATGTGACTGGTGGTTGTGTTAGCTGTGTTATTGTGTAAGTATGGTGTAATAATAATAATAATAATAATAATAATAATAATAATAATTAACGGTTTATTGAAAGAGCTTGGCAGCCAGAAGGCTGAAAATTTACAGTTACATATTTGGGGAATGGGTTACGAATTGCAAATAATATACAAGTAACATAAGTGACACAAATAAGACATATAATAACTTAGATGGGGATCAGCTCAAACTACAGTTCATTTCAACATAGTGACAGTGTAAGGAGCAGTGTTTACCGGGAGTGAATACACTGATTTATTACATGTTATTGATAATTTTTACAATGGTTGGGACTGGGCTGTTCTTATAGCGATCAGTTCGTGCACGTATGGGCTGGATGCGGTTGTGGTGTCGAACAGCAATTCTCGGACAGGGGATGTCAGGTGGTAGTAGGAGCCGGTGTCGGGTGTGTGTGTGTGTGTGTGTGTGTGTGTGTGTGTGTGTGTGTGTCATTTCCTCACTAATGGTAGATGTTATATTTTCATGTCCTGCAAATAAATGTGAATAAACACACAAGAAGCTTTTTCTAGCCTAATGAATGCATTTAACAAGAGTCGTTTCTGGGGAGTTATACATTATATTCGATTATTTAATATAATCTACCAACATTAATTATAATAACAAGCTATATTAATTCTTCCTTATGAGTTAGTTTTAACAGTAATATATTAAATTACTTCTACAAGAATATAGTCACGGGCTAACATGATTCATACTGTTCCCTGTTATCATAGAATGCTTCGTATGAATCATTAAGCATTTAAAGAACCAACGTATTTGGTGTCATTAAAATAAATGAACAAAATTATATCATCACTATTCATTTCCCATCAAACTAAAACTCGATGAAGTTAACAGATTAGACGTCAGAAACATCGTCAACGAAATATAAACAGCAGAATTTATTTTATACATACATTAAAGGACATGGGAAAGGGTATGTGAGGTGTTTCTACTGTATGTGTCAGACCAGGGTTGTTGTTTTCTTTATCTTTCTTCTACAACTTCCGCTTTGATATTTTCCTTCCCCGTTTTCCCAAGTTGTCTTCTCCTCTTGATCCACTAATCGCACGTGGGAGTGAATGAAGGAAAGATATATAATAGAGTAGATTGATATACAGAACTTTCTTCTCATATCTTTTTTATTTTTATATGAAGGGTTTGAATATACTGAAGATAGGGACGCAACAGCTCGGACGAAACTTTAGATGACTCAGATCTGTGGGCAGCTGGCAGGAGTCCTGATCTGGGCGGCGATGCAGAAGCTAGGAAGGAATTAAATCTTGGCGCCTCTCCTGACACTGATTTTAGGGGTTAGCGTGTAAAACTGGAGATCATACAGAGTTTTCATGATTGTTTCTTTGACGTCATTATGTCTCTTCGGTGTACATTCATTCTTAAATTTTCCTTTGCTCTTGCATAAACTGTATATACAGGTACACATAAGGTGACAAAGAAAAGCATGTAACAGTAAATAGTTTCTCAGCAACACGTTAATATAGTCAGCATTTCATCGCCTCCTGCCTGGTAATTCCAAAACCTTAATATCGCTATACAGTCACCAGTTTAGCCAGTTTGGTAGAAAATTGTGATAAGTTGCCGCCTGAAAATCCTTCCGACTTAACGGAAGGGAATGTTTCCGGGAGGAAGTATCGTGAGTGTAGGGAAGGTCCTGGGGTGTAGGAGAGGTGCAGGATGTCAGGGAGTAGGTGAGGTGTAGGGGAGGTGCCTCACACCATGACTCACTTCCTTTCACTACAAACAATACTACTACTACTTTGCTGTCACTTGGAATCGAGTATGACGATCATCCAGCTATGAGATAATTATATGCGTTATTGGGGATGTCACCTTCGTTGGTGAGGTCTGGAGTGACTAGAGAGCCCGATACGGGACTGGCAGTGTCATCCACAGTCGTTGCACGTGTGGAGGACTACATCTAGTGCAGGAAGGGCGGCGGCAGCGTCTTTCCGGCGTTGGCGCTTGTCTGCCTCGGTATGCAGTCGGGCTATCTCGAAAGTATTGACACTTTTTCGTGTGGTGCTCCTCCAAGCGTTACGGTGTGAAGTAATCATCTCCCAGGTGAGGGACACTTTTACAGGTTTGTCTTAAGACTAACCTTATACGTTTTCAGTGGCCCGCCAGTGTTACGTTTACTATTCGGTAGGTGTCTATCAAGTAGCTGCTTTGGCAGTCTACTGTCATCCATGCGGGTAACATGTCCAGTCCAGTTGGTGTCAGCGAGAATACTACCATTTGTGCTCTTGTCTTCCCTTGCAAACTCGGAGGATGGAACGTAGACTACGTTGGTGAAAGTGCCTCGAGGTGCCTCCTATATGTAGCCCATGTTTCGCCGGCTTGTAGCAGGGTATAGATAATTTTAGCTCCATACACATGAAGACACAGGTACAGAGTCTGCTAAAAGCTCGAGATGAACATCTGATCCGATGTCGAAGCTCTTCATCAATGTCCACGGTGGCGATGGGAGCCGAGATACTGAAAGTGGGTAACATTTGAGAGGGTAGTACTGATACCTGGATGGATGGTGGAGGTGTGGCTGAACCAGAGGCAGGCCGAAAGAGAATCTAAGTCTTACGTACATTCCCCTCAAGGCTGAAGTGTGCATACGCCTTTGTGTAGGCGTTCAGGATCTTCTGTGGGTCGCGTTCACTGTGATCGACAAGGGTGAGGTCATCTGCATACTGAAGTTCAGTAATGGAAGCTGCGGACACCTTTTTTTTCTGCCTGGAGTCGTCTTATGTTGAAGAGGCCTTTCATCCGGTACCGGATCACCACTCCGCCGGGTAAATTGGCACTGGCACTGGCACTAGCACAGGCCAAGAAAAAAACTGGAAAAGAGGTTTGGTGCCAGTACACATCCTCGATTAAACCCCGTTTGAATGGGGAAGAACTCACACGGGGTGTTATTGTATTGGACACTGACGTTCATGCCATAATGGTGATGCCTCACAATGGCAATGGATTTTGGTGGGCCGCCAAAACAGCTGAGAGTCCGCCAGAGGCGTTGGTTAGGTCGATAAAAGCCATGTACGGGTCACGACGCTGTTCTCTGCACTTTTCCTGTATGAATCGGCTGCTTGTGCAATTAACCAGGCCGTTCACATATATTTATTATTTGGGTTTAAGTAACGAAACCCAAACGGTAGTTCCTTGTTTTATTATAAAAGGGTTGTATATATAATTCCTGAGTGTAGATCGACCGTAAGTCCCACTCTATAGGAGTGAATGAGAAAGGGACGGCGTTTATGTATTATAAACGTTAGGTTACGTCCTTACGATATAAGTTGATGTGAGCGACTGAAGAGTGAGGGCCTCGCTGTGCGGGCTTACAGATATGCTGACTACGGGTCACTCCCTCCTGGGAGAGTTGCCCGCTCACGTGTACAACTCATGTCATACTCATAGACAGTGGAAAGTTACAGGGTGGTGAATCTGAATATAATATCAGATGTATTGACCCATTTATATAATATGTTCTGATGATGAGACAGGGGCCCATTACATCGCTCGGTCACCTACCAGCCGAGCTCCGTGAGGCCTAAATAACTCACAGCCCTAACCATGTTATAAACAGATATGTAGACACTAAGCTGGGGATTCTACTACTGTAGGGGTATTAGCTACTACAGGGGACCTAGACTTTAGTGTCGTACGGGTTAGTATGTTATGAACAACGTTGAATTTGGATGACACTGCCTTGTAATAACAGAACAGGAACATAATTGCCAGAATTAACAAAATAGAGGAAATTGTAAGACTTGGTAGTGCAAATTCCCGTGATAGGTAAAATGGCAAGTTATTTTTCAAATCAGCAAAATGTGTCTCGTTCAAGAAAGCTAAAACTTTTAATTTCTCTGATACTATTTGAATATCCTTAATAGTGAAATTTATTACAGGAAGTTGAATTAAAGCAGACTTAAGTTTTCGATTTAAAGCAAAATGCTGATGAGTAGGCAAGGTCAGTAATGTACTACAAGTGACTTCACAGTAATCAGGAGCCTTGTAATGCCCTTTCACAACTAGCTGCTTAACACCATCGAGGCATTTTAAAATGACAGTAGTGAGATTTGGAAAGAACAAATACTGCACATTGTGAACATGAGCGTGGAACACAGTCTTTAGACTAACTGGCCTATAACTGCATTGCGCTAGCGCTGTGCGTACATTTGATTGTATGACTGCCAATTCACATATTCCCTCTGCAGCAGGAATAAATGCAAATATGTAGGCTGGACATACGTGTAGGTGTAGATAAGACGACTTACACCGTGACAGTACCTCAGAATCCTCTATGTGATAACAATGAATACTCTTCATCTACTAAGAAAAGTTCTTTAGGCCTATCTAGGGTATACAGTGTGTCATTTACAAACCAGGGGATGGCTTCTAAATGCCATGCATTAAACTCATGTTGCACCTCGCATAGGAATGTGGATCAGAATTGCATTGTGCGTGAGGGTTGACTCCAACAGTGGGTAATAATAGTGAACCTCATTCTCATTAAATATAGGAGTTAAATGATACTGCAACTTGGCTATTTTTAAAGCTTCAAGAAGCGTCTGCACAGGCACAAGCTTCGCGTCTACACATCCTCTCCCGGCATCTACAATGCTGTCTATTAGTTCACTTTTTGAGGTTACAATTTTATGAACTGAAATTTCCGCAGCATGCAAATATTCTGTGAAATAAAGGAGCCATTCTAATGTCGGGATTGCTTTCTGTAACCTAGCAACAATCCTCGAAACTTGGTTAGACTCCACTATGATTGCATTAACCTCTGATTCTAGAGCAGTAATCGCGTGAAAGGTTTGAGAAATAACACGATTCTGTTGAGACAGCCTGAACGACAACGTTCATTCGGTCCCCCAATTTAGCTACATCATCGGCCGTTGCCGTGCCAAACAAAGCGCTTTGGATGAGACCCACAAAATTAAAGAGACCCCTTTTTCGTCGTGCTTGAGAATGCACTTCTTGAGCAAGATCCGCTTGAGACGCAGGTAGATTTTTCCCAACATCGACGAGAAACTCGCGAAGGTTCTGGAGACGAAAGTGTGGAGGGTCTATAGTTTGTGAAACTATTGTCGAATTCTTAGAAGCTGTGCTGAGAACATGAAGGATGTCCAATGCTGATTGTAGTTCGCCGTCGACGTTTTCCATCTGACGCGGAAGTTGGAGTAGTGGCTGTAGTTCATACTTGATGTTCACCACGTCCTCAACTATGAGAACGCGTCCGAGAGGTGCCACAAGTGCACCTGGTTTGAGGACTGATGTGGACATGTCTGTCAACACAACGGTGCCACAACAGAGTAGAAGCAACACACTGATGATCCAAGCCATTCTGTAAGGAATTACAAACGATTTAACGTCTACTCGCAGAACGTAGTTTCATACAATAGTCATCTGGGACACTCTGCTTCTGGACAATCTGTAAGGATGTATCAATCACATCATCATCAACTGGAGGTAATACATTTATCTGCGTCTTCTTCACACGATCCGCGTGCACGACATCTGCGATCTGTGCATTAGGCTTCCAAATTTTGAATTTGTTGCCTGCTTTTTTTGAGATTATGCGGAATGGACCAGAAAATTTTGCCGAAAGTTTGGAGTTCCTTTCAGGTTCTCTTAACATAACAGCGTCCCCAACGTTTAATGCGACAGGTTTAGCATGTTTATGTTGTTTGATGATCATTTCGGCGCGTGACGCCGCTAGATGTGATCGTACTTGGGCATGAATATCTGTAAAGACATGAATTTGTTTTGCCGCGAAATCATCCGTATTATAAACCGTGTATGGCGCATCTGTAAGGATGTCGTAAGGTAGACGTTTATCTGTACCATAGACAATGTAGTAGGGTGTTTTGCCCGTAGAGCTATTAACTGACCCATTTATAGACGCTGCAACCTGCGGTAACCAATCCTCCCATGCGTATTGAAAACCACTGACAATTGGACGTAGTATTTCTAGGATTTTACGATTGGTTCTCTCAACAAGGCCATTAGCCTGTGGATGATAAGCTGTCACAAAAGTTTGTTTAATACCATATTGTGCACATATATGCGCTACTAGCTGATTCTTGAACTCTGTGCCATTGTCAGAGAGCAGAACTTTAGGCGTAGTATATGGACATATAAGATTCATCACTAATGCATAGGTTACTGCTTCGGCCGTTTTGCTTTTTAGTGGGACCAAGACCACAAACCTTGAAAAATGATCCACACACACTAAGACGTAGGTTGATCCCTGATGACTCATTGGGAGTTGTAACAAGTCAATAGCGACTGTGTCAAACGGACTGTCTGGTGTAGGATATTGTAGAATCGGGGCTGGTGGTCCTGTTGAACCTTTATGTTGAGCACACGCCAAACAATTAGCTATGTGTAATTCTATGTCTTTCTTCATAGTGTTCCAGATATACTTCTTTCGTAAATCCGCTAAGCATTTATCACTACCTTGGTGACCTGCCTGTGGGACATCATGGAACAATGTCATTACTGCTTTGCACAACGTGTCAGGTACGACTATGAGACACATTAACCTCAGGAGATTTTCTCGTCCTATTGAGTATGTTATGTCGTAATTCAAACTGACTTAAGGGAAGAAATAACTTGGGGAGTTTAACATCCTCGCCCGATTCGAGAGCAAAAATAACAGCTGACCAATATGGGTCGCGTCGTTGCTCATCTTCCAGTTGCGAAAGAGTGAATGTTGATACAGGCATAACTGGTGCTATATTTCTTGACAGAGCGTCGGCGACAACATTCGCCCTCCCAGGTAAATACCTAAATTCGGGGTCAAATTCTTGAATTGTCAGATACCAGCGTGCTAATCTGCCTGATAAGTTTCTGCCATGGAACAGTTCGGGGACTGCCGCATGATCAGTAAAAACAGTTATCTTGTAGCCAAAGATAATGTCTTTGAACTCCTTAAGTGCCCACACAACGGCTAACGTTTCTAAGTGCGTCACCGAATAACGTGTTTCAGCATCAATTAGTTTGCGACTTGCAAATGCTATCACTCTAAACTTCCTACGCGTATCCTCTTGCATGAGCACTGCTCCGACTCCAATTCCGGAAGCGTCAATACAGAGAGTGAAAGGTTGAGTGTAGTCTGGGAATGCTAGAACCCGGGCATTGGTAAGCGCTATCTTCAATGCCATAAAACTATCTTCGTGTTCAGCGTCCCATATAAACATTGCATCTTTTTTGAGCAACCTCGTTAGGGGCGATGCTAATATTGCATAGTCCTTGATAAAGTAACGATAATATCCAGATAAGCCGAGAAAGCTATGCACATGATCATTTGAGGTAGGACGCGGGAACTGAGATACATCTTTGACCTTATCATTAACTGTGTGTATGCCCTCACCGTCAACTACATGACCAAGGAAATGGATTCTGGATTTTAAAAAGTCACACTTCGAGAGTTTTATTTTGAGGCCTGCTGTGGAAAGTTTTTCCAACACTTCACGCAGTTTAATCAGATGGGAATCGACGTCCTTACTGACTACTTTTAGATCATCCAAATAAGCGCAGACCAAATGGCATTCGTAGAAACTCAAAGTGGCCTAGAGGCGTGCTAAATGCCGTGATTTCTCGTGATTTCTCATCGAGTGGTATTTGCCAATACCCACTTAGCAAATCTAAGTTTCTAAATACCGCATTATCATTGCCTAAGGATTGCAATATGTCGCTCAAGATAGGCATAGGGTACCTATCAGGGATCGTTTGATCATTGACGCGCCTGAAATCTATAACAGGGCGCCATCCACCATCCTTTTTCGGGACGAGGAATAATGGGCTATTAAAGGGGGATTTTGAGTGTCTAATAACATTCTCATCTAACATACCCTGTACCATATCTTGCATTACAGCGCGCTGGCTATGAGGTAGTCTATAAGCTGGTACGTAAATAGGGTTGGTTCCCTCCTTTAACGCTGTATGATGGGATGTTAAATCTGTCTGACCTAGCGTTTCCCCTGGCAAGGCTACTATATTTCTATAGTCGGCAAGCAGCTCTAAAAGGCGTGTCTTGCCCTGGGGATGATCAATCACCTTAACATGTGGTGCTATTTGATCTATCCTGGCCAGTCGAGTCTGTTGGCATTTCGCAACAATACCTCGAATTGGGAATTTAGTAGGCTGCACTTCGACATTGTTGTGATATACTAGAAAATCACACAAATAACATCCTTTCTTTAAGATTCTTTGAACGCCTGTTCGATTTAGAATCAGTACGTCGGTCAAACCACCAGGGCGTATAGTGCTCAGGGTAGATTCACATGACAGCCCTTTTACCTTGTATGTTTCCGGGAGACACACAACATTTGTGCCCGTGTACACGTTGGGTAGTTCGACAGTTGCTTTGGTGATTTCCTCATTTTGGTAATGGAGAGTACTCTTCAACACTGCTGGTACGACCGTTCAACTCTTGCTGCTGTAATCACGATGGGAAAGTGTGTGGTTGAGGTCAAGAGGTATCTCTGACGCAAGATCCGCCTTCCTCTTTATAGGATTGGTAGGCAACACTTTCGTCCTAGCTGTGAGCATAGGTTCAGAATCACTCATTGCTGTGTAGGAAACACCTTTAAATGTAACACTATTATTACGTGGAAGAACATCTATCATGTTCTTTCGAAGAGTTGGTAGACCAAGTAACCCGTCGGCTGGCAAATTAAACTGCTGGACTATATAGAAGTCCGCGTAGAAGGGAGAACCACGTCTTGAGAATCTGAGTGGTAACGTCACCATTCCTTTGATGCTCAGCTGAGTACCTGAAACTCCTTAGAGTTCAGCGTTACTAGGCCTCCATTTGAAGTTGCGGTGAGGGAATTTACGTTGTAACTCGTGATATGATGTCAAGGCCAATACATTAGCGCAAGCACCTGTGTCTATATCAAGAGCCAATCTGGTATTATCCACTCTCACGGGCACTGACAACACTTCCACTTTGCTAAGCGCCGCTACTAACGAGGCTGCTATAGAAGTGCTGTGAGGAGGGGTGGGAATTACCCTATCTATCCCTCTCCTTGTTGATGTGTGCGCTGGTCTTCCCCAGACGACTTGTCTTGGGGACGTTTCTGCTTGCGCCTATACGACACCTCCCTTTCACTAAGGTCCACTCCCCTAGCCTTTATTAGCACATGGCACTCATGTGAACTATGAGATGTCGATTTGTGAAGAGGGCACCATTTGAGCGCTTTCTGGTTGAGAGGAGGTGCTGGTTTGGCTGCCTCACTGTATGACCTTGAGAATGGCTTTGCACCGGGTGTGGCCTTAAACTTTGCACTATTACCTCGGAGCTGAAAACAATCTTCCATTACGTGGCCACGTTTATTACAATGTGCGCATCGTAAAGATGTTTTTTGTTCATATGTCAGGCGGGGAGGAGCAATCGGAGCTAGGTGTGTCGCATAAGGATTCTGGGAGTGAGGCATGTGCGCCATCTGAGGCACACGTGCGACCCTATTATCATCTTGACCGGTGAAATTTCGACCATAGTCGCCACGCTGCATGATATTAATAATAGTATCAGGTAGTAGTACTGGCGTGAGGGTTAGAAGATTCCATTGGGATGTTAGTATTAAGCAAGTTAGTATTCTTACTCCTAACAGAAGGCTGGGTTAATAAGGTTGTTACTGATTTAGCAACAGACACACTATCACCTGTAACAGGGGTAACTGTTTTTGTATACTTAGGTGAAGTATTATATTGATTACCAGATCGTAGGGTACGACGGTTTAAGTCGTCAAATGAATCCTCAATAACTTTCTCACTACTTCCTACCTTATCGGCTAACTGTGTCCCGGACACAAGGTCAATGTCGGTCTTTGCTTGATCATCGACTAGGTGGTTATAAGCTAACAGTTGCGGTTATAAGCAAACAGGTGCGCTAGGCGTGCAATGTCATCAACACTAGACATGGGAAACTTAGAAAAACATCTAATAGTCTCTCGTGGGTCAATGAATACTTAACAATAAAAGCAGATCACTTGCCTCTCATTTACAAGATAAATGAATATGAATTGTAGTTAATAATTAAACTAACAATAAGAAGACGGACACTTACAAACCACTGTAAATTATAGGATTTCAATACATTAATCTTACATTCGACACTTTATTATTGAAATAATCCTATCTGACGAACCTATCGATGTGAAGATATCTCTCGAACGTGTTCATGTGTGTAGAATTATGTAATTTAAATACCTATTTTCACAGGGTGTTACGTCTGTATAGAAAATGTGATCCTTCAAGCAGAGTTCTGAGTCGAGTCTTGGGTGGAGGGCGGGGCCTCTTCCTGGTGATGCGAGCGCTGCTCCTGGTTTCCTTGGCAACGATGAGACGCTTCTACCTTGGCGAGAGACGAGTCCTCTTCAAACTAGGGGAGTTTCTCCACCGTTGATCAGAAACTGCTGATGATTGGTTATCACTCTGGTCGTTGCTAGGTCGCTAGCGAGACTGCCGTGTGCCAAGTCATCACAGTTTATGTATATAAGGAGATCTTGTATGATGACACCGGAACTTCGTAATTAACGCTGGCGACACAACAAAACTGTTCAGCTGCTAGTGAAATACCAATTGTTAGTCCAGGTTATGAAACCTTTCTTCAACACTGCAACACTGTAACTAGTTTTAAACACTCGGATTATGTAACGAGTCACTACTGTGTGTTTTCAGTTTTTCTCAAAACACAGACTGTTCATACGACTACCAGTTTGAAGAATCCGTACACACAGCTTGCCACCTATATGAATCGGCTGCTTGTGCAATTAACCAGGCCGTTCACATATATTTATTATTTGGGTTTAAGTAAAGAAACCCAAACGGTAGTTCCTTGTTTTATTATAAAAGGGTTGTATATATAATTCCTGGGTGTAGATCGACCGTAAGTCTCACTGTATAGGAGTGAATGAGAAAGGGACGGCGTTTATGTATTATAAACGTTTGGTCACGTCCTTACGATATAAGTTGTTGTGAGCGACTAAAGCGTGAGGGCCTCGCTGTGCGGGCTTACAGAAATGCTGACTATGGGTCACTCCCTCCTGGGAGAGTTGCCCGCTCACGTGTACAACTCATGTCATACTCATAGACAGTGGAAAGTTACAGGGTGGTGAATCTGAATATAATATCAGATGTATTGACCTATTTATATAATATGTTCTGTTGATGAGACAGGGGCCCATTACAAACCAACACGTCAGCAAACTCTTTGAGAAGGTAAGCTCTTGCATCAGAAGGGGAGGTGTTAGTAGAGATAGGGAGTTCCCTCAACCTGTTGACATGTGTGACCTTTAAAATAGGTTTGGGGAATTCCTTGGAAATAATGGCCAACTCTTGACAAGGGCCATATGATAAAAGCGGAGTCGGGATCCCATCATGAACATCAATCCGGGCTGAGCAAGACTGCTTACCACAGGTAAGAGTAGCCCAGAAAGATCCCAACGCTGGAGCCATCTTGGAACCATCAGCTGTCAGTTTCGTTGTCTGAGGAGGGGGCTGTAGGTTGCTCCCGGGTATTTCCAAACTTGCTAAGTGTTCTGGACCAATTACTGAGACGTCAGCACCGGTGTCAGGTAACATCTGAAGACTGGATGACAAGTTACCGTGAGAAATGACGACACTGATGTGCTGGGGCGTCGTGTCTGTGGAACAATGTACACGACGGCAGGAACGACTGGACACAGCGTCTTGATGCTTGCCAGCACTATTTGAGGATGACTTCTTGGATCCTTGGTGGTGTCCTTTCTGTGTCTTCTTACGACAACATTTGTCATAATGGCCCACACGACCACAAAGTCTGCACTAATTTTGCTAGCAGGACATTTGACTGTGTAGGCCCAGTGACCCTGACGGTCGCAACTTCTGCACACGCTTTGAGCAGCTGGGCACTGGGAGGCATCATGCTGTCTCGCGCAGCTGTTACACAAAGCTGCTGCTGAAGGTGTAGCTGGAGGGTGAGGGGTGGGGATACCTTGCTGCTTCTTACCCTTTCTGTAGGAAGACACCACCCTCACCTGGTCAGGTTGGGAGCGTAAAGCTGAAGTCGCACACCTGGCGGCCTCGTACGCTCGACATTTTGTAACAACATCTTGAAGGGAGGAAGTGGGGTCAAGTGAAATGTGACGCTGAACTAGCTCTTCATCTCGAATACCCGTTAAAATAATTGTCTTGAGTTGTGTTTCTTCACAGACTTGAGAATTTCCAGGACAAACATCAACTTCCTCTCAACATCTTTTCAGTCTTACAAAAAATGCATCAAAAGATTCTCCATCAAGCTGCTTACATTGGAGGAGTTCTCTTCTTCTAATTCTTCGTTGCGCTGTCCCTTAACATGTTCCTGTAACTTGTCAAGCACGGCCTCTACAGTCAGAGTTGTCGTAGGAGGCACTTGAAGTGTGTGCTCGAGAGTACGTTGTGTCTCTAAGGACATGCACATACGAAGCTGTATCATCTGTTTAGGCAGTGGTAAACTTGACAGGTCAACCATTGTTGCATAGTCTTGCCAACGTAGCCGCCATTCCCGAAATATTTGATAAGAAGCGTCAGACTTCAGAGAGGGAGGCGTTTGTGCTGCAGCGTTTTGGGGAATTGTTGAACCGACTCTGGGAAATGAGGTACCAGTACCTCTAGTCGTATCAGCATTAGTAGTAGCAGAAGAATCTTGTAGAGTAGATCGTTGTGGGGAGGCTAACAGGGAAATCAAGGCTTCAAATCTGGCTTGATCCTCTCTTCTTTTCAGGTCATCCTCATTTCTACGTATATCTTCTAGTTCTCTGCATCTTTGTTCATCTTCGTGGCGTCGTCTTTCAGACTCTCTGTACCGAATTTCTTCCTCTTCACTCCTTGCAACATAGTCCTGGCGTCGAGAAGTTTCCATCCACTTAATCAGTTGAAGGAGATCTTTGGACGCAGGCACAGCAGGAGAGCTTGCTCGCGACGAACGAGGAGATTCTGTGGGTGATTGGGCGTTGTCACTGTGGGGAGCGTGGGGCCTGAGTGTGGGTGGGGAGAGGTCTCCCAAACTTAAACTCATAACCCCATCGTCCAGGGTATCATTTTGATCCCTGTGAGACATGCCGACAGCTTCTGTACTCTATCTGTGCAAGAGACCGGGTCAACCCCTCGTAATCTATGCACAGAATTACAGAAGTCTAAAGTAATACGCAAGAATTTAATATAAAGTGGGCCTGTGAGTGCGTGTGTGTGTGTATGGCTCGTTGCCGGGAGGCTTGGCGCGCTGCCAGACATAGAGGCAGCTGGCGCAAGTCACTGAACCGAAGTTGTCTTAATGCGCGCTGCTCAGTTACCCAATGACCGTAGGCGGGAGGGGTTGTACTGCTGGGCAGCTCCCTCAGTCATCTGACTGCAGTTTGCACAGACAATTCTGATTAAAATACACAACACAGCACTTCACAGAACACTTCACTTCACAGCACAGCACTGTACACAGCATAGCACTTCACAACACTGTAAGTCCTGAGGCTTGTAGTCTGGCTGTAAATCCTTGGCAAAGCTGAAGACGAGACGCCATTAACACAGTCCGGCGGGAAGGCTGAGTTCACTCTGAATCTCACTGAGAAATCTCACTGCGCCATCTATGTTTGTCTTTGATACCCCCAAAATGTTCTACACTACTGAGGGTATACACAAACACTTGTTATCTTGAAAATAGGTTCTTATTCTCGTACGGGAGATATACAGAGGAACAAAGAAACTGGCTTCCACACCATAAGGACTGGCGATCTCAACTCTCTGTATCACTCCGCGCTGGCATGTACAGATGCCAGCATTCACAAGCTGAATACATAATATGTAAATATGATAATTCACATACATAACATGGTGCATAATAAATGGAAATATTACATAGGATTAATACATGTTCTGTAATACTTTACTATACATAATTAATAGAGTAATATAAGAATACACAGCTTAAGGTACTACTTCGTGTCCATATTATACATTCACCTGCTTCTTTTTCTTCTCCCCGTGACTGGATGTTGATACTAGTGTTGCTGGTGGTGGCACGGGTGATCCTGATGTTGAATCAGTTGATCCAAGTGTTCCTGCTGGTGCAGAAGCTGGCATAATTGGTGGTGGTGACTGCCCTCTCTCTTGAAGACGAACTTTTATCTCCACAACTCATATTTCTGCTTAAATTTTGGCGAGTAGATGGACCTGGTTTGTTTACATTTATCTTAGATTAGGCTTACCAACCCTCTCGAGTTGCGGCGTTCGGGATTGATATTCGAGTTTGACGAATCCATTTGACGGGTTACTAAACAGTAACCCGACAATCGGGATTGCTCTTCGGGCTTCCTGCCCAGAGTGTTTAAGAAAAATGGCTGATTGTCGAGAATACCCCATTCAGCACTGGGATTTGGGTTTTTTGTTGTCGGGTTGTTTGTCATGTTCGAACTGCTCTCTGAAGGCATGTGCTACTGCTAGATCCTTCAGAAGCTAAGTGTTGAAATCTCTTCTGGAGGCTTGTTGACTTTGTTATTTTGGGGCGACGAGAAATAAGAGTTTGGCGCTGATGAGCCGATGATCAGTGTCGCAGTGGTCTGAGCCACCATGATTCGGGTGATGAGGACATCTCGGCGATCTCTTTTTCTGACAATAATAGAGTCAATGAGATGCCAGTGTTTGGATCGTGGGTGTTGCCACGAACTCTTAAATTTGTCGGCCTGCCTAAACAAGCTATTGGTGATAGTGAGGGTGTGTGCAGCACACTTACTGAGGAAGGGTAGGCCGTTGGGATTACAGTTGCCAAGTCCATTTCTCCTAATGATTCCCTGCCAAATGTCAGCATCTCTGCCAACTCTGGCATTGAAGTCACCTAGAAGCACAACCTTATCTTCTCTGGGGATAGAGGGTAGCACTCTGGCAAGGTCGGCATAAGGCCTCCTTGATGTCATCCACTGCATACAGTGTTGGGGCATATGCCCTGAAGAAGAAGGCATGACGTGAGTGATTCAGTGGGATTTGGAGCGTAAAGAGGCGTTTTTTGATCCCAACAGGCATTTCAGTTAGCCTATGTAGGACGCATTGGCTGATGGCAAAGCCAACTTCCAAAAGAAGGTGTAGCCAGACCCCTTTCTGTGAGTCGACCCTTGTTTGGGAGCCATGACTCACTAATGGCTCCAATGTCGATGTTATACCCAGCCAGCTCTTCTGCCACAAGGGCAGTTCTTTCAGGATGCTAATTTTTGCCAGTATCCAGAAGGGTCCTGACATTCCATGCAGTGAGCTTAAGATGCTGTACAGTGTATCATTGTTTTGATCTGTGATTATGATTGTTTTTTCGACCGCATAAGGATGACCTTATTGAGTGTGGTTGCTCAGTCAGTTTGCTTCTTAAGGCAGGTCATTTTTAGGCAACCTTTCTAGCCCCCTCCCCATGTAGGGTGAGCAGAGTGGGTCCTCGAGAGGCCTGCTCAGTCGCATAGACAGGACCGGATTTTACTGCTGCCTAGATCCCAGTGCATAAACGACCATCTTATCTATGCCACCCATGTATAGAGTTGTGAATAGAGACTCCAGGCAGTCATCTCTGCCTGTCCCCATTGCCACTTGTCCGTCACCATATGACTTTTGGGGATATAGGTGTTTTGATGATGATGGGAAGTATGATGAGCTGATTGAAGGCTGAGCATGAGTTGATTTGTGTGGTGAGGCAGGAGCACAGGCTGCAACCACACATCTCCCTTTTCCTGATCCAGTGTTGCAAGTGTTGGGATGACTGGGGAGAGATAACGTTGTAATGGACTGCAGATAGCCCAGTTTGTTTGGTTTTGCCTTAGTAGCCTGTCCAATATGTATTGCCTTCATCCACCGGTGTACTCATTGGGTTCCCATGTTGGTCATCTCCTCCGCCTTAACCGCTGTTGGGGTCTTGTTGGAGCTCTGTAAACATGTCTTCCTAATGCGGGGTTCCACCACATATTTTTCGGTCGGGGTTTACTCCCGTAGCCGTATACCGTCCAAAGTTAATCCGCAAGTGGTTGGTAGCCCCCAGGACATATCCACATGCCAGTGAGCCTCTGCGCTGTCCCTCTGGGTCCCTCTGCTGCTCTGAGATTCCTTGCTGGACTAGCCTAGGCCCACGAGGTACCCAGTTACCGTGTTTTGCCACGAGGAGGCACAGCAGGAATTTTGATGGTGAAGAGGCTGTGTACTGGCAGGTGAAGACTTGTGCAAGTTGCTTTTCTGTTCACCACCAGGGCTAACTAGCGGCGGTAGCTGATAGCGAGAGGGATCGAGCAGTGCTGCCACACAAGATGGTTTACACCACTCTGTGCACACACACACACACACACACACACACACACACACACACACACACAACTGCAGAAACGTAAGACATCACTGGCCGTTGTTCTTTTTGACTTCAGGAAGGCCTTTGACCTTGTTGATCACTGCACTGTTATTAACAAGGCCATTGCACTAGGGCTGCCCACCAACCTGGTCTCATGGCTCACTGATTTCTTGAGTGGACGTCGTCAGGCAGTGAGGTATGAGGGCTCGGTTTCCACATTCCAACACCTCACCTGCGGTGTTCCCCAGGGGACCAAGATGGGACCACTGTGCTTCCTCATCCTGATCAACGACACTCTACTGGAAACTCCTCACAGGTGGAAGTACGTGGATGACTGCACTGTGGAGATTTCTTTGCACACCACCGCACCAGACTACTCATCGCTACAAGGCAACCTGGACAGGCTACAGGCATGGACTACGGAGAACAAGGTTATCATCAACCACACCAAAACCGTAGTCATGCACATCAATACCGCCACCACTCCAGTGCAAGCCCCAGCAGTCACAGTGGGTGCCCATCCTCTCCAGCTGGTGCAGTCTGCCAACTCCTGGGTTTAACTATAGACCACAAACTGGACTGGAAGGCCCATGTAAATAACACAGTCAAGGCAGCCTCGTACCGTCTCTACATGCTACGACGACTTAGGTCACTTGGGACACCCACGCCAGAGCTGAGGACTATCTACAACGCCTTTATTCTCCCCAAACTAACGTATGTGAAACCAGCCTGGTCGTCTTCTCTCAACTCCACCCAACAACGTCGGCTAGGAAAGGTACAGAAAAGGGCCTGCAGAATCATGCTCGGCGCAGAATACTCTGGCTACATCGACGCTCTCTCCACCCTGGAAATGTCATCCCTCAGTGACCTCCACCACCAAGCACTGGAAAGGTTTGGCAGCCATCTAATGTACCACCCTCGTCATTCGTCATCGCCACCTCCTGCCACCGGCAGCCCCCCACCCACCTCGCGAAGTCCGCCACTACAACAAAATTCAGCCCAAAAGAGCCCGCACCTATAGATATAAGAATAGCGCCATCCCATCTATTGTTAAAATAATAAACAACTCTTGATTTATGTACTGTACAGCCCTGTAAATGCATTCAACGCATATTATATTATTATGTCTAAAACAAAAAAAAGTCTGTATATTTTCAGTCACCGGCTGCAATTATTAATAAACCGTTTATTATTATTGTTTTTATTTGCAGACACACACACACACACACACACACAGACACACACACACACACACACACACACACACACACACACACACACACATCACCGCTCAGTCCAAACACTATCCCACTACACAAACCACCCCTCACTAAGCACAAGCATCACTCCTCAGTCCACACACATCCCTCACTCTACACACTCCATCTCTCCTCCACACATCCCTCACTACACACACCATGTCTCACCACAGACACCATTCATCATTTCACACTCTACCCCTGACTACACACACACACACACACACATCACCGCTCAGTCCAAACACTATCCCGCACTACACAAACCACCCCTCACTAAGCACAAGCATCACTCCTCAGTCCACACACACCATCCCTCACTCTACACACACCATCCTCACTCCACACACACCATCCCTCACTACACAACACACACACACACACACACACACACACACCATCCCTCACTCCACCCACACCATACCTCACTACACACACATACCACCCTTCACTATACACACACACCAACCCTCACAATCATCCATTTTCTTTCCCAAATAGTTTCTTGTCACTTAACTTCTTTCATAATACGCAAAATTACTTCCAGCGGCGTTGTTGTTCAGGCACTGTAACAACATAAATTAACCGTTTATTAATTTTTTTATTAATTAATTTATTAATGATTAATTAATTTATTTATTTTTACCTCTGGGTTCCTGGTTTCCACGCCGGACTACCACGGCTGGTAGTCAGACTCCCCCAACCCTCAAGGCCCACGGTGGTCAGAGGGGAACCTTGAGCTGCAAGATAGTAGTTAAGGTGTGATAGCTCTTTTAAGGCCATTGCGGTCTCGTGGGAAAGTTGCTTAACTGCCAACCGTGGTGTCCGGGTTCAAAACCCAGCGCCCAGAGGCGAAAATAGTTTACTTTGATTTACATGTGTATATTGTATTACAGGCTCTGAAATATAGATTGACTGTGGTGTGTAGGGAGGTACTAAATGGTTCACCACTATACGTCTTCCATTCAAAGGTTCGGATAGCTGAGTGAACAAGTATGTAGAAGGGAAGTGGGTTAAGAAGATGGGAACGGGGGAGGTATTGAGGAAAGAGCAGAGGAAGAGGGGAAAAGACAGAGGAAGAATGAGAGAGAAGTGAAATAGACAGAGGATTAGGAGAGGAGAGTGGAGCCAGTAATAGCGTCCTAAAGATGGGTCCGCAGTGGTGGTGAATTATTTACTCCTGGTGTGGTCCAACTCTCACAGAATCGTTACTCTGTGTGGCGCATCTCTTAACTTAATTTTGCATTGTCATTTTCTGTTGACCTGGTTCTTATATAGATGGCGGTATATATCTTTCTCTCGGAGGGCTGACCTGATGGCTTAACAATGAGAGAATATCATAACTTCGTAATCTTCCACGTGTTGTTATTCATATCTTAGTCCATGGATATACTTCGTTGTTACGTAAACATTAATAGTCATCTGCGATATCATTATTGTACAGTTGATATAAGGAACTTTAACTGATTGCTTCTTGAATGTCAGTTTCCTCTTGATTAAACCCAAAAGTGTTGTTGCAAAATCTGTTTAACACATTCTGATTTATTATTGTTAATATCTTGAATCAGTGTGACATTGATCGGTATTTGTTTGAACTTATGGTGACGTGCTGAAATGTTATTTATTATATAGATGGACGACCCCTGAAGGGACCTGTCAATAATAATGACAAGAAGTGATTTATTGGGAATAGACATACAGTAGTTCAATCGTGTATGGATCTTGTCGCTTCCCCTGATCGAATATTGATATGATGTTGCAAGTATTTTATGGAATATCCGGAGCCATATGGAAATTCTCAGGTTCAGACACATTAAATATATTTATATTACTTTTGGCCGAACACTGAATGTGCAGTAGACCTACAGTATATTACTCCAACTTTTGTAAAAAAATTAAGTAATATGGATATTACCCTTGCAATGTTATATTTTCAGTTAAGCAAAATTTATACAAAAAGATTTATTTTACTGATAAATAATAATGGCTAAAAATTATATAAACAATGAACATGAGTTTACTGCCCTAACAACAGTAGTTCATTCTTCAAGATCTGTCCATCACCTTGAAAAATCCAATTACTTTACATAGTATAGTTACATGCACTGAACAAATGTACAGAAGATAGGAAGGGTATTACAGGTGCCGGTGATGGTCAGAGTGACAAGTTAAACCAATAATGTCAACGCCATTACCATACTGGTCAATACGGGGCGTCACCTGTCCACTCTGGCTGTTCGCTCCTGTTAATACTGGCTTTATTGTGAACCACCAGATGTTCAGCAGCAGTACACTCCAGGCTAGTTATGATACGTGTGTGTATGTGTGTGTGTGTGTGTGTGTGTGTGTATGTGTGTGTGTGTGTGTGTGTATGTGTGTGTGTGTGTATGAGTGTGTGTGTGTGTGGGGGGGGGGTGTTGTTGTTTTCACTTAAGCGAAAGGTCTCCTAATCACATTAATGCAGTATAAGGCATTTCTCTAGTCACAAATCTGCACGTTGGTAGCACATATACGATGGTCGTTTATGCACTGGGATCTAAGCAGTAGTGCAATCGGGTCCTGTCTGTGCGACTGAGCAGTCCTCATCACCGGAGCCATGTGTGGCTCAGACCACTGCGACACTGATCATCGACTTCTCAGAGCCAAGCTTTCACTTCACGTCGCCTCAAAATGGCGAAAGCAGCAAGCCTCCAGAATAGGTTTTAACACTAAGTGTCTGGGGAATCCAGCGCGAGCACATGCTTTCAGAGAGCAGCTCGAAAATGGGCTGATAAACAACCCGACAACAAATAATCCAAATCCCAGTGCCGAGAGGGGTATTCGTAACACTGTCAAGACAAAACCTGCAGAGAGACCCTCGGCCAGATAGAAAGAATAAACCAGGACTAGTTTGATGAAAATGACCCTGAAATCAAAGTAATCCTCGATGATAAACATGCTGCTTTAATTGACTGGCAGAACAACCCTCAGTCTCGGATCAAAGCTGATACCTTCCGCAAGAAGAATGCAGTAACCCAGGGCGAACTTTACAATCTAAAGGGCAAATTGTTGAAAAATAAAGCATGTGAAACGCAAAAACTTGCAGATCAACACAAGATGTGCGAAATTTTCAATTCAACTAAAACATTTTATGGGCCAACCACCCATGGTACAGCCCTTCTATGCTCATCCTACGGTAATTCCCTAATTAATGACGAATAAGGTATCCTACAGTGCTGGAAAGAGCACTACGATTCGGTGATCAGCTGAAACACCGATGTGGATGTTCCGACTACCCAACAGGTCCCTCAGCATCCAGAACTGACCCACCTCAGCTATTGTTCATCCCTGGATGAGGCAGCTACTGCCATCAAACGGATGAAAACTAACAAAGCCTCAGTACCTGATGGAATCCCAGACGAGGTGTATTAAGTAGGAGGTCTTTGTTTACCAGCTGTCTCCATTCTCTGGTGGGAAAAGGAGGAAATCCCCCAAGCTCTTAATGACGCCTCCATTGTCAATTTTTATAAGAACAAGAGAAACAGGTCTGGCTGTGGCAACTACCGTGGAATCTCACTGCTCTCCCTAGCTGGCAAGGTTTATCTCCCTAGTCCTCCTAAACAGTTTTCTTCCTGAAGCGAAAAACTTCATCCCAGAATCTCAATGTGGTGTTAGACCATCACGTGGTACCACTGAAATGATCTTTGCTGCCCGCCAGATACAGGAAAAGTGCAGAGAACAGCGTCGTGACCTGTACATGGCCTTCATTGATCTAACCATGGCCTTCGACTCGGTCAATAGGGAAGCCCTCTGGTGGACCCTCAGCCGTTTTGGCTGCCCATCAAAATTCATTGCAATTTTAAGGAAATTCCATGATGGCATGAACGCCAGTGTACTGTACAATGGCACCCAGTCTGAGTTCTTCGCTTCCAAACGGGGGTAAAACAAGGATGTGTACTGGCACCAACTCTCTTTTCCATTTTCTTGGTTGCGTTCTTTACTCGTGCCAGTGTCAATTTAGCGGGCGAGGTGGACATCCAATAATAATAAATAATAATAATAATTAACGGTTTATTGAAAGAGCGTGGCAGCCGGAAGGCTGAAAATATACAATTACATAATTGGGGAATGGGTCTCTTGATTTACAAATGACGTACAAGAAACATAAGTGATACAAATATGATATATAATAATTAGGTGCTGATAATTTTTACAATGGTTGGGACTGGGCCACGTTGCCAGGACAGTAGCTTGGGGCAATGCAGGTGTGCTCTATCCTTCAGGTTAGGTCAGGTGAAGCCGTGAAGTCAGGCCAGGTTAGGTTAGATCCAGCCACAATCAGTATTGCTGTGTTTGTGTGCTTTTCCTTCGAGTTGAAATTGCCACTTTTGTATATCAGTTGTGGGTTGATCGTCAATCTTTGCACTGTACTGTTGGTGTGAGGATGCTGATAAATCCAGATGGGAAGGATGAGATGGGGGAGGGGAGGGCCCGACAGACCGGGCTGGCAGCTGTCTCCATGGTCAAGAGACCACGGCCGCGTTAGCGGGTCTTATCAATATGCGTCCACTCCAGGCAGGAATAAATGTGTCGGCAAACAACCTCACCCTCTTTGCTCACACTAAACGCAACCTACAGGGGATCCTGAGCACCTATGCAACTTCGGCCTTTAGGTGAATGTACGCAAGATTCGGATTCACCTTCAGCCTGCCCCTGGTTCAGCCACACCTCTACCATCCATCCAGCTTAACGGTTTTACCTTCTTTAATGTTACCCACTTTCAATATCTCGGCTCCCATCTGTCCACCACCTCGGATATCGATGAAGAGATTCAACATCGGAACAGATGTACATCTCAAGCCTTTGGCAGACTCCGTACCCATTTCTTCAGTTGTAGGGAGCTAAAATTATCTACAAAATTGCACGTATATTGACCAGTGGTCCTCCCCACCCTGCTATGTGGCAACGCTACATGGGTCACATACAAGAAGCACTTCAAGGCACTTGCAAACTTTCACCAAAGAGTTCGCTGGGAAGACAAGAGAGCAAATATCAGAATTCTCGCTGACACCAACTGTAGGAGCATCAACGTTACCATTATCGGTGAACAACTATGTTGAACTGGCCCATATTACCCGCACTGACGACAGTATACTGCCATAGTAGATGTAGCCCTTCACACGTGCAACATTTGTTGACGACCCTGACGGTCCCGTATCATCCACTCGAGTCACCTCAGACCTCACCAACGAAGGCGATATCCTTAATAACTCATATCATTGTATCATAGCTGGATGATCGTCATACTCAATTCCTAGTGACAACAAAGTAGTAGTAGTATGTGCGTGTGTTCTTTGAACCGAAAGGTCTCCTAATCGCATCAATACAATATATTGAGTATATAAAATTTCGGCAGTTTCTCGTAAACGGGAAAATATAATGATTATTATTTAGAGAAAATTCGTAATTAAGTGCATTGCTTATTTCACACGACAGTATTCTTTTAACTTATGAATATATTTCAAAGCATTTTCAGGTTAAAGTTCTTCAAATCCTCGACAAAATTTCTCTTTTTTCCATTTAGCTTAAACTGCAATTCCTTCAAATCCTCGACACAATTTCTCTTTTTTCCATTAAGCTTAAACTGCAATTCCTTCAAATCCTCGACACAATTTCTCTTTTTTCCATTATGCTTAAACTGCAATTCCGACATTCATATTTCTCGCGAGTAACAAGAGCTTTCCTGCCCCTGACGCTTAATTAACAACACAAATTTGGGGAGGTTGTGGTGTGTCAGTAAACATGCACCAGAAAACGAGGAATAGTTGTACGTGTTGAGTGCAGCTCTTACTGCTGCAATTATTGCAGTTTATTTTCATTCGCTGAAGCTTTTAATGCTGTGTAGGACAGTGATGGTGTGGACCACAGCCGGTGAAACATTGTGTAGGATACTTGGTGTAGACCACAGCCGGTGACACACTGTGTAGGATACTTGGTGTAGACCACAGCCGATGACACAGTGCGTAGGATACTTGGTGTAGACCACAGCTGGTGACACACTGTGTAGGACTCTTGGTTTAGATCACAGCTGGTGACACACTGTCTAGGACACTTGATGCGGATCACAGCTGGTGACACTGTGTAGGACACTTAGTGTAGATCACAGCTGGTGTCACACTGTGTAGGACACTTGATGTAGATCACAGCTGGTGACAAACTGTGTAGGACACTTGGTGGAGACCCTACTACTACTATGATACAATGATATGAGTTATTAGGGATATCACCTTGGTTGGTGAGTTTTGAGGAGACTAAAGAGGCCGATACGGGACCGGCAGAGTCGTTCACATTCGTTGCACATGTGGAGGGCTGCATCTAGGGCGGGAGGGGCGGTGGCAGCGTCTTTCCGACGTTGGCGCTTGTCTGCTACCTCGGTTTGCAGTCGGACTAACTCGAAAGTATTGACACCTCGTATGGTGCTCCTCCAAGCGTTACGATGTGGAGTAATCGACTCCCAGGAGAAGGGGGTCGATTTGGCACTTTTTTCAGGTTTGTCTTAAGACTATCCTTATACTTTTTCAATTACCCACCTGAGTTACGTTTACTATTCGTTAGGTGACTGTAAATTAGCTGCTTTGGCGCTCTACTGTCGTCCATGCGGGTAACATGGCCAGTTCAGCATAGTTGCTCGTGGATAATGGTTGCCTCGATGCTCCTACATTTGATGTCAGCAAGATTACTGGCATTTGTTTTCTTGTCTTCCTAGCGAACACGGAGGTGTGTCTGAACCAGGGGCAAGTTGAAAGAGAATCTGAGTCTTACGTACATTCACCTCAAGGTCGAAGTGTGCATACGACATCTGCATAGGTGTTCAGGATCTCCTGAAGGTCGTGTTCAGTGTGAGCAACAAGGGTGAGGTCGTGTGCATAAAGAGTTCAGTAATTGAATCTGCCGACACATTTGTTCCTGCCTGGAGTCGTCTTATGTTGAAAAGACCCACCTTCACCCCTTACTGGATGTCCACCCCGCCGGCTAAATTGGCACTGGCACGAGTAAGGAAGGCAGCCAAGAAAATGGAAAAGAGAGTTGGTGCCAGTACATACCCTTGTTTAACCCTTGTTTGGATGGGGAAGAACTCAGACTGGGTGCCGAGTGCAGGACACTGCCGTTCATGCCATCGTGGAATTGCCTCACAATGGCGATGAATTTTGTTGGGCAGTGAAAACGGTGAAGGTCCACCAGAGGGCTTCCTTGTTGACCGAGTCGAAGGCTTTGGTTTGGGCAATGAAAGCCATGTACAGGTCCCGATGCTGTTCTCTGCACTTTTCCTGTATCTGGCGGGCAGCAAAGATCATGTCAGTGGTGCCACGTGATGGTCTAAAGACACGTTGAGATTCTGGGAGGAAGTCTTCTGCCTCAAGAAGAAATCTGTTTAGGAGGACTCGGGCGATAATTTTGCCAGCAACGGAGAGCAGCGAGATCCCGCGGTAGTTACCACAGTCTGACCTGTCTCCCATATTCTTATAAATATTGACAATGAAGCCGTCTTTAAGAGCGTGGGGATTTCCTCCTTTTTCCATATTTTATCCAGGAGGGAGTGGAGACGGCTGGTAAGCAGAGTCCTCCTGCTTTATTTACTTCGGCTGCGATTCCATCAGGCCCTGGGGCTTTGTTATTTTTCATCTGTTTGATGTCAGTAGCTACCTCATCCAGGGATGGAGGATAGCTGAGGTGGGTCAGCTCTGGATGCTGAGAGACCTACCGGGTAGTCAGGACATCCACATTGGTGTTTCGGTTGATCATTGAATGAATGGTAATGCTCTTTCCTGCGCTGAAGGAGGCCTTCATCGTCTTCAATTAAGTTACCGTCAGATGAGAGGAGGGGGGCTGCGCCACGAGTGATTGGCCCATAAAATGTTTTAGTGGAATTGAAAAATTCGGGCTTTTTGTGCTGATTGCGCTGATCTAATGCAGACCACACCTGGTGACACACTTTGTAGGACAGTGATGGTTTAGGGAAGAGAACACTTATTATCTCCTATAAGTCTGAAAAAAAATATTTGAACGTAAAAAATATATTGTTTCTCGTTCGTCAGTTTATTGCCCGTTGAGTGTGTAGTAAGGGGGCACGAGATGATGTATCGCAGTGCTCTTATAGAAAGAAATGATCTTACTGGCACAGTTGCCTGTAATTTGCTGTCGGTAAGTGTGGCCGCTGATGTGGTCCTCATTTTGTCATAGTGTCTTATAGTAGTATATGACCAATGGTGAGCTGCTTTGCACATGGATAACTTCCCTTAATCATTGCCAGCGGCGATTGAAAGTAGTTCATAGATATTATTTGAATATTTATAATATTCAGACAAATTATGAGTTTAAAAATACGAAGTTTCCATATACTGTAGAACGTGAAATGTTTTTTTTTTTTTTTTCGGAAGCATATAATAACGATTCGAATAAACGGTTAAGATTGAAGAAAGAGACACACACACACACATCATCGGAGAAACATAGTGTGTTAGGCTCAGAGCCTCTCTGACAATAAAGATGGTGTGATGCTGTGAGACTTCCGAGCCATCCACACCAATTTAAGCTGCCAAGGTAATTAGGATCAGACAGAACTTCTACCTTTACTGTGTCCTCTTTATGGGGCCACAGCAACTCCTCTGGTGAAGCTGTGTACTGTACCAAGGCTAGAGAAGCTGCATAATGTACCCAGGCGGGTGAGGCTGTGTACTGTATCTAGGCTGGGGAGGCTATGTACTGTATCCAAGCTGGTGAGGTTATGTACTGTACCCAGGCTGTTGATGTTATACTGTACCTAGGCTGGTGAGGTTATACTGTACCCTGGCTAATGAGGCTATGTGCTGTACCCAGGCTGGAGAGGCTGTGTACTGTACCCAGGTTAGTGAGGTTATGTGGTGTAGCCAGGTTGGTGAGGCTGTGCTGTACCCAGGCTGGTGAGGATGCGTACTGTACCCAGGCTGGTGAGGCTGTGTACTGTACCCAGGCTGATGAAGCTGTGTACTGTTCCCAGACTGGGGAGGCTGTGCACTGGGCCCAGGCTGGTGAGGCTGTGTACTGTACCCAAGCTGGTGAGGCTGTGTACTGGACCCAGGCTGGTGAGGCTATGTGCTGTACCCAGGCTGGTAAGGGGGAGGACAAAAATGAGAATAATGAAGATAGAGGAAGAGAAACGTAAGCGTTTAAATCTAAGGAATGAAACAATAGCAAGAGGTGAGACGACAAGTGGAATAGGTTGGGTGGAACAGGGGATTGGGGCATACAATGGGGAAGGGGTGACGCAAGCGATGGGAGTAAGTGTAGAGTTATGGTATGATAAGGAGTGAAAGCATACAAGGGAGACAAGACATAGAGGTAAGGGTGGGTTTTGTATGTGCAGTGTTAAGTTATGTACAATGAAAGACGAAAATCGTGTCGTGAAAATTTGGTGAAAACATAGGCTGAAGGGCTAAACTTTTCGTGCGCTCCTCCTTGTGGTAGGGGGCCTCTCATGTGTTTCACGAGTTATATTTAATCTTGGGACAAAACCGCCATACGACTTTTGTCTTTGATTGTACACTAAGACTCGGGAGATGATGGAACAGAGTTAAGGATCAAAGGAAAAAAAAATAAACAACATGATTAGACGTTGCACAATGTATGATAAAGAGGAAATTGATATGGAAGGAAGTGATGAGGTGATGGAAGGGGTAGGAGGGATAAAGGACAAGGAAATAATAATAAAATATCTCGCTACGTCAGAAATAGAGTGAAGGAAAGAAAAAAACATCAGCTGACTCTGGCAACCATTGCATATATTTCATTTTTCTTGAACTAAGAAATGGAAAAGAACATGCAACACAGCCGTGAGGTTCATTTATATTTTGCTTTTATGTGGCAGCGTGAGAAAGCTTCATGTCTTGGCTCGGTTCGTTATCTTCTCCGAGTGTGTGTGTGTGTGTGTGTGTGTGTGTGTGTGTGTGTGAGGGAGAAAGTAAGTTGAAGCGATGGCAAAATAACATCAACTGGTCCTATTAGTGTCTGCTATTATAAAATGAGAAGCACAGAATATCTGTCTGTCTGTCTGTTTATCTATCTCTCTCTCTATTTATCTATCTCTCTATCTCTCTATCTATCTTTCTACCATTCTATCTATCTAACACTATAACGTCCCCTACCTTAATTTTAGCCTTGTTTAATATGCTTACTGTAATACCATCTATAATTTGTAATATTTGTTAAAAATATTATATTTACCGAATTGTTTTAGATAATTTATCTGCATGTTCAATACTAGGAGACAAAACACAGACTGGCACCGTCAACCTCACGTGAAGAAAAAAAATGATTCCCACACGAGTCAGTTTCCGCCATTCTTAACGTCCTCTTCATCGTCATGGCTCCATCGTTTTCTTGTCTGTCTCTTTCATTTTCTCGCTTCACTTACTCTCGTTCAGTGTGTCTCCGCTCCCTGTTGTTTCTGAAAAAAAAAGCTGAGCTGCTCACATCCTGCGGCTGTGTGTGTGTGTGTGTAAAGTAGAGATTGTTGGATTGTGTTTACCTTTGTGAGTATACACGCGCATGTTCATGATAGTCTATTAGCGAGTGTGTGTTCATGTGTCTATATAAATTGAAAAGCAAGTTATGTACTGTAGGTGTGTGTGTGTGCTCATGTGTAATTGTTACTCTTGTTTACACGGATAAATGGAAAACATACACATCTGGTCGTCGTTGGTTATACATCAGTGTGGAGCCGGTACTTCATTTTTATGGCTTAAAAGAACAGTATTACCCGTCTGTACCACAACCAGAAATTATTTATCGTTTTCATAAAAATAAAAAATAAGAGGTTTGATTACCCTGTTCTCCTCAAGAACTAGAATTATGCATCTATAATATATGACGAATTCAGTTACACCTAAACATACGCGAGAAGAAAATAAATAAGTATTGTTTATAAAGATAAATTTATATCAAGAAACTACACATTTTCGTACCTGACGTGACATGACGTGACCAGCTAAACTCGGTGAGCGAACATTTCACCAATAGTCAATATACTCTTCTTTTAGGGGACGCAATTTTAGCCTCAACATTCGCTGGGTATCGCTGACGTGTTGTGTCGTGCTGGCTGGAATCCCGATACACAGAAAGACAGACAGACACTCACACACACACACACTACTACTTTGCTGTCACTCGGAATTGAGTATGACGTACATCCAGCTATGATAAAATGTTATGAGTTATTAAGGTTGTCACCTTCGTTGGAGAGCTCTGAGGTGACTAGAGAGGTCGATACGGGACCGGCAGGGTCGTTCACAGATGTTGCACATGTGGGGGGCTACATCTAGTGCGGGAGGGGCTGCGGTAGCGTATTTCCGGAGTTGGTGCTTGTCTGCCTCTGTTTGCAGTCAGGGCTAATTCGAGAAGTATTGACACCTCTTGCGGTGCTCCTCCAAGCGTTACGGTGTGGAGTAATCGTCATACACACACACACACACACACCACGAGGACTCGGGTATTATACTGTAAAGGTTTAGCATGAGACATAAGCTCGCAGAAGCATTGATAATGATGAGGTATGTCTTTCCGAGCCACATGACATAGTACACCATTAATATGTGCTATAGACCAGAGTTACGTAACACCTGATATATACAGCAGCGCTGTGTCAGGTGATATACTGTACCCCCAATCTCTCTTTCTCTCTCTCTCTTATTGTTTCCCAGCTCCTTCCTCTTTGCATCTTTATTCGAGTTAGCTCCATATTATCTTCTTATCCTCATCAATTCTCTCTTTCTCACCCTGTAGTCCTCATCTTCCTCCCACCGTCTCTTCTTTACTACTGTAGACCTTCATTCCTCCGGTTTTCTTTGGGCCTCGTGTGTCCTCATATTCAAAAACTTAATCTCCCAACTAATCTTCTCGTTTTACTACCTTATATTCCTCTGTTCCCTGCCCAGCCCCCTCACTCCCAGGAGAGGTTACCCTGTCTGCTAATGCTCATATAATGGAACTTGATATATATATATATATATATATATATATATATATATATATATATATATATATATATATATATATATATATATATATATATATATATATATATATATATATATATATATATATATATATATATATATATATATATATATATATATATATATATATATATATATATATATATAATATATATAATTATATATATATATATATATATATATATATATATATATATATATATTATATATAAATATATATATATATATATATATATATATATATATATATATATATATATTGATAAAATCACACGGGAAAATGGAAACATCGGAGCACCTTAGCTTTTGTCTTTATTCAAGACATCTTCAGAGGCAACTGGACTACATGGACAGAGAGAGGCTTAAATATACAGGGTGACCTTAAAAACATGAGGTCAGGTCATAATGATGTCATCCACTAATCCCCACACCAACACACACGTAGAGGAGCTTAAGAGAAGGGGGGTGACGTGACTAGTCAGGTCAGGTCAAAAATAAGGGACCCACAAAATAACTATCATACATCTAGATCAAAGGTTTTCAAAGCATTTTTAACCTTGGGCCACTGACAAATAAATTTATGTAACATATTATCAGTTTTGAACTGACCATCACTAAGGTTTATTGATTTTAATTCCTTAATCAAACTAGCTTCAACCAGAAGTCTTTCTGTGACACAAGATGATTTAAATACTTCTAAGCTTTTTTCCCAAGCAATGGGGTGATTATTATTCCTAACATGAACGAACAAGGCACTGCTTTCAGATGCTGTTCTGATATTATACTTATGTTGTTTGATTCTGAGCTGCAGTGTTTTTCCTGTTTGTCCTACATAATTACAATTACATTTGCTACATGGAATACAATAAACACTTCCATTACATTTTCCGTGTGATTTTATCAAGATTTATCTTATCCACGTTTTCATTGTGGATTTATATATATATATATATATATATATATATATATATATATATATATATATATATATATATATATATATATATATATATATATATATATATATATGTAACCGGTCGGAATTTACTGAACTGTTAATTCTCACTTAACTTGGGGTTTATTAAATATTATTAGATGGTAATTGCAGTGGAAGCGCCCCTTTAAACAAATCCCGAACCAGCGCAAGAACACTTAAATTTACTAAACAAAATGAATTGTCCGTGACCCGTGGAAGGATAGCATCTGTGACTGGGATGAATGAGACACACTGTAAAATTTAGACACTTATATTCCTTCCAACACTACAAACACAATCAAATAATGGTACACCAATATGCGCACCTCTTAACCTGAATTTAAAACACTACTCTGGGGAATAAAAGTTATACATGATATTGAAATTATTAGAATCTCAGACAATGCCTCATTAGACAACAATAAATTTAAGTATTAAGAAATGTTGCTTGCACACATGAAACAGGCCTTAAGGGCTTTCAACAAAATAATATCAACCACTAGGAAAATGGTATAAAAAAATAGAAATTAATAACTCTACAATGAATAGGCCTTAAGGGCACTCAACAAAATAATATCAACCATTGAGAAAATGGTAAAAAAAATACAAATTAATAACTCTACAATGAATAGGCCTTAAGGGCACTCAACAAAATTATATCACCCCAACAGATGCACAATTCCTATCCTAACTTAAACACTACTCTGGGGAACAAAGGTTATACCTGAGATCAGAATTATAAGAAAATATTAAATGCACACAGCATACATTAGTAACTGAAAAAATAGTATTAAGTACACACAAAAATATTACCACTATTATTAAGAAGTTACCGAGTCCACCAATACCCGTGATTCATGCTTCCTAACCTAACACATAGATTCCACCTACACTCCGTAGTTTTTTAAGGCACAACCAACAGGCACCCGTAGTTTGAGGCCCAAACCAGCCTTTCTCAACCTTGGAAATGTACCTCTAAGTTCCACTGGACTCCTGGTCCCAGTGTGTGACCCTGTATCACTCAGCTGGCTTCACTTTACCCCCAGTACATCCATGAAACGGAAGGGAGTGAGCCACTCAGACCTTGTACAGTTGAGAGAAGCTTTAGCTTCCCATTAGTAAAAAGGTTTTCACTAAGCTGCTTGAAGATATGTGGTATTGGTGAGCCGAGGTAGAGGAGAGTTGATGACCCCAAACGATCATCACGTCGTTAGTTGGGCACCTACACAGCTGGGTCCACTCCAACTCTTACCATACTCAACAGGTGGCTCAAACCCAGGTCAGTGGACAGTCATACAGCTCGCTTCACCACTGGTGTCTTATACCGCCAGTGGACGTTATCATACCGCGTGGGGTCTACAGAACCCTGAAAAACCCGGGCTGTTAGCTATTGTCTCACATCACCGTTTGTTCCTACCGCCCTATCAAGCTTTGTCTGAGATTGAATAAAACTTACTTGTTAATGCTGATGTTAAATAAACGAAGGAACCAGGTCACGCGATCCGTCTCTCCTGGGTACAGCACAGAGGTGGTCCTTGACCTCTCTCACCGCTCCCCAGCCACGCTTGCTCACTGGTTCACGCTTTCCAGGAGTGACTTATTTACCAGACGATTAACAGCTTAAATAGGACGTACGCAACACTTTCACACTGGGAAACGATCTATAATTATTTTCAATTTAATAACTGATATTTAATTTCATGATTCGCGTCCCTATTAACTCGGTAAATTACATTTAATATCGAATAGGCCTAGTTCCACAACCTCTCGCTACGTGTGGGGAGCGCGGTCATCCCTCAGACTACCTTGAACTCAGCATCGCCAATGGCGCGGCGTTTGAAATTACACTTAAATTTCTGAATATTACACACACACACACACACACACATATATATATATATATATATATATATATATATATATATATATATATATATATATATATATATATATATATATATATACGTGTGTGTGTGATCAAAATAGATAAGTGAAGGTTAGGTATCCCTTTTTATGTCACCCTAAGATTAAACACCCTAACGTTAACTGAGGGTAAGATAGGTTAGATCAGATTAGAAATATAAAACTAGTGTGTTTCACGTATCTTATCAATATTGAATTGAATATAAATGGCACTAGGGCGTCACCGTAGAAGTTTAACGTGATCATGACGAATTCCCCTAACATTTTTTACATTTACGCTAAGTTTTAACGTGGAAATGGATGGAGGGAGGATGTAGATGAAGTGTATATTACTATGTGAGAGTAGGCGAGATAGAGAGATAGAGATGAGTGAGGTGAGGGGGATCAATAGAAATGGGAGGTGTGTGGCAGAGAGAAGTCCCCAGACAGTGAGTGGTCGAGGTCTAATGGACTGCCGAGAGAAGGGCTAGGGACAAGGGGCGCGGGAAGCTGGGTAAGAAGGTGCGGATATGATTTAGGAATAAAATAACGGAGAAGAGGAAGAGGATGGTGAGGACAGTTAAGAAGGGAAGGATAAAGTAGGGTGGAATGATTGGAGAATGATACGAGGAAGGGCGGTGGATAAGAGGGAGAGGGGGAGAGATGTTATACAAGGAATAAACAGAGAGGTGGAGTGATGATGATATGCATTCTAACCACCACCACCCTTACCATTACCACCACCACCATTGCTAATATAGTCATCGTAACCACACTTATCACCACCCTCAACTGTTTACAACTTCAGTTCTCTAAATTATTATCACCATGACAAGACTTCAATGGATATTAGACGGATTTGATATGAGAAGTACTTGATTTTATTTAGGTAGTTTTGGGGGTACATCTTTAAAGGCTGTTGACATCTCACTCATCACAGCTAATCTTACACATAAACAAACACACAAACAGTCAATAATATTTCACCCGAAATTCTGCAGTACCGACAAACTCCTTGGGTAAAACCAATATATTTAAAAATATCACCAAATTCTGGAAATACTCTGTTCCATGGTGGCCAAGCTATAGCAATGGGAGCATCCCATACTCCCTGCTGGGTTAACAGTTTTCTTCCTAGCCTGACGCCTCCAGGTCTGGTCCGTATGTTGCAGTCGTGGTTCATGAGGTAAGATGAAAGAATAATGTTAGGAAGAGCATCAGTAGAAAGAAGCAGGAACAGCAGCCGGGATAAAACTAATGAAACAGCAATAACAGCAGAGACAAGAATAGCAGTACAGACAGTAGAAAATAGAAGACACAGAGGTAGAAATAACTCAAGTGACTGTTATATAAACAGCAGCAGAAACAGAAATAGCAGAGAGTAGGTCGAGACAGTCATCCCCCCTCACGTTACCGTAACGATGTGGTCGCCGTCCTCTACCTACTGCACAGTATTGATGAGACAATCATAATAAACTTCGTTCACATTTATAAGTGAGGGGGTGACTGGTAGTTCATGTTCATCACTTACGAGTCATAATTCACTGCTCCAGCCATCTGAATCTCCCATTGATGTGATTTTTTTGTGCACTGATCACAGAGCTTCACCCATACGTCTACAGTGATCACATAATTTTGATAAAAAGATGGGAAGTCAATGAACTATATATACATTATACAATACGTCACCTTTACTCTTTGATATTTGTACATCATCTATATTCAAAATTTCTGGAAGGAAAAAGGATTACTTAAAATATGTATTTTTTTGAACACATACTGTATAATAAAAGAACAAATATTTTATACTTAATTCATTCCTAAAAACAGTGAATATTCATGGTAAACTATTTTCATAAAACCTGATCATATCCTTTAATCACCCATGTGACAACACCACCACCATACAACTATAACACCAGTTACACCTCCATTACAACCATAACACACCAGTTACACCTCAACTACACCATAACACACCAGTCACACCACCACCACACAACCATAACACACCAGTTACACCTCAACTACACCATAACACACCAGTCACACCACCACCACACAACCATAACACACCAGTTACACCTCAACTACACCATAACACACCAGTTACACCACCACTGCACACCATAACACACCAGTTACACCTCAACAACATAACACACCAGTCACACCACCACCACACAACCATACACACACCAGTTACACTCCACTACACCACAACACACCAGTCACACCTCCACTACAACCATAACACACCAGTTATACCTCCACCACACAACATAACACACCAGTTACCTCCACCACACCTAACACACCACACAAACCATAACACACTAGTTATACCTCCGCTACACATAACACACCAGTTATACCTCCACTACACCATAACACACCAGTTACACCTCCACCACACAACATAACACACCAGTTATACCTCCACTACACATAACACACCAGTTATACCTCCACTACACCATAACACACCAGATTGCCCCACTACACCATAACACACCAGTTATACCTCCACCACACAACCATAACACACCAGTTATACTCCACTACACCATAACACACCAGTTACACCTCCACCACACAACCCACACCAGTTATACCTCCACTACACCATAACACACCAGTTACACCTCCACCACACAACCATAACACACCAGTTATACCTCTACTACACCATAACACACCAGTTATACCTCCACCACACCATAACACACCAGTTATACCTCCACTACACCATAACACACCAGTTATACCTCCACTACACCATAACACACCAGTTATACCTCCACTACACCATAACACACCAGTTATACCTCCACCACACAGCCATAACACACCAGTTATACCTCCACTACACCATACACACACTAGTTATACCTCCACCACACCTAACACACCAGTTATACCTCCACCACACACCATAACACACCAGTTATACCACTACACCATAACACACCAGTTATATCTCCACTACACCATAACACACTAGTTATACCTCCACTACACCATACACACCAGTTATACCTCCACTACAACATAACACACCAGTTATACCTCCACTACACCATAACACACCAGTTACACCTCCACCACACAACCATAACACACCAGTTATACCTACACTACACCATAACACACCAGTTATCCCACACTCATAACACACCAGTTATACCTCCACTACACCATAACACCAGTTATACCTCCACTACACCATAACACACCAGTTATACGTCCACTACACCATAACACACCAGTTATACCTCCACTACACCATAACACACCAGTTATGCCTCCACACTACACCATAACACACCAGTTACACTGCCACCACACAGCCATAACACTCTAGTAACACCTCCACCACACAACCCACACCAGTTATACTTCTCCACTACACCATAACACACCAGTTACACCTCCACCACACAACCATAACACACCAGTTATACTCTATACACCACCAGTTATACCTCCACTACACCATAACACACCAGTTATACCCATATAACACACCAGTTATACCCACACATAACACACCAGTATACCTCCACTACACCATAACACACCAGTTATACACCACACAGCCATAGTTATACCTCCACTACACCATAACACACCAGTTATACCTCCACCACACCATAACACACCAGTTATACCTCCACCACACAGCCATACACACCAGTTATACCTCCACTACACCATAACACACCAGTTATACCTTACACACACAAACACTAGTTATACTCCACTACACCATAACACACCAGTTATACCTCCACTACAACATAACACACCAGTTATACCTCCACTACACCATAACACACCAGTTACACCTCCACCACACAACCATAACACACCAGTTATACCTCCACTACACCATAACACACCAGTTTATCCAATACACCATAACACACCAGTTATACCTACACTACACCATAACACACCAGTTATACCTCCACTACACCATAACACACCAGTTATACCTCCACTACACCATAACACACCAGTTATACGTCCACTACACCATAACACACCAGTTATACCTCCACTACACCATAACACACCAGTTATACCTCCACACTACACCATAACACACCAGTTACACCGCCACCACACAGCCATAACACTCTAGTAACACCTCCACCACACAACCATAATACACCAGTTATACCTCCACTACACCATAACACACCAGTTACACCTCCACCACACAACCATAACACACCAGTTATACCTCCACTACACCATAACACACCAGTTATACCTCCACACTACACCATAACACACCAGTTACACCGCCACCACACAGCCATAACACTCTAGTAACACCTCCACCACACAACCATGACATACTAGTTACACCTCCACCACACAACCATGACACACTAGTTATACCTCCACCACAAAACCATCATACACTAGTTACACCTCCACCACAGAACCATAATACACTAGTTACACCTCCACCACAGAACCATAATACACTAGTAACACCATCTTCATACAACCATAACACACTAGTAACACCACCACAAAACCTTAACACACTAGACACACCTCCACCACACAACCATAACACTAGTAATTATACCACACAAACAAGTCACATATAATTGTAAACAAACACTTGACGCTTGTCGTTATGTCAGTGTCCAACAGTGCTGGAAAACCTATTTGTTGATTACAGTGAAATAGCATTATGTACTCAGTATATAACTGCTTGTGTAGATAAGTAAGCTCTGGCAGGTTTTTAAGTTATATCAAAGTCCGCTCACTAGAATATGAAATTTCTCATTAGAATTTATTGGAATCAATGTTTTGTACATCGTAAATTGCAATTTAGTGCAGATTCCGAAAGCGATTTTTGTATTTTCGCAATTTCAATTATTGTTGTAATGTTCAAGCAATTATACACAGTTCTTCATGTTATCTTTATAAATGAGCAACTCCGATTACTAATGGCAATTACGTAACAGTGCAGTTATGTTAAACATATTAATGTGTATTTCCTGAAGAATCAGGAGGAATTTTCCAAATGACATCGATGACCTCTTGTTCCTATATATATATATATATATATATATATATATATATATATATATATATATATATATATATATATATATATATATATATATATATATTTGAATTCATAGCTTGTCATTAATTCCTATGAATATAAAAGAAATATAATGTGTGTGTGTGTTTCTTAATGCCGCTTTTCATTATGATTATTTTACATTCATAAGAATTAATGACAAGCTACGAAATCAAATTTCTCAAAACTTCTCGGAGAATTTCGGAGATTTTCAAATAATTTCAGATGATTATAATTCAGACTTGTTATTTTGTATAATCACATAATCACTCTAGTTACTCACACACTCTAAAGTAACTCATCACCATCTGTCATAATTATGGTAATTTACACTTGTTATTCTATTTTACTTAAACATTTAATTACTTTATTGTCAATCTTCTTTTAGTCACTGAATCCCGGGGGTAAGAAATACTTTACTCTTTGCTACCTAACACTAACAGAATAACATGCACAATTAGCTCACATGAGCTACAACACTTAGCAATTATTATTCATGCAATACATCACTATAAGTCTGGAAAAGATCAAAATTACTTATAGTCTATAGAACACAAGAACAGTCTTTTCCAAAATAGCCACATATTAGCTGAATTTTCACCAACTATTTCTTTAATCTGCGCGTGTGTGGGTTCCTTCTCAGGGCCTGAAAATATGACATATTTTGAATACTTATTCTAACTTACCTGGTATTCTTTTAGGGATAGTACTTACAACTGAAATGATTCTGAGCACTCACTGGCAGTGACGAACATGCACAGCGACGGCACCTAGATGGCGTCGCGTAGACGGGGCCAAGGCCAGTGTGTTTTGTCTCTTTGGGGCTTTGGCTGGGGAATAAACGAGCCTTTTTATTTATACACTAGGAATGTGGTCCCGTAGGACCGAGATGGACTCTCATTCGATTATTAAATCGTTTCATCGAGTATTTCGGCTTTTTTTCGGTAATTAATGGCTATAGCTTATTAAATCTAATTTCAAGTTAGTTCATGGTATATTTACGATTTTTTTTAATGTTCAGCTATCTGCAGTCTAGGCCTATGACGTCATGAATGGTAGGTAGGGCTTCACAATCGCAGTGTCCTTATTGTATTCATGTTATTTCTTAGTAATGACTTTCCGGAAATTTCATTTGTTCACATAATTTCAACTTATTTGACGTAATAATTTCATCTAAAAAATTACATTTACTAAAGCGTTCATATTAAATGTGGTTAAACTGTGAGGATCAGGTTACACTGTCTTTGTTATTTACTTGGACAGCTACATTTATCGCCTCAAGATACTTGGCTTGGAAAAACATGAACGTAAACATATTTACAAATTACTGTCTCCAACCCTAGCTAGTTCTACGTTTAATATTACGCGAATAGATTCTTACCGCGATGTTTAAAGCAATCTCTGATCTTCCCCCATTCGAATGAACCCTATTTTAATGATTAAATACAGAACTATTATATATATATATATATATATATATATATATATATATATATATATATATATATATATATATATATATATATATATAATTTTAATCTGTTTATATCACCAACAATAGAGCTCTGCAGTCTACACACTCATAATACAGTACATCCAATAAAAAGGGAAAATGATTTGAGTGGCAACAGGCTCAGTGGTGAGGCCAGTCTGGTCATGATAATCCAGGGATATATGCCGCCATAAGGTTTAGTGATCCATTAACCGCGCGAGCCTCTGGTTATAGCTCATACCCTTCTAGATGGCGGCTTGACTCGTCTTTATTTTCTGCTGACCACTTGAGCACCTCCGCCTCCATATCCAGATTACAGAGGAAGAAGCACTAGTACTTAGGATCTAGCGGTGTTGTACTCAGGTTCTCATTATTGTATGTAATAGTGTTTACTTTGTGGGAATAGGAGGGGGATAGATTAGCTTATTCTTGGGTTCCTCTGTTTACATGTGGTGTCTATTTTGTACACGTAATTAATTATTGTAAGAAAGTTATAAACCTGGTATAGCCGTGTAACTTATCACTGGACTGGCGGAATAATTTATCATTCTCAAAAGATTTTCCCGTTGCATTCACAAGGTTAACTTTTGTACTCAAGAGTTTACTTATGTACTCAGGGGTTTTTCTTGGTGTAATCAGAGGGTTATTATGTGTACAGTAATTTATAGTTCAAACATAAACAAACTGTGCAAGTTTATCGGATCGCTACTTAGTGTTCCTCTTATTATGAATCAAACACTAAGTGATCCCCAGCAGTGTCTAAAGTAATCCAAAATTTATCATGTGAAAAATAAGAAATGGAATGAAGACCGGGCTTTAATTAAGGAATCTCTTATGTCATAAAGAGTGAAAGAAAACCAATATTATTTACTTCTTTTATATAACTACTATTACTTTTATCATAGCGTAAGGCTTTTTTGTAGCACTGAATATAACATAGACATTGATCTAAGCTGAAAATTTTATTTCTTACATTGGTTTCAATTTATATTTTTTTCTAATAAGGAAATTTGTCTTTTTCTTCATACTGTCACTAGAGAGTATGTAAGGAGATAGCCAGATATGATGTGTTTAGTCCACGTTAGCCACTCCAAATTTGACGTGACTTTTTAATAGATGTTAAATAAGAGTAATAATTCACCTCATACATCAATTTACCTCCACCTAACAAATACTGAGCTATTGTTTACATTAATGCTCATGACGCGCGCGCGCGCGCGCGTGTGTGTGTGTGTGTGTGTAAACAAAATGGCAAAATAATATTCAACTATATACTTTGCCACGAAATTAGCAGTTGTAAGGGAAGAGAGGTTGCTCAGTGATGGAGAGGATGGGGAGGGAGGGATGGCTCGCTCATCAATACAAAGTGGGTTTTTTTAGAATGAATATTGTAGAGAGTAGATGGGGAGCGTCACTAGGAACTCTGATCTCCTCCGCCTCGTCCATGGCACTAATAACCCATATAAAGGGAAGGTCATTACCGCTGAGGACAGTGAGGGAGGCTGCCTGTGATATTCTAATAAAACGAAATCATAAATTCTAGTGAAAGAGAAGAGAATTCCTGGATATATTGTGGTACTGTTATTAATGGGATATCAGCATGAATGACGAGTAGGCAAGAAGCGATATAATAAACTGCACTGGTGAGAGATGTTTTGAAGTATCAATCACATCTAGTTTCATCACTGGCTTTTCACGCATTGGTTTAGTGTTGCGCGTAAGTTAGTTTTAAAAACTGGTCGTATTTATGTAAATTTAGGCGACATGAATTAAAGCCCAGTGCATAACGACACACACTCACACACACACACATTCTCTCTCTGCCATGAGAGGTTGAGAAGTGTATGATTCAGAGATGGATGGGAGCGAGGAAAGACCAAGAAGATAGGAAGATGGAATGAAGGACGCACCAGGAGTGAGGATGAGCAAAGAGCATGTCGCCATGTGAATGAGCAGAGAGCATAGCGCCGGGTGAATGAGCAGAGAACATGGCGCCGGGTGAATGAGCGGAGAGCATGGCGCCGGGTGAATGAGCGGAGAGCATGGCGCCGGGTGTATAGTGAGAGAGCATGGCGCCGGGTGAATGGTCAGAGAACATAGCGCCGGGTGAATGAGCAGAGAGCATAGCGCCGGATGAATGAGCAGAGAGTGTGGCGCCGGGTGAATGAGCATAGAGCATGGCACTGGGTGAATGAGCATAGAGCCTGGCGCCGGGTGAGTTTAGGGGGGGTTGCTGCAGAGGGGTGATACTTACGTGTGTTAAGTGACAGGGATAAACCAGAATAATATTGTAGTGTGAACGAATGACTTGCAACGAATTAATGAAAAATGCAAGCGTGTTTGTATTTGCTTTAGACTCTTTGATTCAGGCTGCTCTCTATATATTATTTATTCTTATCTATGGTAACACATCCCAGTAGTGTGTGTGTGTATGTGTGTATTGCGGCTTTCCCGTCACCATGGTAACCTCAACAATATATAGTGGTTTACGGCGTCCCTGTCACCATGGTAACACCCTAGTAGTGTTTAATGGGTTTTATGGCGACTCCCTCACCTTGTGAATACTGTTATGCTATTTCCAATAGAATAATAGGGTTGGTATGAACAACGTATAAGGGTGGACTAAACTATTTAATAATTAAAACTCATAACAATGGTATGACAAACGGCATCCCTCCCACGACGCACGACAGTACTCCCACAACACACGGCAGGACTCCCACAGCACACGGCAGCACTCCTACAGCACCACACACACGGCAGGACTCCTACAGCACCACACACACGGCAGGACTCTTACAGCACCACACACACAGCAGGACTCCCACAGCACACAGTTCACGGCAGTATTCCTACAGCAAACGGCACATGGCAGTATTCCTACAGCACGCGGCAGGACTCCCACGGCACACGGCAGGACCCCCACAGCACACGGCAGGAGGACTCCTACAGCATCACACACACACGGCAGGACTCCTACAGCACACGGTTCACGGCAGTATCCTACAGCACACGGCACATGGCAGTATTCCTACAGCACACGGCAGGATTCCCGGCACACGGCAGGACCCCCACAGCACACGGCAGGACTCCTACAGCATCACACACACACGACAGGACTCCTACAGCACACGGTTCACGGCAGTATCCCTACAGCACACGGCACATGGCAATATTCCTACAGCACACGGCAGGATTCCCACGGCACACGGCAGGACTCCCACAGCATACGGCTCATGGCAGGACTCCCACAGCACACGGCAGGACTCCTACAGCACACGGTTCACGACAGGACTCCTACAGCACCACAGCTCACGGCAGGACTCACACAGCACACGGCAATAAGTGTTGACCGGGCCTGCCAGGAGTTCCATCTCCTCCGGGGTGATGGTTCGCCGCTACTAGCTCACCTCCGTCGCACCACGTCGTCGTCCCGTCTCATTAGCCAGTCCCGTTATGACGCACTGTGACGTTGATTGACGTCAGTAATTGCTGCTTGAACCAGCCAATGAGTCCTTAGCCAGCTGGTCCACAGTCATGGCCTTACAAACACACACCAAATTAACATCTCAAACTTATGACCAGTAAGAGGATTTATTTTGGCGTCATCCAATGAGTTACTATGACAGACAAAACGTTGAGGAAAATGATTTAACTGCAGCTATTTGTTATATCAGTGATCAAGGTAATAGAGATATAGCGTTAGGTAAGCCTGGTGTCCTGGTTCAGTTATACATTTGTTGCTATCAGGAGGAAAGGTTTTAGGACTGTGTTTACGAGATGTGGTGCGTCTCTTCGGATAATCAGCACTAATTTCAATCATCTATCCCACTCTCTGCCTTCTCTTGGCCATTCTACTCTCTTGTTTGCCCATTGGCCCCTCATACATAGTTAATCTTTCATATGGACAAATTAACTTGTTTTTTTTTAGTCCATAAATCATCACTTCTTTTATGTTACTCTGGCCAATCTTAATATTTCTCCGTTTGTTTCTCCATCAATTTTACTTAAAGCTTTCTACTTTCGCACCTCATACTAAATGCCTCTAGCCTCCTCCTGGTGTCTGCTAGTGTCTGGCCTGAACTCACCATACGTAAAGTAACCTAACCTAAGCATCAAGCCATACAACATGCATAGCGGCTAGGTCTCATATACACCGAGACATACAATACATATACTGACCCGTTAACATACCAGCTGAGTCATATATTATATATGTTGGTCTGTTGGACATTCATCAGCCACACGCAATCTGGATGACATTTATTCAGTGTAGACCCGACAGGTGGTCAAAGCATGGAGGATCTTTCTAAATTGGTTAAGGACGTTGCCGAGATGTCCAGGTAGATGAGGGAGAACAGAGCTGGTAGAGGGAGTAGCACATGAGAAGTAACATGAGGTGAAAGATGGCTCATTATAGAAGAGGGTTCGGAGGAATTAAGGTGAGCTGGACATCATGGAGTGATGAAAAATAAGGAGTATCTAATAAATTTGGAAGTAAAGAGATCGGTTTATGAGGATAAGTTGATATAGTTGAAAATTATTCGTATAAACTATTAAAGAAAAATTGGAAGAGGTGCGAGGGAGGAGAAAGGTATGAGGGAGGTGTGAGGAAGAAAGGAAGTGCAGAGGAGGTGTGAGGGAGGTGTGGAGAAAGAAAAAGGTGTGGGGAAAGTAAGAAGGAAGAGGATGGTGTGGAAGAAGTGTACAGGAAGGAGGGGGGATAGAGAGGTGTGAAGGGTGAAGGAGGTGTAGAGGAAGTGTGAGGGAGGACGGTATGTGGAGGAGGTGTGTGGAAAGAGTGGTGTGAAAGATGTATGAGGGAGGGAGAAAATGTGAAGGAGGTATTACGAAATATAGAGGTATGAAGGAGGTGTGAAGGAGGAATGAGAGAGGTGTAATGGAGGTGTGGAGAAGGAGGGGGGGGGTGCAGGAAGTTCGAGAAAGGAGGGAAGGAGGATGTTGTTGTGGTCGCTCGATAACACAAAGGGATCAAAAGAGGATCAGCAGGATACACTATGAAAAGAGCACCACGTCTACACACTACCTGAACCTCCTTACATTATCACCAACACATTAAACACTACTTCTAGCCTCCTAAGTTAAAGGGAATTCTGCACTTTAAAACAAAGAAAGGTTTCAAATGATGCTGACGTACTAGGGAAAACTTAATAGTTCACTTTACACACTAGATTAACTTTGAAATTCTTAACTGCTGGAGGGAGAGGTCTTGTCCCTTAATTTTCACTCATGATCCAACTGAGTCTTTGGTTGAATTACACTTTAGCTGTTGGTTTGAAATTAGTTAGGTAAGGTTAGGTTAGCTGAGGTTAGGTTAGGTTAGGTTAACTTACGTTTACCTACGTTACGTTTGGCTTGAGAATATTACCTTTTATCACATGATGACGTACATTATGATAACTTACATAATTTTCTTCTTTTAAATTCTATGGATTTTTGCCTCAGAAAATACACGTTAAAGGGGAGTGTCACGTAACTGTGGCAGAGGATTTAGAAAATGAGACACACGTGAAAAGAAAATCCGACTCCGTTCTGAGAATAAAAGAACTGTAGAAGAAGGTAATCGATTTCCCTGGCAGTGTAATCTGGCTGATGGTGGGCTGGTAACGGGATAATAATACACGCAACACCATAAGAAATATTTGATTTCCAGCTGTGTCCAGATCAAAGCGAAATTCCTGTCGTGTATCCAATATTTTCTGTACCTGGCGAGCAAGGAAAATATTTATTTACTTATGAGGAGTAAATTTGTATTTACTTATAAGGAGAAAATATTTTTATTGGTATTACTTGTGTGTTAATGAGTATATCATACATTACTTATTCATTTCTGTATATAATATGGTTGAGGTTAACAATACTTCGCTTAAATTCTGAAATAAGTTTATGATATTACATATAAGAAAATAAACAAAATACTAATGTGCAGAGAACATTATGATCTTCACGTTAATCGTATGTGAGTTGTTCAACAAAAATAACTTATTTTTTTTCTCTACCAGCCAACCCCAGCGTGGGCCCGACTGTGAGGGTGGGCACAGGGCTTCGCGGGACCCCCATCAGGTCACGAACAGATGTGGGGCCCTTCCATGAGGGGGAGATGCTCAACCTCTCCTGCACCGTCACTGGCGGTAAGTATTGACTCTCCTGTGCTGCTCATCAGTGTGTATTTACTAATATTATCAATAAATATTGTTTGTAAAGTTCTTACTGTTTGTGCCCAGCATTTTGTAGGTGAATTCTGGCCTCACACAGATACTGAGGCAGTTATATCATGTGGTGCTTGGCAACAGGCTGATATGTCTTCCTGTTAACAGTATCATCAACTATCATAGTTAATACATGAAATAAGTAGATATACGTCATGGAACAAAATTGAGAAAATTTATATTTTCAGCTATCGATACATCTTTTAAGCATCCCCGTATGACAGGGTAGTTCAGGTGAGTCAGTCAGGACGTCACCAGATTGATTACAGATTGCCCACGAGGGGGCTAGTTTATTGGGCACCCCCTTACATCCTGTGCAAGGTGAAGTGCAGAAGCGTTTACAGTGCCCAACTGGGAAGCATGCGGAGTTCATGCTTGCCTTTATGACTCCTGCATTAAGGGCGTAAAGGCCAGAAGGGTCATGGGTTTTGTCAGCAAGTTACATAAAGTGGCAATATGATGAGTGTGGGGGGGGGGTGGAATTCCCGGTACAATTTATTTGTTTATGGCAAAGTGTGGCAGGTCCCTAATAATGTCAAGTGCCTGCCACTAGGAGGAGGGATATCTGGTCAGGGAGGGAAGAGGTGTTGGTAAAGGCTGGATACCTGTAGGAGGAGGTCATAGGGCAAATGAGGATGTAGTGAAAGAGGGTGTGAGAGTTAGTTGACCACAAAGTTTACAAACAGTGCTGCCAGGCTCAGGGATGCTAATGTACTAGGCGTGGCGAAGTACAGTGGAGGTGGTGGAGGTGATATGGTGTTGTGGGGCAGGTACAGTAGGGGTGGAGGGAGGCACATAGGCATTGACAACATTGAGGACACACCTTTTAGTGTAATTGTAATGGTGTGTGCGTTGACGTGTCGGTGGGGTACAGGTAGCCGAGGGTGGTGTGCTCAGGTCCAGATAGCCCTGGTGGAGACAGCTCAGACACAGGAGTGGGCGCGGCTTGCGGTGGGTGGAGGACAGGCTGAGGCACCAGACATCACCAGAGATTTACACCCACACACCTGTCAACGACCTTAAGGTAGTCTAATGACTAGCTACAGTATACTCGCCAGTGTTTAAAACTTGCGTGATTTGGAGGCATATGTGTAGAAAGAATAAGATGATAATAAAAATTACAATCGCGTGCATGCGTGTAAGAAGATAGAAAAGAAAGCGATTATAGAGGTGTACACTATGAGCCTGATGGATGACTAAAGAATATAATAATGAACTCCGAGGCTTATATTCTGATACCTATGACTACCTTGACTGATACCTGCCACGTGAAATTAACCAAAGAATATAACACAAATTAATGATAAATTTGAAGACTTCTTCTATATATTATTATTATTATTATTATTATTATTATTATTATTATTATTATTATTATTATTATTATTATTATTATTATTATTATTATTATTATTATTATTATTATTATTATTATTATTATTATTATTATTATTATTGTGAAATATAATATTAACCCAAAAGCATGTTAATTAATAAAACTTATATTAATGATTCCGGAAATGTACGTTATAATAAAGGTCATACATTATGCAGAATAGTATGTTATATTTCATTACAGTATATATTATTTCCGAGGATAATTGACGACCCGGTATGGTTAGGTTAGGTTAGGTTAGGTTACCGTTAATTCAGGCAGATAGGTGAAATAAGCTTGGTGAAGATTCTTCAAGTGATTTAAATCATGTTTTGGTGTGATGAAGTAAGATTTAGTATTGGGCTATTCAGGAACACTAGTAAATGTTACAACTTAACATTTAAATTATATTTAGAGTTTAGAACATACTGTAGTGACCCGGTTCTTAAAAATGTCCTTCTTCTTCTTCTTCTTCTTCTTCTTCTTCTTCTTCTTCTTCTTCTTCTTCTTCTTCTTATTATTATTATTATTATTATTATTATTATTATTATTATTATTATTATTATTATTATTATTATTATTATTATTATTATTATTATTATTATTATTATTATTATTATTATTATTATTGTTATTATTATTATTATTATTATTATTATTATTATTATTATTATTATTATTATTATTATTATTATTATTATTATTATTATTATTATTATTATTATTATTATTATTATTATCATTCTTGTTATTAGTATTATTATTATTATTATCATTATTGTGAAATACAATATTAACTCAAAAACATGTTAACCTTAATGATATGAATTAAGTCGAATCTGTGGAATTAAATGAGCTTGTTTAAATAAAATTTTACACTAAAGTTTCGTTTTGACTTTTGTAGAAATTATTCTGTACTGATACAGTATTTCTGATGGAAATCGTTATGAGAGGAAGACGGCCGCATGTCGTTGTGGCGCCTGTTACCGTACCAAAATGAATCATGTATTTTGGCCAAAACTCGAAATAAAACAAGTCATAGAGTACTGTATATTAGACCCGAGTGTTTATAAATTAGCTCAAGACAATGAAATGAATTTCAAAATGTTCCATTCACTGTATAGAGAAACATTTTATGATGCTTCTTACTGTTCGGTCCACACGCTTCGGCGATTGAAAAACAAACCATCACTAAACTGTCTGGGTTTAGCAGGAACTGTCATCTGAACAGTGCGAAACTGTGGTACACTCCTACTAAAATCAGTCATATTTCAATAGAGATTTGTCTTCATTCGGGAGCATGCGGAATACACGGAGTATAGAAGAAAGTAATTTCAAAGTAATGAAATTATCAAATGGTATCATGAAATGGATTCTAATTAACGAGAGGAGCAATTAGGTACATTTTTCATTCTCGTGAGGTACTCAATTGTCGCACGCCCCTGAACACAGCCTCCCTTGTTTTTGTTTTGCATTTGCTTAACTGTTTAATATTTCAACACGACTTGAGAAATGCTCGTTAGGTAGACAAGAGCTCCCCAACTTCATTTGCATAATATTCTCATCCATTAATGATAATGTCTTGTTGACTGTCATTTATCTCGTATTTCCTTAACAAATTTGATCCATTTTTTCCTTTGTGGCTGTTAAGTGGTTAGGGGAACACTGTTTTAAAATGTCTGCGTTGTAAAGAAAATATAATGAATAGAATGAATAGAAAATTCTAAGGAATGACTGAATCAATAGTGTACAGCTGAGATTTGGATCACGATTAACCGATGCCATTGAATTTGAATGTAATTGTCTGCTAGGATTTTTCTTCTCTTGGAGTCACTAGTTGGAAGGAGGCGATTATTGACATCCCCGTCTGCACATCTAAACAGAATTACGATGAGACAATGAAGTTCTCTTATCACCTCTGATTTATCTCCCTCGGATTACTCCTCTTGGTAAGACGCCCCCTTCCATCTTCGTCATCACCTCCTGCAAGAGTTACTTACAAAGTTACGGTCGTCACCATCACCCTCGGTGTCTTCCCACACAGGCTTAATGACGCAAGTCTTTTCTGGAGCGAGACTCGACCTGAATGAAGACAAATGAAGTCGTTCTATAAATGATGATGAGGCGGGAAAGTTCAACATAGTTTACATTAGCGGAAGCCGTCATGATTAATAGTCTTGGCGATTCCTTGCGATATTATTTATTATTTTCTGCGATATGAGGCGTGATCATGAGTTATGAGGGCCACAAGTGGACGTGATCATGAGTTATGAGGGCCACAGGTAGACGTGAAAATGAGTTATGAGGGCCACAAGTGGATGTGATCATACGTTATGAGGACCACAGGTATACGTGATCAAGAGTAATGAGGAACATAGGTGGACGTGATCATGAATTATGAGGACCACAGGTGGACGTGATCATGAGTTATGAGGGTCACAAGTGGACGCAATCAAGAATTATGAGGACCACAGGTGAATGAGATCATGAATTATGAGGACCACAGGCGGACGTGATCATGAATTATGAGGACCACAGGCGGACGTGATCATGAGTTATGAGGGTCACAAGTGGACGCAATCAAGAATTATGAGGGCCACAAGTGGATGTGATCATGCGTTATGAGGACCACAGGTGGACGTGATCATGAGTTATGAGGACCACAGGTGGACGTGATCATGAATTATGAGGACCACAGGTGAACGTGTTCATGAGTTATGAAGACCACAGGTGGACGTGATCATGAATTATGAGGACCACAGGTGGACGTGATCATGAGTTATGAGGACCATAGGTGGACGTGATCATGAGTTATGAAGACCACAGGTGAACGTGTTCATGAATTATGAGGACCACAGGTGAACGTGTTCATGAGTTATGAAGACCACAGGTGGACGTGATCATGAATTATGAGGACCACAGGTGGACGTGATCATGAATTATGAGGACCACAGGTGAACGTGATCTTGAGTTATGAAGACCACAGGTGGACGTGATCATGAATTATGAGGACCATAGGTGAACGTGATCATGAGTTATGAAGACCACAGGTGAACGTGTTCATGAATTATGAGGACCACAGGTGGACGTGATCATGAGTTATGAGGACCATAGGTGGACGTGATCATGAGTTATGAAGACCACAGGTGAACGTGTTCATGAATTATGAGGACCACAGGTGGACGTGATCATGAGTTATGAGGACCACAGGTGAACGTGTTCATGAGTTATGAGGACCATAGGTGGACGTGATCATGAGTTATGAAGACCACAGGTGAACGTGTTCATGAATTATGAGGACCACAGGTGGACGTGATCATGAGTTATGAGGACCATGGGTGGACGTGATCATGAGGTTATGAGACCACAGGTGAACGTGTTCATGATTATGAGGACCATGGGTGGACGTGATCGCGAGTTATGAGACCTGGTGAACGTGTTCATGATTATGGGACCACCGGTGGACGTGATTATGAGTTATAAGACCACAGGTGAACGTGTTCATGAATTAGGGGACTGGGTGGACATGATCATGAATTATGAGGACCACAGGTGGACGTGATCATGAGTTATGAGGACCACAGGTGAACGTGTGGTTATGAGGACCATAGGTGACGTGATCATGAGTTATGAAGACCACAGGTGAACGTGTTCATGAATTATGAGGACCACAGGTGGACGTGATCATGAGTTATGAGGACCATAGGTGGACGTGATCATGAGTTATGAAGACCACAGGTGAACGTGTTCATGAATTATGAGGACCACAGGTGGACGTGATCATGAGTTATGAAGACCACAGGTGAACGTGTTCATGAATTATGAGGACCACAGGTGGACGTGACGTGATCATGAGTTATGAAGACCACAGGTGAACGTGTTCATGAATTATGAGGACCATAGGTGGACGTGATCATGAGTTATGAAGACCACAGGTGAACGTGTTCATGAATTATGAGGACCACAGGTGGACGTGATTATGAGTTATGAAGACCACAGGTGAACGTGTTCATGAATTATGAGGACCACAGGTGGACATGATCATGAGTTATGAGGACCACAGGTGGACGTGATCATGAGTTATGAGGACCATAGGTGGACGTGATCATGAGTTATGAAGACCACAGGTGAACGTGTTCATGAATTATGAGGACCACAGGTGGACGTGATTATGAGTTATGAGGACCATAGGTGGACGTGATCATGAATTATGAGGACCACAGGTGGACGTGATCATGAGTTATGAGGACCATAGGTGGACGTGATCATGAATTATGAGGACCACAGGTGGACGTGATCATGAGTTATGAAGACCACAGGTGAACGTGTTCATGAATTATGAGGACCACAGGTGGACGTGATTATGAGTTATGAAGACCACAGGTGAACGTGTTCATGAATTATGAGGACCACAGGTGGACGTGATCATGAGTAATGCGGACCACAGGTGAACGTGTTCATGAATTATGAGGACCACAGGTGGACGTGATTATGAGTTATGAGGACCACAGGTGGACGTGTTCATGAATTATGAGGACTAAGGGTGAACGTGATCATGAATTATGACGACCATAGGTGGACGTGATCATTAGTTATGAATACCACAAGTGGAAGTGTTCATTTACTCTAATCCGGCATAAACCATCAAATAGAAAATAATATGTAAATTTAGGAATTAGTGAAGTACATTTTGGGGGAAGGTACATAGACTTGGTAGCGCCATCTGGGATAGTCTTGCTCTCCGGCACGCTTCTGAAGTATTATATTAAAGGTGTACATACCGGAGCACTTATCGCTCGTACGTCCAACTGCAGTCCTGCACCTAACCGGCTCCTCCTGTTAATACACTATCAAATCCTAACTGTCACGTTAATCCACTTGAACCACTTAACAGAGATAGGAACCACTTACACCCACCTAATTGCACTATTAAATCACATGCTGGCCTGGTCACACAATTATTCCACTTACACCCACTTCCGTATTGATCGTCTCTCCGAGCTGAACGATGCCATCACCACCTGTTTACCTGACAAATGTACATCGCGTCATATTGCTGTGATTTTACACATCCGAGTGAACAATATTACCGGGAGAAGCAACAGAAAACACAACTCCTAATAACATGAATGGTACTTCAGGTAGCGATAAAGCTTACACTACTTGCCCATTATACCAATGGCTCACTACCTGTTAATTAGCCTCACATGCCACCTGCGGTTTTAATCCTCTTATGAGAGATGGGTAATGAGGGTTTTTGAGTTGGATATTAAATCCCGAAGCTTGATAAAAAATGGTTAATTAATCTGTATATAATATCCTTAGATTCTTATATTGTAGTAGTTCATGAGAAGTTGTCATGAGGGGGTGTCAGGTGTGTCATCATAAGAGGTATACTAGGTGTGTCAGGTTGATCATGAGAAGTGTGTCAGGTGTGTCAAGGTTTTCTTGATAGGCATGTCAGGTGTGCACTATGCTAAGTTAGTAATTTACTGCAAAAAATCTGAAGTAGATAAAGTCAGTAAGATGATATGGACAGTAACATGATACATGTAGTAACACGATACAAACTAACATGGTACAGACAGCAACATGTGTATAATTATATGATATACAGAAAAAAAAATTGAAGTAAAAAAGGAACACAAGAAAAAGAAAACAGGATGAGTGAAGGAGAAAAGTGTTAATAAAGGGAACTAATGATAAGGAATTACGTCATTGTATTACAAATTGCAGCAATTAACTGAGAGGGAAATTTCAATTGGAGCAATTGCCATGGTGATTGCAATTAGTATTCCAGTCTAACTCTTCTCTTATATGCACAAGTACTACTTGATGTCTGCTCCCGTTTTTCAAGTACGGTATTATTTTTAGGGACATTTTGTACAGTGTTAAGATAACATTACCTTACTCTAGATAACGCATTATACAGTACATCATGTCTTTGTAAGGATGATAGAGTCTCCGATGACTTGAGATAACACTGTACATAACCACAAGATGATCCTTACTCATAAACATTCCACTGCTACCAGAATACTGCTGAAGTAAAGTGGTGTGGTGGTCATCATACTCGCCTTGCTGAAAGTGGGAGTAATGGGCGAGCTTTCCTTGTGCCAATTGGGATTTGGATGTTAATCGACTGGAAGGTCGGTTACCGAGGTAATAATTAACATATATGGTTGTTCGGTTGTATTTGTCTATTTCTTGATATAGTTGGCGTAGTTGTTGTGTTACTAGTAGCTTCTACAAGATTAAATTACCATTTAGATTGTTCTACATCGGTCATCAACAAAACACGAGAGACAAACATTATTTCACCTTTTACTTGCCTCAATCTTTTGGTTCCACGAAATGAATAATGATGTGAGAAGTTAACTGCGGTGTATTCTCATTTGTTTTAATAAAAGGTTAGAAATATTGTCTCTGAAAAATTCTTTGTGTCCTTCCTGTTTCAAAAGATGAGTCAACATCATACATGAAAGAATGGATCAGAGCGTATTCATTAGCCACACAAAAGGTAGGTCAAAGAAGAACCAGGTCCCTGGAGTGGTGGCTGGAGACTCTCTTCCACAGGCGTCTTCCCTCCTTTCTTACTGTTTCCGTACTCCACCACAATCCCCCACCTTTCAAGGACCTTTTGTTCTTTCGGCTTAGTCTACTCATTCTGGGATAATTGCTCGAATCTTCACTGTATCTCCTTCGGTCCAGCGTCATCTTGGCCTGGGTCGTTTTCCTTCATATGATTTACTCACCATTCAAGGTAACAGGAAGCATCCGAAATAGTGAACCGTATATTAATGTAGATTTACTACTAAATATATGATTCGAGACCTGTCCACTGATGTCTACGTTTCCTTGTCTGGAGGTGACATTCCTGTCAGCCATCTTAAATTCTACATCTCTGTTCTTTCAATGATTTTCTTTCATCTTCCTTCAGTAATGCTCACATTTCTTGGGCGTCGATAATAACTTGAACTCCTTATATTATTAGAAGCTTCCCTGACCCCTGGTATAGGTAAGAGACTATAGATTTATTTTTTATATTTATGCTATTTATAGACCTAGGTTTCTTCAGAATACATTTTGCTTGAAATCAGTACCACAGTACAGTAGGCATTCAGTTTTAACAATCTACTCTCCATGTTTGTCTGCCACTTAATAAATACTAAGTAGGTAGTAGGTAGTGGGCAGCTATCAAACAGGGAGGTACTACCGTCTGGGAAGATATTAGAAGCATAATGTATTGTCTAAGGGTAGACCCTACTGCTATATGGCATCACGAATAGTGTGACCAAGTCCCAGGTTGCTGATTTGTCTTTCTGCCCCATTTACACACAATTGCATGGTCTCGATTGTTTCTCTTACTTTATAACACAACATACATATAGCGTTTCATTTTTGCATTTCTTTATTATTATTATTATTATTACAATGTTATTATTATTATTATTATTATTATTATTGTTATTATTACTATTTTATTTTATTTTTTATTATAAATTTTATTTGCTATGCATTACTGTATTATTATTTTTAGTACATTTTCGCCCCCCAGGCCCCGATGTGGATCAGTGACCTGTGCTCGGGTGGGCAAATCACCGAGAGGAAAAAAAACCAGTGGGTAGAGGTGGGTCGCAAGCAGTGGGTGGAAAAGGGTAAAAGCAGTGGGTGGAGGTGGGTAGCAAGCAGTGGGTGGAGGTGGATAGCAAACGGTGGGGTGGAAGTAATCAGTGGGGGGTATTGGTCGTGGTGAGCGGTGAGGAGTGGGTAAGACTCAGTAAGGCCTTGAGGGCGTCTATCGAGATCATGAGACTAAGCGGAGGAGACGAGGAACGTGACACAACTTCAGTAACCTTTTAAGAGACTCTGGCCTCTTCCCCCCTCACACACACACACACACCTGATATCACTATGAAAAAAAACGTGGGGGGCTAATAATTACTACAGTACACCAACACAGGTAAGACATAGCACGATGTAATAACTTCTAACATAAGAATTACTGTTATATTAAGTTTGGTAATCTTATCAAACTTGAACGTCATTGGAGCAGAGTATACAGTACATGAAATCACTGTTAATTGTATTCAGTGCCGGGTGAACAATACTGGACAGACTGACGGGATGGGGGCAGATCCGACGTTGAGGAAGGAAGGAAGAAAGGAAGAGCAGGAAAACGAGAAGGTGGGACGGAGAAAGGAAAGAGTGAGGAAGGGAGGATGGAAGGAAGAAAGGGAAGAAGGGAAGAAGTGATAGGAGTTGACGAGTAATAAGACATTTAGTTCACTGGAGTTTACCGAAGGAGTATTAGTACAGAGGCAAGAGCACGGGGCAGACGTGTGCTCTGTATGGACAGACTGGTAAGATTGTCTGGTGAGCCGCTAGACCTACCCAAGTTGAAATGGTTTACTACCCTGACGGTAGTTTGGGTGGCGCAGTTGTATGCCAGGTGTTGGACAATATAATACAAAGTAAAGGTAACAGCACATACATAGAATATACACACATAGTATATATGGACCTACATAACTGATACAACATAAGTAGGCTTTGTACATGTACACCTAGCTAACTGAACACTCTCCATCTCCCCCCTCCTGGGGCATCCGAGGTAGAATCGAGGACTCGTATATCCAGTCAGTGAGGGCATCTGCGGTGGTGTTTGCTTCTCCTGGGAGACGAAACAGGTGACAGTAAGAAACTGACGTGGCGCTCTGCTTGTCTAGCAGACTTCGAGGCTGATGATGCGGGCACTATGGGAACATCAGCTGCAGCGCCGACGTGCATTGTAGTAGGTTTTGGTGTAGGGGATGGCACATGGTGAGGACGCAGAAATCGGCGGTTACGTCAATACAAGCATCCACTCGGAAGCCTGACGTTAGTCCCAGTGGCGACCAACACCTGGATGTGGTCCTGGATGCAGACAGGCATGCAAACCTTCAGAGGAGGTAGAGCACGAGCAGAGAGGTTGTGATGTTCTTCTGCCTTTGTGCTTAGGCGTTAACTGCTGATTGTCATACTCTTTTGCCACAGTTTGCCACTCGGAGCGAAGGATTGCCTGTGGACCGGCATTGCTGTTCGTAATGGCCGGCCAAGGAGTATCTGGGCTGGAGATTTGCCCTACGTACTTCCAACAAGCCACGGTCAAAATCTTCATCATCTGGGTTACCACCTTTCGTGGTCTTCATGATCAAATGCCTCACTTGCATGACATAAGCTTCAACATGACCATTAGACTGTGGATAGTGTGGTGATGAGATGTCGTGGTTGACTCCACTTCGCTTGAGGAAGGACCGGAAGTCATGACTGTGGAATTGTGGTCCACCATCGGTACGAAGGTGATTGGCCGCCATATTGACCTTCAAAAGTTGATTTTTCTTATAGAAATTGATGTAGTTGGTCAATCTGAGTGATCTTGGTGTCGATACGTATATTTTCAAGCATGCTCAGATGACTTTTTTAAAGTTTTAAGTAAATTGTAACATTTTTATCCACATAAAATAACACTTTTAGTAAAAAAAAAATATAACAAAAAAGAACTTACTAAAAAAAAGTACTAACTATTAGCACTGGTTCCTGTGACTTCTCCTGACAGTACATCTTTGTGCATTTACTGCTGTTCACGTATGCAGCTGCAAAGTGCTGTGCAGGAAAGTTCAGAGCGAAAGCATTTGCATCTCTGGTTGCATGTCGCAATCGGGGGAAGAGTCGTCCAACGTATCTGCCATGCCTCTCCCTTCTGCTTCCATCCCCAGTTGACAGGACTGCTGGTTTCTGGATTGGAGATTGTTGCTTGGCCCCAGATGATACCAGCCTGGTAGGCAGCCCGCTTTGCATGTTCCTTGAGGGCTGCCTGGGTTGGTGGAATGAAGTCATATGGTCTCTGCTTGCGGGAAAAGAGAGTTATTCTTGCCTCATCTACACCAGTGGCTGCACTAGATCTGTCTTACATGAGGACAACAAATCTTTCCAGCTTTTGCAGGTCAACATCAGCAACTGTTGGTGGACATTGGCTGAGTTTGGTGAATGTTTCTGAAACTTTATCACAGACAGTCCATGTCTGTCATGCAGATTTCTTTCCTTTCCCACGGAAGCCAGACACAACGTCACAGCCACTGAAAGCATGAAAGTATAGGATCCCACTAGCTTTCTTAGGCCCTATCGCAGAGACTACACCATGAACTGGAATCCAGCGATGACTGGCTACTTGGCCAAAGGCAATCCACATGTTATCAAGACCAAGCTCCTGTAGTGATGGCAGTACAGATACTACATTGACGACCACGTCAGTGTCATTGGCTTTGATGATGAGGGACTTGCTACCTTCCATTGCTGCATCCCTAGCAAGCACAAATATTCATGTGTCTGCTTCCTCATGACAGCATGGAGCCACAGCTTCTAGGGACTTCTCTGTGTTGCTAATGGCATCTTCTCCCTTTGTCACAACCACCGTGCTTGTCGTCTGTGCTTCACACATTTTCTCGACGAGAAAATGGAATAGTTCTGTCTTGTTTTTGTCATCTCGCAGAAAGCTTCTCCGGTTTTTGAGAGTCTTACTGGTTCCTGTAACTCTTCTCCTGTTCCCCTGTGTTCGTTTCGACCTGGCTTCAGACTTCAGACTTGACTTTTTGTACACACCAAACACTACATCCACCCTATTGTATTTGGCACCATAGAATTCCACTTTGGGCAGGATGTCTTCTCTGGCATAGACATCAAAAGTCTTTGAGGTGCGTGGAGGCAGGGCATTGATCAGTGCTGAGCCATCTATGATGATAGCATCTCCATGTGGTTCTCTCTCTGTAGCATTCACTTGTGCTTGAAGAATTTCAGCCAGCTGTGACTTCTGACATGTATGAAGTTTGCCATTGTCACTGAGGGAGGCAGGAGCTGACTGGTTCTCATGCTTGAAGAATTCTTGCAAGTCATACTGTCTGTTCTGACTGGAGATGAAGAGTCGTGAGAACAGCTGACAGTCATCTTTCAGTACCTTCTCTTTGGAACTGTTAACAACGTGGTCATGTTTGAAGAAGGAGGATCTGTTTTTCTTGATTGGATGGTAGAACAGACATTTACCTTCATTCTTTAGTCCCTCTAAGAATGACTGGAATTGCTCTTTTCCTCTGTCATGGTGTGTACCAACCATTTTAGCAATATCTGGATCTAGAATGTTCTTTGTGTCTAACACCAGAAGGTCAGATGACTCTTCTTGGAAAGGGTTGCCCATCTCCCTCAGCACCTTGAAATGTGCTCCCACCTTCTCAAAGAAAGATTTCTGTGCACTCAGGGTCTGCTCATGATGTCGGCTGCTGGTGGTAGTTCCATCTTTTGCACCTGACGCAGCTTCATATCCAGCAACAAGACGACTCACTTCAGGTTCAGCCACCATCCACCTACGAAGTGCTGCTGGGTCCTCAGTCAGCCCAACTGCTCCTCCATTGCCTTTAATCACTGCATTGTTTTGTTCCAGGTCTTGATCAATAGCAATGGCAGAGAACTCTCTTCCTGACTTGTGGACAACAAAGTTCCTCTTGTAGAACTCCCTCGCTACCTCTGGATGTTGTTGCTCAAGGCACATCATGTCTCAAAGGTGAATTGGAAGCCATCGGGCATAATTAACATTGTTGTTCGCAAAGAAGTAGGGGATCAGCTCTGAGAGTGCTTCAAGGTAGAGTTTGATATTGTCTTCCCTGGATGAGCGGATCAACATGAAGACGATGAGCTCCATGTCCAGCACATGGTTCCAGAATTGGAACTGTACACCATCCAGATAACTAAAGCCCGTTATCCTTGGCTCGGCTCTCCCACGCTGGCACATCCTGTCAATTCAGGTGCGGCTGCTTAACTAATTTGGGGTTGGTTAAGCAGCATTTGGGACACTAAGCTGTTGCAGTATGACATGCTTTTTCTTAGCTGACACTAAACCCCATGCTGGGTTGCACAGCAGTGATGTCACCAGTGTGCCATGGTGGTAGTGCCCGAGAATCACTCTCTCACATGCAAAGACCCTCTGCATGCTACCCTCACCTAGTTGGAAAAAACATAAAACCAGTTCATAAAACCAGTCATAAATAAGACAAATATATATCTGAGAGTACCAGAAATAGAAAAAATCATCTGAGCATGCTTGAAAACATACATATCGACACTAAGATCATTTAGATTGACCAACTACATCAATTTCTATAAAAAAAATCATCTTTCGAAGGTCAATTTGGCAGCAATCTTGAAAAATGGCCGCCATCTTGGATTTCGAAATGGCCAATCAGGCAGATTTGACAAGTAGTCCCTTGGGTATGATCATGCCAAATTTCATGCTTGTATCACCATTTGCACGATTTTTCCATTATCCTCTCTACTAATATGGTTCACTACCCTGACGGTAGTTTGGGTGGCGCGGTAGTTTGCCAGGTGTTGGACAATATAACAATACAAAGTATTGGTAACAGCACATACATAGAATATACACACATAGTATATATGGACCTAAATAACTGATACAACATAAGTAGGCTTTGTACATGTACACCAAGCAAAATAAACACTCTCCAAGAAGGAAGGAAGAAGGAAGGGAAGGAGGAAGGAAGTGGAAGAAGGAAGGAAGGGAGGGAAAGAGAACGGGAAGGGGGAGTGAGTGAGGGAGAAAGGGAAGAAGGAGGTAGGTAGGAGGTAGCTGCGACGGACGATCGAACTAACGAACAAAGGAGGGATGGAGGAAGGGATTGGAGGGGAGGAATGGAGGGAGAAAAAGAGGGAAAAAGAAGGAGGGAGAGGGAAGGAAAGGGGGAAGAAGGAGGAGAGACAGGGAGGTAGGCCGGGAAGGAAGGAAGGAAGGAAGGAAGGAAGGAAGGAAGGGAGAGAAAGAGGAATAAAGGGAGAGAGGAAGTGTGGGAGGGAGGGAGGAGGGAAAAAAGCAGGTACAGGAAGGAGGCTAGGGAGGGAGGGACGAAGAGAGAGAAGGGGGGGAAGCTGCCCTGGTTTGGTTCGTGTTCACAGTGCATATTGAGTTATACTGGACTTGTCACCCGCCTTTCAAGCTCCTCACTGAGTCAGTATGTTACCGCTGGCTTCCTGGACGCTCAATACGCGTCTACCATGACATATATTCAAACAACAAATCCTAATATCTACCCTCTGTACGAATTTCTATATGAATTCTGATTGTAATTATACGCCCCATTAAAACGAAAAGAAAGAGATTAAAAAAAGTCTCGAATATAATTAAAAAACATCCAGGATATGTTTGAACCTCCCCCACCTCCCCACTGGATATATTTGGTCTCTCCATTTCTCTTTATGTGTAATTTTTCTCTTCCGTAAATATAGTTCCTCTAGGGTTGATAAAACATACATTGATGACACTTCTCTTGAACATGTTATCAGCGCCAAGGTCAAAGATGACGGTCATAAGTCGCGCGCATATTTGTTGAAGATTTTATCCTGCGTTACTCGTTTCACTTAATTTCTCAAGTTCCTCATTTATCACTGCAAATATTTATTAGCAATGCATTTGTCTTCGTTTCCCCATTCTTTTTATTCACGATTTATCTTTTTTATTTTACAAATAGTCTAGAAAATATTGTATTCCAATGTATTAAGGACCTTTTTTTGTCTGTGTGTGCGTGCATGCGTGCGTGCTTAGGACTGCTGATCCGATTTGCAAAGGTCACAGTTCACGTAAAGTTAGATGGAAAATATTATTATTACTATTATTATTATTATTATTATTATTATTATTATTATTATTATTATTATTATTATTATTATTATTATTATTATTATTATTATTATTATTATTATTATTATTATTATTATTATTATTATTATTATTATTATTATTATTATTATTATTATTATTATTATTATTATTATTATTATTATTATTATTATTATAAATATCAATATTTTTATCATTACAACAAGGAATTTCAGTTCTCTTATCTTTATCTTTTTAACTTGTATAGAAGTTATTCATAAAAAAAATACTTTATGATTGCGCAGTAAAAATCTCATTCTAACATGAGGAACTAACTGTCGTTAAGATTTAAAGGCGTATAAGAGAGATGTATTGTGAGTGCTCGTTAACATTAGTCTTTGTGGTGTTACTTGTTGTATATACCATTGTAAGTATTCCCATTATTATACCCTTTAAACTAGACGTTACATCAGTGGATGGTAAATATTCTTCTGGTGGTTTTCATAGTTAATTCTGACGTAATTATGAGGCAGTTGTTGAAGACTTGTAATACTGTAAATTACTCCCCTGAATTTTGTATTGATATAAAACTAGTAACGTGAAGCTCGTTGTGCCTGGAATATAAAGTCTTTAGTATTGGTTCAAGACACCAGCGTTAATTAGAGGAAAATATATTAAAGGCTACGGCTACATAACCGGGAATTACCGGACGGGCGCTCTGGAGGCTACGTCGCCGGGAAACCACTGGAGACGAACTGGTTTGCTCAGCGAGCTTATTCTCGGCTTATTCATGTGCCGCTCTAGCATTCACTACATTAAATTAATATTAATTCCTCCAATGCTGTTTTTTTTGGCCATAAAAGGAGATATATACCGACGATGCAATGCTAGGACGGCACATGATTAGGAATAAATTGTTGCCGTGAAGGTTATGTCACATTCATATATGCAGTGGGGAGTGAGTACCTGAGAACCGGAGACCAGCACAATTGCCTGGGCTATCGAGGCTGTACCGACGTGATGGAGCTCTTTGCTACCCACGTGTTATGTGTGTAGTGTGTCAAGAATATCTCTCTAAATTTTCTAAATCTGTGGCAAAATTTAGAAACTTAAGACTTGGGAACCCCACTTAAAGAACTTAACTGATAAAGGACGTAAACACATTAAAATAAATACGTAACAACACATGACTAAACGAATATAGTATATTTATTTTCTTTTAAAAGTTATTTTGTAGTTTTTAGTGGAAAATCTGACGTTAGTGAAAGATGCTTAACAATAAGTATACTTGTTACTTTAAGTAATTAAATATAAAACAGCAACAACGTGTAACTGAAGAAGACGAGTATGTTTCAATTCTTTACAAACTTATTGTCATATGGATACTCTTAACCTTTAGTGACCAATGCTCAAAGACGCCGTCGACTCACTAAATTAAAATGTCAAGACCCTTAATATATAAAAAAAAGCCGTGTAGTCTGACATGAGAACTGATACTTGAGACCAATGCTTAACTCTCCCTCGCAGTTGGAGCAGTTTGGAAAAAAATCCAATAAGCGTTAAATAAACCTGAAATAAAAAATAATAAAAATTAATCAACACGCATAAACACGTATCCACACACGGGCACAAATGCACCACCAATACCGGTTGACAAGATTTGTTTTTCTTATTGATATAATCACTCACTTTACTGAATATACTGAATATACTTAATATACACCACCATCACATAATACATGGCGAGAGGAGAAAGATCACGTCAGTACTGTGTCTATATTGGTATAACTGACTGTAGTAAATAGGCTCAATGAATTTATCTCACGTGTGGAATACTAACAACATTCTCTTCTCTTTGGTGAGACAAACGACCCCAGTTCGTTAGGGTCCTTGGCTGTTTGGTCCCTGACAAGAGAGAGTGAGGAGAGAGGGGAGAGAGAAGGAGAGGAGACAGGGTGAGGAGAGAGGGGAAGGAAAGAGGCGGAGAGAGAGGGAGAAGAGGAAGGAGAGAGTGAGAGAAGAGAGGGCGAGGAAAGAGAGGAAGGAGAGTGGATGAGAAACAAGGGCAAGGAAAGAGGGGGAGGAGAGAGGAGAGGAGAGGAAAGGAGAAGAGAGGAGAGGAGAGGAGGAAAAAGAGGAAGGAGAGAAGGGAAGGAAAGAGGGGCAGGAGGAAGGGGAAGGGCAGAGGGATAGGAGAGAAGGGGATTAAAGAGGGGACGTGGAAGGGATGGAAGTTGTGTTAGGAATATATAACACCGCGGGCCACACCTCCCTTGATGACACAGTCTACATACACGTTGTCTCATTACCTCTACAAACAGGGTCGTGTGTCGTGTTCTCGGTAACTCATTTTGCAGTTCTACAATGGTGGGTCCTGATCTGTCGTTTCATTATTGTCTGTGTTGTCGTGATGTGTGTGTGTGTGTGTGTGTGTGTGTGTGTGTGTGTGTGTGTGTGTGTGTGTGTGTGTGTGTGGTGAGTTGTGGTCGCTGATGGATGATACCGTAAAGTGTTTTGTTGGTGAAAGTTTAAATGTGGTGCTTGTTTAATTTTTATCTTACTCGTTGAAGAATTTTTATGTTTTATTTCCTTTTGGTCTCTTTTTTTCTTTATGGCCATTTCAATGTATAGTTCTCTCTTGTATATATGAATATTGTTAGTCCCTTTCTCTCTCTCTCAGTCTGTATCCGCTACCTTGTTAATACACTGGCTTGTGAAAGTTCTGTTAAGTAGGGACACACACACACACACAGAGACACTGAGTGAGGACGTGTCCCCTGGCGCTCCGCAGTAGCCAAGGTCATCACGTTGACCTATAGCTAATTTAAGGCAGTTCAGTACTTTTACGGAAAGGCAGTGCGTATTTTCAAGGTGTCAGTGACTGAGTTCTAGACTTGTGAATATGTGCGTTCCAGCGTCACGATACCGACCTGTTCTGGCTGAAGTCTGGTGTGCTGGCTATCCTCCATCCCACACCATCACTCAACTAAAGGCGCTGAGAATCTTTCACAACCGCGGTTGCAGACGGGGTCGCCCCATTACCAGACGAATCCCTATCATCACGTCGAGCAAGCGTAAGAAAGTTAAGCCAGTGCCAGAAAGACAGTGCCGCGACTGAATGTAGGAAAAAATGGCACAGGAAAAAATGGAAAAGGAAAAAATGACACAGAAATAATGACAATAGGAAATTATGGCACAGGAAAAAAAAGGCATAATCATCAGACTAGGAAAAAATGGTACATGTTTTCGCTAAAATTTTATGACGTTTGTTACTGAAACTTACTTAAGAGTTATATTAACGTCATACATAAAATATTTATTACCTTTAACTAAAACATTCTACCGTATGTTAGGAAAAACTAGCACATAAATTAATTTCAAAATTAAAAATGTCACATTGCATATTATTGTTTAAGATTCCCAACGAATGTTGTAGCAAAACTACAGGGAGATGTAAAAAAAAAAAAAGAAATTTCGAATGGTCTGAAAATGGCAGATGAAATTTAATGTAGACAAATGTAAAGTACTTAGTCTAGGAGTTGTAAACAGAGAAACCAGATACCAGATGAATAACGATGTTATAGAGAAATCCAACTGTGAGAAAGATTTAGGAGTAATGATAAGTAGGGATCTTAAACCTAGTAAACAATGTGTATTTGCTCGAATCAAGGCTAATAAAGTAGTTGGGTTCATACAAAGGAATGTAAGTTACAAGACTAGCGAGGTTATCCTAAGATTATATCTTGTGCTTGTGAGACCTCACTTGGATTACGCAGTTCAGTTTTGGTCACCGTACTACAGAATGGCTATAGAATCCCTAGAAAGAATTCAGAGGAGAATGACAAGACTAACCCTGGGCATTAGAAACCTTGAGTACAGAGACTTGTTAAAGCATCTTAATCTGCACTCCCTGGAGAGACATAGAGTGAGGGGCGATATGATAAATGTGTATAAATGGAAGTCAGGGCTAAACAAAGGTGATATAGCAAGTTACCAAATATCATCTTTAACTCGAAACGCTGGATAGCTTCAAACATAGGTTTGTTAGCTCGTTTGTGGTTCGTGAGCTCAAAGTGAAATTTTTTGTGCCATTTTTTCCTAGAATGAAAATTATGCCATTTTTTCCTGTGCCATATTTTCCTGTGCCATTTTTTCTGGTGCCATTTTTTCCGAGTACCGCCGCGATTAAGGTACAGCTTTTATTTTCTGGGATTAGCCCACCCGGGCACAGGTCACTGACCCACATCTGGCTCTGGAGGGCGCAAATGTAATAATAATAACAATAATAATAATAATAACAACAACACTGATAATAATAATACAAATAATAATAATAATAATGATAATAATAAAAATAATAATAATAATAATAATAATAATAATAATAATAATAATAATAATAATAATAATAATAATAATAATAATAATAATAATAATAATAATAACAATAATAATAATAATAATAATAATAATAATAATAATAATAATAATAATAATAATAATAATAATAATAGTAATAAAAATAAAGAACCATTAAAAAATATAAAAAATTAAAAAAAGATCAATACTCAGAAACGATATACTATGTACAGTATGTTGTGCTCTCAAAGTAAGAGAAACAATTGAGACCCTACAATTATGTGTAAATGTGGCAGAAAGTCAGATCAGCAACCTGGGACTTGGTCACAATTTTCGTGATGCCATATGACAGCAGGATCTACCATTAGACATCATCAGATATGGACAGTGCTATGTGTGGTCTGGGGTGTGCGAGTTTGTTGGCCAAGCTGGAGAGGGTCACGTTGGAGAACCTGAAATTAAAGAAAGAGATGGCGAGGATGAAATTAAAGGAAGAAATGGCGAGGATGAAGGAAGAGGTGAGACAAGGAAAGCCCGTGTCTGACAATAACTCAGACGAGTAGAAGGTTGTGAGGAGAGGGAAGACCAAACTGGTGATGAAAAAACACACCAAGGATACATCAACAACGACATCAACAGCTAAGTGTACCAAGTCGTTCAGTCCCTTGATAAACGAATTGAACGTTAGTACAGTGATAGACGAATTGGACGTTAGTACAGTCAGGGACAGGGCTGACAAGGAAGGTATAAAAACTTTAATTGTTGGCGACTCACAGGTAAGGTACATGGACAGGGCTTTTTGTGGTAAAAAAAAATAGGATGAGGGTGTGTTTGCCAGGAGCTGGGGTGGGGGATATAATTGACAGGATGGACAATATCTTGTCTGGTAATGGGAACAAACCCATTATCTGCCTCAGTGCAGGAGGCAATGATATTGGCCGGTGTAGGACCGAGGAGCTTTTTGATAAGTTCAAGGCAGCTATAGATCGTATTAGGACTAGGGCAGGGATCCCTATCATATGCGGTGTCCTGCCTAGAAGGAGAGTTGGCAGTGAATGGTTGCCAAGGGCGGTTGATGTCAACGACCGTCTTGACAGATATTGCAAGTTAATATCAGTCCCATTCACTGGCAACTGGGAGAAATTTATGCTAGGGATGGGGTGCACCTTTCTAGGAATGGGGTGGCAACCCTGGCTGGGTCTCTCGAGAGGGCAGTTCAAAGGATATCAAAACCTTTAAACAGCTAGGGGAACATATGGGCACAGGGGTGGAGGAGACTGCAGTGGGAGCGGGTAAACAAAGTGAAAGATTACAGGGAAATAGATTTAGGAATGATGACAAAACTAAATTAGACAGGGAGTTAAAACCTAAATGCGGTAAAGAGAGGACTCAGCTCATGACTAACTTAAATGTCTATTACGCAAACAGTAGAAGTATGAGAAACAACATGGATTATATTAGGGCCTTGGTATGTACCGAAAAAATCGATATAACAGCATTCACTGAAACATGGATCAACCTAGACTCACGTGAGTTACCGGTCAAATACCAAATTGCGGGTTACAAATTGTTCCATACCGATAGGCAAACCAGGAAAGGAGGCGGAGTAGCAATCTATGTTAGGGATAATCTGAAGTGTGAAATAAATAAGGAAATATAAACTGAGCAGAATACAGAAACAATTTGGATAGAATTAATCGACGGTAGGGAAAAATTAATCATAGGAGTAATATATAGACCTCCCAATCTTGATAGAGTTAATGAGCGACTTATCTGGGAAGAAATGCACAGGGCTTCCATACACAACAAAGTCTGTATAGTTGGCGATTTTAACCTTGTTCAAATAGATTAGACTGACCTTACGGGTAACTCAGTAGCAGAGGATTTCCTCGAAACGATCCAGGACTGTTTCCAAAGTCAACATATAACCGAACCCACCCGGGGTAATAAAATACTCAATTTAGTTCTGTCGAACAGAGAAAACCTCATTAGCAATGTCAAGGTAGGGAACGAACTTGCAAACAGAGATCACAAAGAAATTAGATTCCAGTTAGATTTTCAGGTCAGACGTAAGGAAAATTCCATTAAAGTCCCAGATTTCAAAAGGGCAAACTTTCATAGTTTAAAGAGGCAGCTGAGAGGGCGGGGTGTCGCGCTTGGGCGTGAACCAGACAGATGACACGGACCTGATAACGAGATCTGAAATAGTCGAGTTCCATGACAATTTAAATAATGAGTTACTTAATGCACAAAGGCAGAACATACCAATCCAAAATACTCAGATCAGACAATAATGACCCTAAATGGATAAATAATTATTTAAAGAACATCATTGGTCAAAGGAAGGCTATAGGTAGGAGGATAAACTGTGGCGAAATTTACCTCCGGGAGTATTATAAGGTATTGGCCGGTAGGGTTAAGACCGAGATAAGAAAAGCAAAGAGGATTAATGAACTGAAGATAGCAAGGGAGGCGAAGACAAATCCCAAAGGATTCTACCAAATGTATCAAACTAAACCACGAGATAAGATTGGACCAATACAGTCAGATACCGGCGAGCTAACTGATAACGACGGAGAAATGAGCAATAATCTGAATAAATATTTTTCAATAATTTTCACCACAGAAAATTTAAACATGATACCCAAGGCTCCGATTCTATTCAGAAATAGTGAGGCAAACAAATTAATCGAGATAGTAGTGACTAGTAACTATGTTAATAAGCAAATAGATAAACTGAAGCCTAATAAGTCACCTGGTCCCAATGAGATATTTGCCAGAGTATTAAAGGAATGTAAGGAAGAGCTTAGTATGCCCTTAGCAAAGTTGTTTAACATGTCCTTAAAAACAGGTGTAGTACCAGAATCCTGGAGGATAGCGAATGTAATACCGATTTTCAAGAAGGGGGATAGATCACTATCCTCTAACTACCGCCCAATTAGTCTAACATCAATAGTCGGCAAATTACTAGAATCAATCATTTCAAACTCTATTCGAAACCACCTGGAGAAGCACAAGTTGATCAATGATTCCCAACATGGCTTCACAAGCGGGCGTTCATGTCTAACTAATCTATTAACAATCTTTTCATCAGTTTTCGAATCGGTGGACGAGGGGCACAATTATGATGTGGTATATCTCGACTTTAGCAAAGCCTTCGACAGAGTCCCCCACGAAAGACTAATGAGAAAGGTAGAAGCGCATGGCATCAAAGGTAATATCCTTAAATGGATTAGGGCGTGGTTACAGGACAGGAAACAGCGAGTGAGCATAAACGGCACTAAATCGCATTGGAGCAACGTCACAAGTGATGGTTAGAGAGAGCCGAGAGGGTCAGTGTGTCGAGCGCTTCTTGATATGTGGAGTAGGAAAGGGAGATAATAATCTTGCATGCCCCCTTTCGCAGTTTTTCTAGGTGTTTACGTTGTGTAGCATTTAGGGAAGAAGACCAGGCAGGGAAGGCATAGGTGAGCTTGGTAAGTATGAATGTTGAGTAAACACTGAGAAGCTCTGGCACAGGAACTCTGAAAGACTTGAGTCGGCAGAGGAGGTGGAAACGGAAACTTGAGGATTTGACAACTTCACTAACGTTTTCCAATTCAGTTTCTAATATACAATAGGACTAGCCGTGTGTGTATCTGCTCTGGGCAGCCGAAACGGCACAATCGTTTTTCATCAAACTTGGTAGAAAAATCGCAAAAAATTCGTAGAGTGGAGCAAACCTCGTCCCATGTTGATGGTTTCTTTAGGAATGCATTAATTAACGATTTTATTTTCGCTGGCAACAGATGTCGCTGTACGCTGTTAGCCGGCCGGACGAATGCTTTTGTCGTACGGCTCCCTCCTCCTCCCCTCACTTTTTCTCTTAGCCTACTTTTTTTTTAATGTTGTTTGGATTAGTAAAGGAAGAAGATGAGTAAATAGAAGAAAGAAGGGGAAACAGACAATAGTTAGAGATAACAGGTGGGGGGGAGCTGAGTTTCATCATGTGTCTGGATGTACAGTTTCAACTTTACCAGAGCATTTTCGGACATTGCGAGGCTACAGTGTGTACTTATTCCTCTTCTTATGGCGAATATTTCTTTAACTAATTATTCTAACCTTTATTCTATTCCTTCCTATAGTATATTAGATACTGTAAGTATCACTACAAAGACTATGATTATAACAAACACGACCATGATTATAACAACCACGACTATGATTATAACAACCATGACCATGATTATAACAACCACGACCATGATTATAACAACTACGACTATAATTATAACAACTACGACCATGATTATAACAACCACGACCATGATTATAACAACCACGACTATGATTATAACACCTATGACTATGATCATAGCCACGACCATGATAATAACAACCACGACCATGATTATAACAACCACGACCATGATTATAATAACCACGACCATGATTATAACAACCACGACCATGATTATAACAACAACCATGATTATAGCATGATTATAACAACCACGACCATGATTATAACAACCACGACCGACCACCATGATTATAACAACCACGACCATGATTATAAACCGACTATGATTATTAAACTGATTATAACAACCACGACTATGATTATAAACACCATCATAACCGACCATGATTATAACAACCACGACCATGATTTTAACAACCACGACTATGATCATAACAACCACGACTATGATCATAACAACCACGATCATGATTATAACAACCGCGACCATGATTATAACAACCACGACTATGATTATAACAACTACAACTATGATCATAACAACCACGACCATGATTATAACAACCACAACCTTGATTGTGACAACCACGACTATGATTATAACAACCCCGACCATGATTATAACAACCACGACCATGATTATAACAACCACTACTATGATTATAACATCCACGAGCATGATTATAACAACCACGACCATGATTATATAACAACCACGACCATGGTTATAGCAACCACGATCATGATTTTTGCAACCACGACCATGATTATAACAACCACGACCATGATTATAGCAACCACGACCATGATTTTAACAACCACCACCATGATTATAACGACCTCGGTAAACTGTACCACCAGCAGCGCCACCGGGCACGAAGGCCCCAAGATCACTTGCGTTATCTATAATGACTCTGAGGAGATTAATGGATTTTACAACCTGGAGTGTGTTGGGGCCTAAAGTAATGGAAGGGGGTGGGACAGTGTCGGGAGAGAGGTGATATGCATATCCATGTCTTGGTATGGTTGATGGTGCCGTGGTTGCTGATGGCCCAATTTTGGAGACTGTTCAATAAATCCTGGAGGATGGTATAGTTAGAGTCGAGTTGTTGACACTGATCCCAATGGTGGAGTCATGGACATATTTCTCTTAGGGCATCATTGATAAGCATAAAGAAGCAGAGCGGTCCCATCTTGGTGCCTTGGGGGACGCCACAGGTGAGTGACTGAAAAGTGGAGAAACCCCTCGGAAGCGTACGGATTGGCGTCGGTCACTAAGGAAGTCTGTAAGCCATGTATAAGGCTTCTATGAAACTCGAGGTCAATAGCTTTGTTGATGATTAAATTGTGGTCGACTCGGTCAAATGCTTTGGTGAAGTCAATGAAGGCTACAGCCACAGACGTTTTTCGTTTTCCCAGATGGCGGTATATGTAGTCGAGAATGCTGACAAGACAGTGAGCGGTGGAGGAAGTTTTCATATTGCCAAATAGCTGAAGATCTATGGCGCCTGCAATATCAGCATAAGCCAAATCAAACACGAAACTTTCACAGATTAAGCCGGGTAGTGGGGTGATAGCAATGGGTTGTAACTCATTTAAGGATTGTGGACTGGTTGACTTGGGCACTGGTGACACATAATTATGAGGCCTTGCAGTGAGCTGGGAATCTTGCTTGGCTGAGGGAAGCATCGATGATGGAGCAGAGGGGTTTAGCTAGTTCTAGGAAGAACTCCTTGTAAAGTTTCATTTGTTAGTCAATGGGGTGGTAAAGCGCTTACCTTCAGTTTGTCCAAAAGATTTGCTACTTCAAATTCTTCTCCTAAGTCAGTGGGAAAGGGGGCTGGAAGGTAAACAGGGAGACTGGTTGTGCCAAGCCTGGGGAGCGTCTGGCATATAGCTGTCCCTTTGCTGCATAAGTCTTTTGATCCGAGGTGTGATCCAGGGCAAGTCAGTTAGGTGTGACCTGACGGACTTTTCGGGGAAGAGGTGGTGGAAGTAATAAATAATAATAATAATAATTGACGGTTTATTGAAAAAGTTCTGCAGCCCGAAGGCTGAAAATATACATTGGACATAAATGACTTATTACATACATAGGTGGTTTAACAAAAGCCTTCATTAGAGAAAGGTAAAGGAACATACAGTGAACATACAGATTATTGTAGGTGTTGAACAGCAAGGTCGTAGTGTAGTAACTCCCTCCCAGATGGTGTTAGGAGGGACCTCACTTGGTGTAGTAGTTCCCTCACAGATGGTGTTATGAGGGGCCTCACGTGGTGTAGTAATTCCCTCACAGATGGTGTTATGAGGGGCCTCACGTGGTGTAGTAATTCCCTCACAGATGGTGTTATGAGGGGCCTCACGTGGTGTAGTAATTCCCTCACAGATGGTGTTATGAGGGGCCTCACGTGGAGTAGTAATTCCTCACAGATGGTGTTATGAGGGGCCTCACGTGGTGTAGTAACTCCTTCACATATGGTGTTATGAGGGACTTCACGTGGTGTAGTAATTCCCTCACAGATGGTGTTATGCAGGGCCTCACGTGGTGTAGTAATTCCCTCACAGATGGTGTTATGCGGGGCCTCACGTGGTGTAGTAATTCCCTCACAGATGGTGTTATGAGGGGCCTCACGTGGTGTAGTAATTTCCTCACAGATGGTGTTATGAGGGGCCTTATGTGGTGTAGTAGTTCCCTCACATATGGTGTTATATGAGTGAGGTGTGGTCCCAGGCCTTCCTATCGTAGACGGATTAACACATGGCTGGTTGTTGGGTCTCACGGGCCGTTATCACTGGGTACCTGGGACCTCACTGTGTGAAGGTTAACTTGGGCACGACTGTTACTGTTGAGTTGTTCTCACTGACTTAAGCACTGTTCACCACTGTTCACCTCTGTTTAACACTGGTTCCATTCCTTTCCTAAATGAAATAGTAACTTCTGGCGAGAACTTGTTGATATTCCGGTGGGGAGGGAGTTGGTATGGGCCAACTTAACAGTTGACCTGGCTGCTCCGAGAGGAGCGCCAGGTACGTCTTGACCCTTCGGTGGTCAAGGATGTAGTAAGTAGTGTGTGTATGTGTGTGTGTGTGTGTGTGTGTGCAGCCACACACAGGGCTGTGAAATGCGACTAGAGTGGCAGCATTATGTTAGTGTTAATGTGCAAGCACTGATTGCTCCCTCTCGCTTTCAGCTGCCGCCTCTGGCTAGCCCTCATAGTGAACAGGGAAGTAACTTGCATAAGTCTTCCCCTGCCAGTACACAGCCTCTTCACCATCAAGACTCCTCCTGTGCATCCTCGTGGCAACACACGGTAACTGGGTGCCTCGTGGGCCCAGGCTAGATCAGCAGGGGATCTCGGAGTAGCAGTGGACCCCAGAGAGATAACACATATGCCCACTGGCATGTAGACACGTCCTGGTGCCTACTAACCACCGCCCCACTGTCTTTCGGATTAACCTTGGAAGGTATAAGGCTACGGGAGTAAACCCCGAACGAAAAATCTGCTGTGGAGCTCCGCATCAGGCAGAAAAGCTTACAGAGCTCCAACAACACCCCAACGGCGGAAGAGGTGACGACCATGGAAACCCTACGACTACACCGGCGGACGAAGGCAATGCCAGACGGATAGGCTACTACGGAGAAACCCAACAAACTGGGCTATCGGCAGTCCATTGCAACTCTCCCTCTCCCGAGTCATTGCAACACTTGCACCACTGGATCAGGAAAAGGAAGAGTCAAGATGTGTGGCTGCAGCCTGCATTCCTGCCTCACTATATAAATTAGCTCACGTGCAGCCATCACTCAGCTCATCATACCTCTCATCATCTTCAAAACCCCATATACCCACAAAAAGTCTTATGGCGACGGATGAGTATCGACGGGGATAGGCAGAGATGACCGCCGGGAGTCTCTAGTCACAACTCTGCACATGGGTGGCACAGATAAGATGGTCGTTTATGCACTGGGATCTAGGCAGCAATGCAATCCAGTCCTGCCTGTGCGACTGAGCAGCCTTTTCGGGGAGCCACTCTGCTCACCCCACATGGGGAGGGGGCTAGAAAAGGTGCCCTAAACTTAGCCTGCCTAAAAACCTAATCTGACTGGGCGGCCGCACCTTGTAAGGACATATCTCATGCGGTGGAACCACAACCAAAATCACAGATCCAAACAAAAAAGAACCATACAACCTCTTATGGTCACTGCATGGAATGTCAACACTCTTCTGGATACTGACACAAATGCGTGTCCTGAAAGAACAACTGCCCTTATGGCAATAGAGCTGGCTAGGTATAACATCGACATAGCAGCCATCAGTGATTCCCGGCTTCCAGATGTGGGCCAACTCACAGAACGGGGGTCTGGCTACACCTTCTTCTGGAGCGGTAAGCCTGCTGTGGAGAGAAACCGCATTTATGGAGTTTGCCTTGCCATAGGCCAACGCATCCTACACAAGCTAACTGAAATGCCTATTGGGATCAACAAGCGCTTCAAGACGAGTCCAGGCAAGAACAAAGGTGTCGGCAGCCTCCATTACTGAACTTCAGTATATAGAGGACGTCACCCTTGTTGCTCACACTGAACACGACCTACAGGAGATGCTAATCACTTACGCAGATGCGTATGCAAACTTCGGCCTTGAGGTTAATGTATATAAGACTCAGACACACCACCATCCATCCAGCTTGTTGCCCACCTTCGGTATCACGGTTCCCGCCTGTCCACCACCGCAGACATCGTTGAAGAGATTCAGCATTGGATCAGATGTGCATGTCAAGCCTTTGTCAGACTCCGAAATCGTGTCTTCAGCGGCAGGAAGCTGAAATTTTCTACAAAGCTGCACGTATAACGAGCAGTGGTCCTCCCCACCCTGCTATATGGCAGTGAGACATGGGTTACATGCAGGAGGCATCTCAAGGCACTTGAAAACTTTCACCAACGTCGTCTACGTTCCATCCTTCGAGTTGGATGGGAAGACAAGAGAACAAATGTCAGTCGTTTTGCTGACACCAACTGTAGGACCATCGAGGCTACCATTATCCATGAACATCTACGTTGGACTGGCCATGTTACCCACATAGACGCCAGTACACTGCCAATGCAGCTACTTTACAGTCACCTAACGAATAGTAAACGTAACGCCGGCGAGCAATTGAAAAGGTATAAGGATAGTCTTAAGACAAACCTGAAAAGGTGCCAAATCAAGCCCCCTCACCTGGGAGTCGATTACCCCACATCGTAACGCTTAGAGGAGCACCACATGAGAAGGTGTCAATACTTTCGAGTCAGACCGGCTAAAAACCGAGGCAGACAAGCGCCAACGCTGGAAAGACGCTGTCGCCGCCCCTCCCGCACTAGATGCAGTAGACTGCCAAAGCAGCTACTTGACAGTCACTTAACGAATGGTAAACGTAATTCTGGATGAACGTCATACTCGATTCTGATTGACAGCAACGTAGTAGTAGTAATGTGTGTGTGTGTGTTTGTGTCTGTTTGTAATTATCATAAATTATAATAATTAACGGTTTATTGAAAGAGCATGGCAGCCGGAAGGCTGATTATATACAGTTCCATAAATGGGGAATGGGTCTCTTGATTTACACATAAAATACAAGTAACATAAGTGCTACAATTATGGGAAGTAGAGTGAGGGGCGATATGATCGAGGTGTATAAATGGAAGTTAGGGCTAAACAAAGGTGATATAACAAAGGTAATCAAACTCTCCACCCAGGAGCGAACTCTTTGCAATGGTTATAAATTAGACAAATTTATTTTTAGGCGCAGGATAGGTAAACATTGGTTTGGAAAGAGAGTAGTGGATGAGTAGAACAAGTTACCAAACATCATCATTAACTCGAATACGCTGGATAGCATCTAACATAGGTTGGATGGATATATGAGCGGTATGGGCCAATAGGCCCGCTGCAGTTTCCTCCATTCTAATGTTCTTATGTTCTTATAATAAATTGGTGGGGAGGAGGTCTTACTAGAGGGCATTTTAACATAGTGTGACATGGTGTGTTTGTGAGTGTGTGTGTGAGTGTGAAACTCTTCGAGGTCAATATTCTATCAAAAACCCTTGTTAAATGCAAAGATCAATAGCAGAGAAAATAAATGACTTTTTATTCTCCTTTCATTTTAATATTTGTTTTCTTATTCATAGCGAGTGTTTGTCTGTAAAGCTGAAAATCTGATTGATTTAGGTAAAATACTCAACACTGAAGATTAAGTTAATTTTTTTTAATGGAAAATTAATCTGGATAAAACATCATTCAGTGACAGAAGAGACGAACACTACATTTGAATAAATTAGAAATCTTTCAATCCACATATGAATTAAGTAATTCAAGTGAGAAAATATTTTAGGACCTAACAATTTCACTTCATCAAAACTTATATTGGAGACACTGACCTGCATCATGACAACAACCTGAAGTCTCCCTCAGTGGAGAATTACCAAGAAATGTTGTGATGGAAAATTTCCTTATTCCGCAGCACAATCTTCATAGAAACCGTCAGGTAGACCAATTTCTGCTTCATGTCACGCGAGAGACATAACACAGCAGATCTGGGAGGAGCTTACGTGTTATTCCCGGGTGACTCACTGTGTTGTACTGCCCCAACACTCCGAACTTTACTCCCGCTTCCTGGTGTCTCTTGTTAATTCAAGATAACTGTATTATATATATATATATATATATATATATATATATATATATATATATATATATATATATATATATATATATATATATATATATATATTGATAAATCACACAGGGAAAAGGGAAACAATGGAGCACCTTAGCTTTCGTCCTTATTCGTATATGAAACAGAATTTAGTACGAGTTTTATTATTTTACGTATCACCGCTACATATTTATACCCCCTCGCCGGTCATCTTGCCGTTTGCCCAGGAATACGTCCTCCTAAATTGGCCGTTAATCTCACAGACTAGGACCCCTTCGCTGAGCTGCGCTGATAATTTTCAGTGACCCGGCAACCTTGGCCCGGCTCACAAAAACTTTCCAGTGGTTTGATGATTTTTTATTTTTTTGTTTATGATGTAAGGTGAGGCACCTTGCCATTTTGGCAGGTGTCCATGACTGTCAATGTGATGCACTAATGACTCTGATGTACGATGGTTTCTTATGTCATATTTATGCACATTGAATTCTCACCCCAACATCTCTTGAGATTTTCCCGTAGTAAACAACGGAACACGCACTACATGGAATCTTATATATGGCACTTTTCTTATTACTATTACTATTATTATTATCAGATTTCTTGTTCACTACGTCCTTGATTTTCGTGCCTGACGCATTAGCTATTCTCACTCCTGCCCCCATTAGAAACCTGCTGACACTCCCAGCAAGCTTTGACTACGGCACCGACACGAATTCACTTTTTCTCTTTCTCTGTGTCTCTTTGTTACCCAGCTATCTTCATTTAATACTTCTACTGGATGCATTTGTTTCTTGAACGCTTCCATGATGTACGTGAATTCTCCACTTACATATTCTTCAATGCAGACACGTAACATTCGTAGAAAGAAACCGATCACCACTCCAGACATAGTTCTTTCATTATGTGCGGACAGGTAATGTAGAAAGTCATCCCTATTAGTGGGTTTACGATACACCGAGAATCTTAGAAACTCCAACAGATTTGTGTACTACCTTCCATTTTCATCGTAAACTGGGTGTTTGTATCTACATTGTTTAACTTCCTCAATTTGGTGTCTACGTTGGTTTCCTTCTGGATCACAACTATTATGCCATCCACATAACAAAGTCATGTGGGACCCCTTCCACATGGTCCGGTGGCATGAGTAGGCCATCAGCGTGCCTGAGTCTAGACTAGAGGAAAGGGATGAAAGCAGGAGTGGGTGACCTGGTTCTGGAAGGAGTTAGAGAACTCTCAGAAAGATATGTATTAAGCTGGAAATAGCACACCTGATAAATCTCTTTTTTTATTTTATACGTATATAATTCCTGAGATACACGCCATTGAACCTGTATGTAGACGAAAGAGCTCATTACTCTCTTCAAATATGTTAACATCAAGAACCATCTACTGTACTTAATTAATCATGTTTGAATTCCCACAGCAAGCTGGGACGTGACAACAAGACGAAGTACAGGAGCATTACCCAACACTATTGATGTGTCTCTCCGCCTTCAGGGTTCCCGGCACCGATCGTGACGTGGTGGCAGGACCTGAAACTCCTAGACAACAGCAGCTATGTGATCAGCAACAGCGGGCCCTCACAGACGGTGAACGAGCTAACGGTGGGGCCCCTCACACGACAGCTGGTGGAGGTGCCCTTTACCTGCAGGTCGGAGAACAACCCGCTCTCATCTCCTATGGATCGCACTGTTCACCTTAAGATACACAGTTAGTTCTACAAGGTTTTATTTGTGTATATTTTGTGTGTGTGAGTGTGTGTGTGTGTGTGTGTGTGTGTGTAGATCACGATGCTATTCTTCCTTCGTTTCTCTCTACCTAGGGAGGAGACGTAGACTGGTTCACACCTTCCTACACATGTAATTTGCCCTGCACATGTCCTTAAAACCGCGTTACTGATTTCGATGGAATGAAATGCGATGACACATCTTAATGAAACAATAGATAAGACACTAAATTCAAGTCTTTGTCAAAGGTCAGAGTCATAGCATGAAGGTCAAAACTCTTTGATCGATGACATAAGTTCTGTTCACAATATCCATGTCTGTTTACATAGAAGAATACCATTTGTTTATGATTTTTTACTAAAATTTACTTGCTCAAAAGAAATTTGGGGGGCATGTTTTAATGGAAAAACACTCCTTTAGTCAAATTTTCTTCTTTTCACGGAAAATATATTTTTTTTCTAAGAAAGCGCTTTAGTTTGCGAGATTTGCGAAAAAAAAGACATTTGTTTTTCGTGTTCGCATTTTTTTCATGGATAAATTATTTATTTAGTAAATTTGTTACTTTTCAAGGAAAAAGCCTTTTTGCCCCCCCCCCCCCAAAAAAAAATGTTTTCATAGAAAAAAAAATATTTAAGGTAAAATAAGCTTTTCTCATAATTTGTTCGTAAGAAAATGAGTTTCTTTGTAAAATTATGCTTCTTTTAACGGAAAACGATTGTTTTGGACTGAAAAACGCTTATATATATATATATATATATATATATATATATATATATATATATATATATATATATATATATATAAATATATATATAATCAACGACCTCACCAGCCAGGACTCGAACCCTCGACCTACTATGTGGGACCAGGGAACGCTACCGACCATGCCACAAAGACACTAAAAGCAGTTGATTATATGTTCAAAGTCAGCATGTTATATGGACTAAAAATGAAGTATATATGGTACCTCGTGTTTCATACCAGCTGGATTGGGTAAAATGCTACTGACATCCACATAAATGGCACGGGCAGTTCCCAATGAGAGGTTCACGGCGCCATCAGCTCGATGAACAGGCTTTGTGTGAAATATCACTGAGTCCAGAACTGCTTTTAGTGTCTTTGTGGCATGGTCGGTAGCGTTCCCTGGTCCCACATAGTAGGTCGAGGGTTCGAGTCCTGGCTGGTGAGGTCATTGATTATATGTTCAAAGTCAGCGTGTTATATGGACTGAAAATGAAGTATATATATATATATATATATATATATATGAAAAACGATTTTGTAGTTATATTTTGTGTTTTTCTCACAGAAAATGGTGATTTTTGCAAAGAAACACTGTTTTTTGGTAAAATTTGCTTCTTTTCATGGATAATGATTGCTCTTGCTAAAAAAAACTGCTTCTTTTGCATGTTTCATAGAAATACATTGCATTTCAGTCCAATTATCATTTTACCGGGAATACTTGTATTTGCTAAAGAGTACTCTTTTTGGGGGGGGGGGTAAAATTGGCTTCTTTCCATGCAAAACGTTAATTTTTGCCAAAAAATTAAAAATAACTAAATAATTCAGTACTGCTTCTTTTCACGGAAAACGCTTGTTCTTGTTTAAAAAAATGCTTTGTTTTGCATGCTTTGATGAAAAATACTCCTTTTTTTGTCAAATTTGATTATTTTCATGGAAAGCGCTTTCTTTTTTCCCAAACGATCGGATGTATTCATAGAAAAACACTGTTTGAAGTCAAATTTGCTCCTGTTCATATAGAAAGCATGTTTCTTTTCGACAAATTTATTTCTTCTCACGGAAGAACCTGATTTTTGTTTTTTTAGCAGAATTTGCTTGTTTTCAGGGAAAACGCTTTGTTTTGCATGTTTTGATTGAAAACACAATATTTTAGTAAAATTTGTTTGTTTTGACAAATAAACAATTTTTTGTCAAATTTTATTATTTTCATAGAAAGTGCCTTTTTCTAAAACAACCGCATTATTAATAGAAAAGAAAAGCATTCTTTCAAGTCAAATTTCCTTTGTTTCACGGAAAAAGCTTATTTTTTTTAAATACTTCTGTTCATGGAAAACATTGCCTTTTTTATAGTAAATTTTGTTTATTTTCAAGGGAAACGCTTTGTCGTCCATGTTTTCAGGGAAAAACACTATATTTTTGGTAAAATTTCCTTTTCAAGATTTTTTTTTGTTGAAACAGTTTTTCTTAGTAAAATTGTGCTTCATTTGACGGAAAACGGTTGTTTAGGCAGAAAAATGCTTGTTTTTTTAAAAGTAAAATTTGCTTCGTTTCACAAAAACTGCTGATTTATGCAAGGGAACACTGTCTGGGTAAAATTTGCTTCGTTTATACGGAAGGCGCTACCTTTTGTTGTAAACAATTTGTTTTACATGTATTGATAGAACAATTCTGTTTTAGTCATATTTGATTATTTTCACGGACAAAAGCTTTGTTTAAGCCAAATTTGCTTCTTTTCATGGAAAATTATTGTTTCCTCTAAAAACATTTATTTTTCGTGTTTTCAGAGAAAAACACTGTATTTTAGTAAAAAAAAAATTATTTTACGGATAACGCTTGTTCCTGCCAAAAATATACTTTTGTTTTAAGTCTAAGTATGCTCCTATCCACGGAAAACGCTTGTTTTGCTAGTACTGTATACACATGTGCTCATAAAAAAACACTGTTCTTCAGTTGAGCTTGTTTCTTTTGAAGGAAAACGATTGTTTTTGTTTAAAAAACTTTGTTTTACTAATTTGTTATGGAAAATTCTTGTTTTGGTGAAAAGACGTATGTTTTTATAGCGAAACACTGATTTAGTAAAATTTTCTTCTTTTTACGGAAAAAAAGTTTGTTTATGATTAAAAAAAACCGCTTTGTTTTGCAGGATTTCATAGAAAAGGCACCGTTTATAGTTCAATTAGATTCTCTTCACGGAAAACGTTTGTTTTTGCTAAAAATGCTGTTTTGTGTGTGTGTGTTTTTTTTTTTTTTTAGAAAAACGCTGTTTATTTTCAGTAAAATTAGTTTTGTGTTTTCAAGAAAAAACGCTTATTTAAAAATATCGATAGTTACTTTGCCGTAAAATAATTTGAATATCTATCCTTTGGGTGTGAGGTGTAAAACATGTAACTTAAATGACTGTTAAAGGTCTATGCCGCAACTAAAGGAATAAGGTCAAAATTTACTTTGTTAACTACTCTATTGATGTTTATGAAATTTTCGTGATGGTGCATCATAGAGCATCAATTACCAACCAATAAGTTCACATACCTTCACTGATCAAAATATAAATAATAAAAGCCCTAAACGTTGGAAAGATCAAATTTTGCACAAGATCCCCAATTGGGGGTGCCAATAACTGACCAGTAAGATCCGTCGGACTGCGCCTCTGTCGACACTCTCCATGAAGAAAAGGGAAGGATAAGCTGCTTATATTTGGCAAGAAATCTTATCGCAAAAATGCCAAGATCAAGTTTGGATATGAAGGTGACTGACTTTCAGTGTTTCTCTGCATGATCTAGAATTCTAGATTCTTCAGAGTGAACAATCAGCTTCCAAGGAAACACGTACGTTCTCGGCTTATAATGATTAGGTACTGTACGAATATATTCAGGACATTTACTAGCCGAGTTTAGCTTATAATTTTGGACGACTCAATATTCTGTTCCAAATACGTATTTTTTGTTTGTAATGTTTCATGTACACAGAATGTACCTTTTCTGACGATTTCAGAGTCAGTTTGATATGTTATAATTTAATTATTATACTGTAATAGAAAATATATGTAACTTTTTTCAGATTTACAAGTTTCTCAGCTAAATGTACATGATACATACCATCATTATAGAAACAAATCGTCATAATTTTCGTGCCAATATAGTAACTTAATTGAATCACTTAAATATAATATTTGTGTATTCATACCGTCATCTTGACCATCATATTAGCCAGGTCTACCATATAATAGCACCCGAACAGCCACACCAACCAATAACGTAGTAATACAACATGTCTTTATCTTTACGAGGTAAGAGGTTCCTTTTCCTACCCGTAATCCAGTAATCCCTTCCCACCTTCCTCACCACTGTTCGCCATCTAATACTATTATTGCTTTAAGACTTTTTCTTTTCCATTTTTCATCATACAACCAAGCAACAGTTCTCTTGCTATACCACTGGTCTCTTCTAACAGTGGCACCCCAGAGCGTGGTTCTGGGGGAGGCGGCGACGGTGCGGGCGGGGATGGAGGAGAGGTTGGAGTGTCGGGCTAAAGGAGCTTATCCCGAGGCCAATATCACTTGGACGCTAGACGGTAAAAAGCTCAACTTCACAGCCAAAGAGGTGAGTCCACTTGAGGGGATTTAACTCGACATATAATCCTTATTTATCGCAGTATTATGGATGCACTAAACACCAAGTGATATTATTGCATTGGTGGTTAAAACTGTTCTCCTAAATCGTGGCAAGGTTATTCTTAACAACTCCTTTCACATTCAATTCGCAGTTCTTACTTAAGGTAAGTCCCTTGAACCGGTTTCCCTAGGACACTAAGGGCAGTCATATATATATATATATATATATATATATATATATATATATATATATATATATATATATATATATATATATATATATATATATATATATATATATATATATATATATGTGTGTGTGTGTGTGTGTCTAATAATAATAATAATAAACGGTTTATTAATAGAGTTGCAGCCGGTGGCTGAAAATATACAGACTTACATTTGATTTGGACATAATGATATAATATGCATTGAATACATTTACAGGGCTGTACAGTACATAAATCAGGAGTTGTTTATTATTTTAACAATAGATGGGATGGTGCTGTTCTTATATCTATCGGTGCGGGCTCTTATGGGCTGAATTTTGTTGTAGTGGCGGACTGCGCGAGTTGGGTGGGGGGCTGCAGGTGGCAGGAGGTGGCGATGACGAGGGTGGTGCAGTAGTCCACTGCCAAACCTTTCTAGTGCTTGGTGGTGGAGGTCACTGAGGGATGGCATTTCCAGGGTGGAGAGAGCGTTGGTGTAGCCGGAGTATTCTGCGCCGAGCATGATTCTGCAGGCCCTTTTCTGTACCTTCTCTAGCTGAAGTTGTTGGGTGGAGTTGAGAGAAGACGACCAGGCTGGTGACGCATACGTTAGCTTGGGGAGAATAAAGGCGTTGTAGATGGTCCTTAGCTCTGGTGTGGGTGTCCCAAGTGACCTAAGTCGTCGTAGCATGTAGAGACGATACGAGGCTGCCTTGACTGTGTTATTTACATGGGCCTTCCAGTTCAGTTTGTTGTCTATGGTTACACCCAGGAGATTAGCAGACTGCACCAGCTGGAGAGGATGGGCACCCACTGTGACTGGCGGTAGTGATGTGCATGACTATGGTTTTGGTGTGGTTGATGGTGACATTGTTCTCCGTGGTCCATGCCTGAAGCCTGTCCAGGGGGCCTTGTAGCGATGAGTAGTCTGGTGCGGTGTTGTCCACTGAAACCCCCACAGTGCAGTCATCCACGTACTTCCACCTGTGAGGAGTGTCCGATAGAGCGTCGTTGATCAGGATGAGGAAGCACAGTGGTCCCATCTTGGTCCCCTGGTGAACACCGCAGGTGAGGTGTTGGAATGTGGAGACCAAGCCCTGATACCTCACTGCCTGGCGACGTCCACTCAAGAAATCAGTGAGCCATGAGACCAGGTTGGTGGGCAGCCCTAGTGCAATAGCCTTGTTGATAACAGTGCAGTGATCAACAAGGTCAAAGGCCTTCCTGAAGTCCATAAGGGGAACGGCCAGTGATGTCTTACGTTTCTGCAAGTTTTTGTGCAGAAAATCCAGAAAGCTCACCAAGCAGTGTGATGTAGAGGATGTCCTCATGTTGCCAAATTGCTGTGGATCAATTTGACTGATAGATACTGGCAAATGCCCACTCAAAAACAAAGTCCTCACAAAGTAGACTGGGTATGGGGGTAATGGCAACTGGCCTGAAGTCGTTAGGGGACTGTGGGGTGGTGACCTTGGGGATGGGGGTGACAAATGAGGTTTTCAATTCATTAGGGCATTTGCTTTGTCTGAGGGATGCATTAATAATAGAACAGAGGGGGTGGCAAGTTCGACTGCAAACTCCTTGTTTATTTTGATTGGGAGGTCAATTGAGGTCGTGGAGCGTTTGGATTTAAATTTCAGGAGTTTGTGTGTGTGTGTGTGTGTGTGTGTGTGCGTGTAAGAAAAACTATGGGCAAGTTTCTTTACGCCATTTGCCTCTGTCTACCCAGCAGTAATTGGGAACCTGGATGTTAATCGATTTGCGGATCGTATTTCGGGGTAATGGTTAGCCAGTGCAGTTGGCGAGTTGTCCGGTCTTCTCGGACTATTCCTTGATATTGGGTCATGCAACTCGTTAACTTAGGGTGTGGTTGTTGAGTTGGCGACAGCTTCTACACCTTAAACAAATTAAAGCTTAGGTGGCCCTTGGGCCGGCCATCCTCGTTACACGAGGGGCAACCATTATTATATTACTATGTGTGTGTGTGTGTGTGTGTTACTTAACATCCTTCTTTCTATGCGCCATGTATGGAGTGGCCCATAAGCACAATTCCCGTTGGCTATTCCAAAATAAACCTTAGTTTACCTCGCTTATTGTTTGTTTATTACTTGGTCAAACACGACCACGTATGGGGCGAACCATTCTACAAGTGTGGATTACACTAATGTGTGTGTAATATTCCCTTTCAAGAAGTCCCTTTGATGAAAGTAAAGGTAAACATAACATTTCTGTCAACTCACGTAGCTTCAATATCATAATATAATATTGACCAAACAGGAAAAAAAAATGGATCTGGTAAATAGCCGCACACTAACCTAACCTAATCTAACCTAACTTAACCTTCCTTGACACGCCTCACTAACATTGGTCACTACTTAATCTACACCATATAAAATTTTCCCGTTTAATTTCTACATGATTTCGCGTTTCATTTACAAGATTGACCACTTGTGTTATCACCTTTATAAAACTTAATTCCTTGCTATATAAACCAGGACTTGTCTTATTTTCTTTCTAGTGTTAATTCACGCCACTTCCTTATCTCTTAAACAATATCTAATTTATTCCTCCCTTATCAAACATTGTAGTCCAGATTAATCGGGAAAAGGATTCAGATGATCCGAAATACAGAAGAAGAGCATAGGAAAAAAATAGTACACATTTAAAAAAATCAAGTTATTCTAGACAAAAGAGTACTAACGTAATTGCCCATTATATAAGACTCTTTTCCCCCCAAAATTTATCTCCTAAAATCACCTTACGTCTTTTATACCGAAGGTTAACCATAGCGGCATATAATAACCAATATTGGACTAAAATCATAACTTCCCGATTTGATACAATGGTTCGCAAGAGGAAGAAGAAGGGGTAAGGAATAGAATAAGAAGGCATAAGAAGAAGAGTAAGAAGAAGAGTAAGAAGGAGTAAGAGTAAGAAGAAAGATTAAGAGAGAGAGAAGTTAAGAAGAAGAATAAAGAGTAAGAATATGAATAAGAGTAAGAAGAAAGAGTAAGGTAATAATAAAGAGTAAGAGTACAAACAAAATAAGAGTAAGAAATAAGAATTTGAGTTTGAAGTAAGAAACATTAAGAATAAAAAGAAGGAAAATAGTAAGAAAAAAAGAGAAAAGGAAAGACTAAGAGTATGAAACAGAAGGACTATTCTTTGACACTTAATATGGGTTAAAAATTTGAAACAAAATGAAAAAGGTTTGTGGACGCTTGCTCAGATAAACAACAAATGACTTCATCCTAGTGCAGATTAGCCGAAGTTTGAACCACCAGGATGTGGATGACCGAGGTTTGCTGCGTTTACCCTTGGGTCAAATATCTGCTCAACCTTGAAACTTGGGTAATTTCTTCCTCATTTTCTAAACTTAATTAATTTTCTTCTTTATCCCTCAAATTTGTTAAATTTCGTCCCTATTTCTTCAACAAGTTCACTTCTGTGTGTGTGTGAATTTAGGCTGGAATTATTTCCTACATTTGTAGTCTGGCTAATTTCAACCGTTGTAAAATATGCATTCTTTCCGAAACTAAAGTTAACTTTCATATCTATTATAAATATATGTTCGGTCGCCTGCACTTTTACCTAGTACAGGGGCTAGTGCGTTTTGTGAGATGTTTCACCTCTCTGGAATGCTTATATTGTATGGCTACTATTGCGAAGTTCTTTAGGCCATTCCGGGAATTTTAATATGATGTAAACAAACAAAGAATTGTCACATCTCACAAAACACGCCAGTCAATGTACTAAGTACAGACGACTGTATATCTATATATTAGCGTTACGATTTCATATAATTTATTCTTCATCTCAGCACTATGATTTTCATATTCCAGTGTTCACGAAATTTTACTTTTCACATTCACTATTGCATACCTATCGACTTTTCTTCTCCAGTTTGTAATATGCGCATCTTTCTTTATTTTATTCGGAAATTTGGGCCACTTTATTATTCATCGTTAATGTTAGGGACAGTGTATTTCACCTACATGAAAAGTTGTAATATTTGATACGTGTATGACATTGTTTACTTGATATCCTCTTTTACACATTAAATTCTCTCTATATATTAACCAAGAATAACGTACTAGACCCCGTGTAAGAATGTCATCCCTTAAAATCTTCTTTTCCTTTAACCTTGGGTTCCTTTTCTTGTTTGAATGTTGTAAATATTGGTCATTCATCTTCAACATGTCAACGTTAAACAATTGCGTCTTCCCCGTTGTAAATCCAGAGCTTTTAGCTTCTGTAAACATGGTCGGGCGCATTACCTTTTGTGCAAGACTTTTTACATTCTGCGTTGTCAACTTGAATCGCTTATATTCCCTTTTGCTATATAACTCTCCAATTCATCCTTGGTTTCTTGTAAGGCAGGGAATAAGTTTTTCTCCATAAATTAATCTGGGACACTTTTCTTTCCTCCACAAATTATCCCATTTCACGCTTAAGCTAAGCCGGGTCATTATTTTTTCCTCCTATGTTTTCTTATATTTTATTTACCTTCTCAATGATTTAGTTAATAATGTGTTTCCTTCTTCCCTTCTGTATTTTTTGATACGTATCTTGATCCACTAGTGTTTTACACCTCATTATAAAGATGATTTGCTAAATTCATTATAAATCGAGGTGGCCGACCCAAGGGCCTCATAGGCGTGAATTTGTTAAGGTGTAGAAGTTTTCGCCAACACAACAACCACACCCTAAGTTAACGAGCTGCATGACCCAATGTGACGGAATTGTCCGAGAAGACTGGACAGCTCGCCAACTGCACTGGCGAGCCATGCCCCCTGAATACGATCCGCAAATCGATTAACATCCAGGTTCCCAATTACTGCTGGGTAGACAGAAGCAAATGGCGTAAAGAAACTTGCCCATAGTTTCACCCTCCCCAGGATCGAACTCGGGTGCGCTCGCTTGCCAGACGAGGATGCTGACCATCACACCACACATCGCTAATAACCACACATGAAAAAAAAATACACGAAGTTCCCAAGCGCTATCGTGTAATTCACATCTTCGGGGGTGCGTACAAACTGTACTCACCCCTGAAGATGTGAATTACGCGAAAGCGCTTGGGAACTTCGTGTTTTCTTGTTTCCTTGCGGTTATAAGCATATACCTGGATCACGCGCACCCACAGTGATTTACTTGCATATATATATATATATATATATATATATATATATATATATATATATATATATATATATATATATATATATATATATATATATATATATATATATATATATATATATATATAGATATTGGTTAAGTATTACCCATTTTTCTTTTTGCCATGCATCAGACTCGGCAGATCGGAAGCGACACGGTCTCATGGGTGCAATTCGTCGCCTCGCCTCGGGAGCACGGAGCGGTATTGACGTGCACTGCGTCGTCCTCCACCCTGCCAGACCCTCCTGTCTCCACCAACGCCACGCTCAACGTCACACGTAAGTAGCTAGCGACGTGAAAAAAATAATTATATCACTAGTAGCGAAGTAGCAGATGTACAGAGGACAATTCGGTCTTAAAATTATTATCATTTAATAAACAGGGTGAATCTCAAATACGTGGATTAGCAAAGTTTGCTAGCTGTAGCATTTGAAAGAGGTTGAGGTAATGGAAGTGAGGTTGGAGGGAAACAGCCGTAGATTGTCGGGTCATTTTATACATGTAACTCTACCCAATGTGATACAGTGGTAGAGGGAGGGAAATTTGAACATTTACTGTCACAATGCAACTTTATTACCCATATAACCAGTGGATCTAACAGAATCAGACAGGGACTCAGGTAGCACGTCCAGCGTTGGGCACGTCGGCGGCCAAATAATGATATTAGAGACGAAGACAAACATTCACTTAAAGCTAGGAAGCGGAGATTGCTTCAGCGAGATGAACTCATAATGAAACATTATGAACTATTCGTAATTTTCTCAACGACTTTTAAATACGAGGCCAAGCAGGAGAGTATTTTTCTGAGTGTTTGTGTGTGCTTCTGGAGAGGGACGGGGTGAAAGGTATTGGAGGATTCAGCAGAGAGATAACTATTTTTTTTTTAGTTAATATCTTTGAGTTCTTGTGGCTATTACAAGGAGATCGGTATATATTTTTTTATAGCATTTTGATGTTTTGGGGAGATAACATCAGTTGATACACTTCAATATTATATAATTGTAGGAAGGTAATATATATATATATATATATATATATATATATATATATATATATATATATATATATATATATATATATATATATATATATATATATATATATATATATATATATATATATATATATATATATATATATATATATATATATATATGTAACCGGTCGGAATTTGCTGGACTTTAATTTCTCACTTGACTTGGGGTTTATTAAAATTTAATAGATGGTAAAGGCAGTGGAAGCGCCCCTTTGAGAAAAATCCCGAACCAGCACAAGAACACTTAAATCTACTACACAAAATGAACTGTCCGTGACCCGTGGAAGGATAGCGTCTGTGACTGGGATGAATGAGACACACTGTAAAATTTAGACACTTATATTCCCTCCAACACTACAAACACAATCAAATAATGGTACACCAATATGCGCACCTCTTAACTTAAACTTTAAACACTACTCTGGGGAATAAAAGTTATACATGACATAGAAATTATTAGAAACACAGGCAACAATAAATTTGAAGTATCAAGAAATGTTGCTCGCCCACATGAACAGGCCTTAAGGCTTTCACAAAATAATATCAGTCACTTAGGAAATGGTACTAAAAAATAAGAAATTAAATACTCCACAATGAACAGGCCTTAAGGGTTTTCAACAAAATAATATCAGTCACTGAGGAATGGTAATAAAATATAAGAAATTAAATACTCTACAATGAATAGGCCTTAAGGGCTTTCAACAAAATAATATCAGTCACTGAGGAAATGGTAATAAAATTTAAGAAATTAAATACTCTACAATGAATAGGCCTTAAGGGCACTCAACAAAATTATAGCACCCCAACAGATGTACACTTCCTAACCTAACTTAACCACTACTCTGGGGAACAAGGTTATACCTGAGATCAGAATTATGAAGAACAATTAGAGGCATTAAAAGAATCAAATCACAGTATCACTCTGGTTCCACTTAATGGCACAAACATTCAAAACAATATTATCAAAATTATTTAGAAACTATTAAACTACACACGTCAAGATAATATCAGTCTGAGGAATGGTGTTAACTACACCCGTAATAAGGGAGGGAAAATGTTCCTCTAGGTATCTCCTAGAGACCTAGACTCACGGTCTCAGTGTGTGACCATTAGTTTACTCAGATAGCCTCAGTGTACTCCCAGTGCGTCCATAAAGCGGAAGGGAGTGAGCCAATCAGACCTTGTACAGTTGAGAGAAACTTTAGCTTCCCGTTAGCAAGAGGGTTTCACTAGCTGCTCGGGACATGTGGGGTTGTGCACCGGAGTGGTAAGAACTGATCACCCACTGCTGATGCTGGTCCCGTGTCGTTTTAGTTGTCGGGAGCACTCGTTCACTCAAGAGATCCTTTGCTACCCTGCTAAACAGTGACAGGCCTACACTGATCGGTCCAATGGCGACAATCGCCACCCTCAATCATCAACGGCAGTCAATCTCTCGCAGTCAACTCGGTCAACTCCAGTCAACTCCAGTCAACTCCAATCAAGTGGGTTCTGACGGAAACCCTGAAATGAACTCACTGTTAGCTCTAGTTTACTTTATCACTGCCCTATCTAACCCTGTCTGAGATCGAATGAGACTTACTTGTTATACTGCAATAGCGCAGCACAGTGACTAGGCCACGTGACTATTTCTGATGGACGCGCGGAACGTCTTGTCTGTGTGAATGCTCTCCGGGACTGGGCCTAGCCAGCATCGCGTCTCCCCAAGGCGCTAGCTTGGGCCTACGTGATATATTTTCCGCCTAACTAATAACTCCTTGGGACACCCGTAACATTATTCAGACTGCTAAACGATCTATAATAATTTCAAATTCAATAATAGTCCCTTAACTTCATGAATCGCATCATTATTAATTCGGTAAATCACATTTAATATCATATAGGCCTAGTTCCGCAATCTCTCGCTACGAGCAGGCAGCGCTCCCTCCCCTCAGATGATCTTGAACGCTCAGTATCACTCATGGCGGGGCATTTGAAATTACTCTGAAATTTCTGAATATTACATATATATATATATATATATATATATATATATATATATATATATATATATATATATATATATATATATATATATATATATATATATATATATATATATAGTGTATACACAGGGTGTTTCAGCAAAGAGGACATTAAATTGGAGGATGAAATCCCTGGATAATTGTAAACCACAACGTCTCTTTGGTAAAATGTTAGATTTTGCATAGTTTCCATGTTACAATACCTTTAAGATGTTGTATCAATGAGAATGAATTTGAAGTGAAACACCCTCCCCCCCTGTAACTGTCTTTATCTCATTCGGTCGTACACGATCCCTGTCTTATTGTACATTTGTCAGCCATCTGTATCACACTGAACTGCTGTACATAAAACATCTGTAAATAAATGATTAAAAAAACCTACAGGGGTTTCACATCAAATTCACTCTCATTAATACAATATATATATATATATATATATATATATATATATATATATATATATATATATATATATATATATATATATATATATATATATATATATGTGTGTGTGTGTGTGTGTGTGTGTGTGTGCGTGTGTGTGTGGACTACACAGGGTGGTGAAATGCGTCTAGTGTGGCAGCATTATCTTAGTGTTAAGGTGCAAGCACTGCTTGCTCCCTCTCGCTTTCAGCTGCCACGGCTGGCTAGCCCTCATGGCTAATAGGGAAACAACTTGCATAAGTCTTCCCCTGCCAGTACACAGCTTCCTCACCATCAAGACTCCTGTTGTGCCTCCTCGTGGCAACACACGGTAACTGGGTGCCTCGTGGGCCCTGGCTAGATCAGCAGGGGATCTCGGAGCAGCAGTAGGTCCCAGATGTATGGCGCCCAGGCTCACTGGCATGTGGACACATCCTGGCGCCTACCAACCACCGCCCCGCTGCCTTGCGGATTAACCTTGACATGTACAAGGCTACGGGAGTAAACCCCTCACGAAAAATTTGCTGTGAAGCCCAGCATCAGGCAGACATGCTTACAGAGCTCCAACAAACCCCAATGGCTGTGTAGGCGGAAGAGGTGACCACCATGGAAGCGAAACCCTAAAAACTGTTCTACCGGCAATCCATTGCAACTCTCCCTCTCCCCATTCGTTGCAACACTTGCACCACTGGATCAGTAAAAGGGAGAAGGGAGAGCCAAGATGTGTGGTTGCAGTCTGCGTGATTGCCGCACCACATAAATCAACTCACGTGCAACCATCACCCAGCTCATCATATCACTCATCATCATCAAACCCCTTATACCCCCCAAAAGTCCTATGGCGACGGACGAGTGGCGACAGGGATAGGCAGAGATGACTGCCGGGAGTCTCTAGTCACAACTCTGCACATGGGCGGCACAGATAAGATGGTCGGATATGCACTATGATCTAGGTAGCAGTGCAATCCGGTCCTGTCTGTGCGACTAAGCAGCCCTTATGAGGAGCCACTCTGCTCACCCCACATGGAGAGGGGGCTAGAAAAGATGTCCTAAACATAGCCTACCTAAAAACCCAACCTGACTGGGCAACAGCGCCTAGTAAGGTCGTCCTTATGCGGTCGAAAACACAATCAGAATCACAGATCTAAGGAAAAACAAACCATACAACCTCTTATGGTCGCTGCATGGAATGTCAGGATCCATCTGGATACTGGCACAAATGTGCATTCTGAAAGAACTGCAATTGTAGCAAAAGAGCAGGCTAGGTATAACATCGACATAGCCATCAGTGAGTCCCGGCTCCCAGATGAGGGCCAACTCCCAGAACGGGGTCTGGCTACACCTTCTGGAAGGGTAAGGCTGCTGCAGAGAGAAACAGCATTTATGAAGTTGGCTTTGTCATCCGCCAACGCATCCTACACAAGCTAACTGAAATGCCTATTGGGATCAACGAGCGCCTCATGACGCTTCGAGTCCCACTAAATCACTTATGTCATGCCTTCTTCATCAGTGCATATGCCCCAACACTGGATGGAGAGGTTGATATCAACGAGGCCTTTTACGCTGACCTCGAAAGAGTGCTAACCTCTATCCCCAGAGAAGACATGGTTGTGCTCCTTAGCGACTTCAATGTCAGAGTTGGCAGAGATGCTATTATTTGGCAGGGAACCATAGGAAGAAATGGACTAGGCAAGTGTAATCCCAATGGCCTACTGCTTCTCAACAAGTGTGCTGGTCACAACTCCAATATCACCAATACCTTGTTTAGGCAGGCTGACAAGTTCAAGGGATCGTGGCAACACCCACGAATCAAACTCTGGCATCTTATTGACTACATCATTATCAGAGAAAGAGATCGCCGAGATGTCCTTATCACCCGTGCTATGCGTGGCTCAGACCGCTGTGGCACTGATCATCGACTTATCAGATCCAAGCTCTCACTTCACGTTGCTCCAAAACGGCGAAGGCAGCATGCCTCCAGAAGAGGTTTTAATACTAAGCGTCTGGAGGATCCAGCGGTAGAGAGCAGCTCGAACATGGGCTTATAGACAACCCAACAACAAACAACGTGAATCCCTTTGCCGAATGGGATACTCTTAATATTGTTATGAGAAAGCCCTGCAGAGAGACCCTCGGTCAGTTCAAAAGAATACACCATGACTGGTGTGATGAAAATGACGCGGTAATAAATGTACACATCGATGATAAACTTGCTGCTTTTACTGACTGGCAGAACAACCCTCAGTCTCGGACCAAAGCCGATACCATTCGCAAGAAGAAAGTGGCAGCCAGCGGGAGCTTTGCAATCTAAAGAACGACTGGTTTAAATATAAAGCATGTGAAGCACAAAATCTTGCAAATGAGCACAAGATTCGCGAATTTGTCATTTCAACTAAAACATTTTATGGGCCAGTCACTCGGGGCACAGCCCCCTTTCGTTCATCTGACGGTAACTACATAATTAAAGACGATGAAGGCCTCCTTCAACGCTGGAAAGAGCACTACCATTCATTGCTCAACCGAAACACCGATGCAGATGTCATTTCTACCCAGCAGGTCCCTCAGCATCCATACCTGACCCACCTCAGCTATCCTACATCTCTGGATTTGGTAGCTACTGCCATCAAACAGATGAAAAATAACAAAGCCTCAGGGCCTGATGGAATCGCAACCGAGGTGTAAAGCAGGAGGACCTCTACTTGCCAGCTGTATCCACTCTCTTCTGGGGTATATATGAGAAAAGGAGGAAATCCTCCAAGCTCTTAAAGATGCCTCCATTGTCAATATTTATAAGAACAAATGAGACTGGTCAGATTGTGGCAACTACCGTGGGATCTCGTTGCTCTCCGTAGCTGGCAAGTTTATAGACCGAGTCCTCCTAAACAGATTTCTTCCTGAGGCGGAAAACTTCCTCCCAGAATCTCAATGTGGTCCTAGACCACCACGTGGTACCACTGACATGATCTTTGCTGCCCGCCAGATACAGGAAAAGTGCAGTGAACAGAGTCGTGAACTGTACATGGCTTTCATCGACCTAACCAAGGCCTTTGACTAAGGTCAATAGGGCAGCCCTCTGGTGGACCCTCAGCCGGTTTAGGTGCACCAAAATTCATCGCCATTGTGAGGCAGCTCCATGATGGCATGAACAGCAGTGTCCTGCACAATGGCACCCAGTCAGAGTTCTTCCCCATCGAAACAGGGGTTAAAGAAAGGAGTGTACTGGCACCAACTCTCTTTTCCATCTTCTTGGCTGCCTTCCTTACTCGTGCCAGTGCCAATTTAGCCAGCGGGGTGAACATGGAGTACCGGGTAAAGGGGGGTCTTTTCAACATAAAACGACTCCGGGCAAGAACAAAGGTGTCGGCAGCTTCCATTACTAACCTTCATTATGCACACGACCTCACCCTTGTTGCTCACACTGAACAGAAGATCCTGAACACCTATGCAGACGCGTATGCACACTTAGGTCTTTAGGTGAATGTTCGTAAGACTCAGATTCTTTTTCAACCTGCTCCTGGTTCAAACACACCTCCACCATCCATCCAACTTAACGGTACTGCACTCTCTAATGTTGCCCACTTTCGGTATCTCGGCTCCCACCTGTCCACCACCGGAGACATCGATGAAGAAATTCAGCATCGGATCAGATGTGCATCTCACGCCTTGTGCAGACTCCGAAATCGTGTCTTCAGCTGTAGGGACCTGAAATTATTCACAAAGTTGCACGTATATCGAACAGTGGTCCTGCCCACCCTACTATATGGCATTGAGACATGGGTGACATACAGGAAGCACCTCAAGGTCCTTGAAAACTTTCACCAACATAGTCTACGTTCCATCCTCCCAGTTCGCTGGGAAGACAAGAGAGCAAATGCCATCATTCTTGCTAATACCAATTGTAGGAGCATCAAGGCTACCATTATCCATGAAGAACTACGTTGGACTGGCCATGTTACCCGCATGAACAACAGTAGACTTCCAAAGCAGCTACTTTACAGTCACCTAACGAAGAGTAAACGTGACGCTGGCAGGCAATTGAAAAGGTATAAGGTTAGTCTTAAGACAAACCTGAAAAGGTGCCAAATCGACGCCCTCACCTGGAGTCGATTACTCCACATCGTAACGCTTAGAGGAGCACCACACGGGAAGGTGTCAATACTTTCGAGTTAGCCCGACTGCAAACCGAGTCAGACAAGCGCCAACGCCGGAAAGACGCTCTCACTGCCCCTCCCTCAGTAGATGGAGCCCTCCACATGTGCAACGAATGTGGTCATCGCTGCCGGTCCTGTATCGGGATCTTTAGTCACCTCATAACTCACTAACCTAGGTGACATCCTTAATAACCCATATTATTTTACCATAGCTGGATGATCGTCATACTCGATTCTGAATGACAGCAAAGTAGTAGTGATGTGTGTCTATTTCGGTATTTAGGATCTTCAACTACAATTTTAAGGATTTAGAGGTGAAAATTGGCTTGACTATGTGCATGCGCACCAGAAGCGTCTCGATGGCTGGATTTTGGGCTCACCCAGTAGCTGACCTTTAAAAAAAAAGAAAAAAAAAGACGCAGATCGTCGTTTTCCCCAGCTAGTAGTCAAGCCATAGAAAGGCAAGGTAGAGAGGCTTGTACGATTAAATGGCTTATGTCAATGTGTATTATTTAGCATTCCTAAATATATAAAATGACTCTGCCTTGGTTAATAACACTGATGCCGATCTCATATACATGCTCCTACTTGTACCTACATGTAAATTATCACTATTCTAACAGCAAAGCCTTCTTGTCCCTGGCCATTGGCAAGGCCTCTACGAGTTCTGCGATAAGGTTACGACCGTTCTCCCGCGTTTACCGTCTTCAATACCAACATTTTAAGAGCGGAATTGACAATCGCATTACCTTTCGACAAGTGACTGCTCTTGAGCTTTCACCAGCAGAAAAGCTTAATATTCGAAATACAATCGGAAAACGCCGAGCCCTTTTAGTGTAATACTAATATATTTCAGGTAGACATTATAATTTTATGTGTAACAATTGTGTACTGATTTTTTCTAATATCGGCATTTTTTTTATTCTTTTAAGAGACATAGACAGGTACAGGCGGGTTTTTTATTACCTTTGTAATTAGTGATAAAAAAATTCTGGTTTTGTACGCCAGGAGAATTAATATAAGGAATTATTTACGTTGTGCATGTGGTTAGCTTATATACAGTAAGGTTACGTAGTGAGTGATCTGTTCTAGGTTATGTTAACTTAGTACAGAACCTATTCGGTGTAAAATTCACCAGAAGTAATGGAAGGACTATATATAAAATGACTGCGACACTTTTTTTTTGTACCTACAAACATATACACGAAGTAGAATAACACACACACACACACACACACACACACCTCTGTCCTACACAACAGCACCGACGCTGACTCTTTCCTTTTCATCCCCCAGACGCGCCTCTGGTACGGCTCGAGCTGGGGGCGTCACTACGACCAGACCACATCCGCCAGGGAGACGACGTCTACTTCGACTGTCTTATCGTTGCCAACCCTCCAGTGCAGCGCATTGCCTGGTACAAGGAGGTGAGTGACGTGTCCGTCGTAGTTGTGATAGGAGTACCATACTGGTTTAGTTGTGATAGGAGTACCATACTGGTTTAGTTGTGACTGAAGTACGATACTGTTTTAGTTGTGATAGGAGTACCACACTGGTTTAGTTGTGACTGAAGTACTATACTGTTTTAGTTGTGATACGAGTACCATACTGGTTTATTTGTAGCTGAAGTACTATACTGCTTTAGTTGTGATAGCAGTATCATACTGGTTTGGTTGTGTTAGGAGTGCCATACTGGTTTAGTTGTGACTGAAGTACTATTCTGTTTTAGTTGTGATACGAGTACCATACAGGTTTATTTGTAGCTGAAGTACTATACTGCTTTAGTTGTGATAGCAGTATCATACTGGTTTGGTTGTGTTAGGAGTGCCATACTGGTTTAGTTGTGATAGGAGTACCATACTGGTTTAGTTGTGACTGAAGTACTATACTGTTTTAGTTGTGATAGGAGTACAATACTGGTTTAGTTGTGATAGGAGTACCATACTGGTTTAGTTGTGACTGAAGGCCGATATACTGTTTTAGTTGTGATAGGAGTACCACACTGGCTTCTTAGTTGTGATAGGAGTACCATACTGGTTTAGTTGTGACTGAAGTACTATACTGTTTTAGTTGTATAGAGTACCATACTGGTTTGTTGTGATAGAGTACCATACTGGTTTAGTTGTGACTGAAGCATACTGTTTTAGTTGTGATAGAGTACCACACTGGTTTAGTTGTGATAGAGTACCATACTGGTTTAGTTGTGACTGAAGTAATTTATACTGTTTTAGTTGTGATAGGAGTACCATACTGGCTTAGTTGTGATAGGAGTACCATACTGGTTTAGTTGTGACTGAAGTACTATACTGTTTTAGTTGTGATAGGAGTACCACACTGGTTTAGTTGTGACTGAAGTACTATACTGTTTTAGTTGTGATACGAGTACCATACTGGTTTATTTGTAGCTGAAGTACTATACTGCTTTAGTTGTGATAGCAGTATCATACTGGTTTGGTTGTGTTAGGAGTGCCATACTGGTTTAGTTGTGACTGAAGTACTATACTGTTTTAGTTGTGATAGGAGTACCATACTGGTTTAGTTGTGATAGGAGTACCATACTGGTTTAGTTGTGACTGAAGTACTATACTGTTTTAGTTGTGATAGGAGTACCACACTGGTTTAGTTGTGATAGGAGTACCATACTGGTTTAGTTGTGACTGAAGTACTATACTGTTTTAGTTGTGATAGGAGTACCATACTGGTTTAGTTGTGATAGGAGTACCATACTGGTTTAGTTGTGACTGAAGTACTATACTGTTTTAGTTGTGATAGGAGTACCACACTGGTTTAGTTGTGACTGAAGTACTATACTGTTTTAGTTGTGATACGAGTACCATACTGGTTTATTTGTAGCTGAAGTACTATACTGCTTTAGTTGTGATAGCAGTATCATACTGGTTTGGTTGTGTTAGGAGTGCCATACTGGTTTAGTTGTGACTGAAGTACTATTCTGTTTTAGTTGTGATACGAGTACCATACAGGTTTATTTGTAGCTGAAGTACTATACTGCTTTAGTTGTGATAGCAGTATCATACTGGTTTGGTTGTGTTAGGAGTGCCATACTGGTTTAGTTGTGATAGGAGTACCATACTGGTTTAGTTGTGACTGAAGTACTATACTGTTTTAGTTGTGATAGGAGTACAATACTGGTTTAGTTGTGATAGGAGTACCATCCTGGTTTAGTTGTGACTGAAGTACTATACTGTTTTAGTTGTGATAGGAGTACCACACTGGTTTAGTTGTGATAGGAGTACCATACTGGTTTAGTTGTGACTGAAGTACTATACTGTTTTAGTTGTGATAGGAGTACCATACTGGTTTAGTTGTGATAGGAGTACCATACTGGTTTAGTTGTGATTGAAGTACTATACTGTTTTAGTTGTGATAGGAGTACCATACTGGTTTAGTTGTGATAGGAGTACCATACTGGTTTAGTTGTGACTGAAGTACTATACTGTTTTAGTTGTGATAGGAGTACCATACTGGTTTAGTTGTGATAGGAGTACCATACTGGTTTAGTTGTGACTGAAGTACTATACTGTTTTAGTTGTGATAGAGCTCAATAATTGGTTTAGTTGTGATAGGAGCAATTATACTGGTTTAGTTGTGACTGAAGTACTATACTGTTTAGTTGTGATAGGAGTACCTATACTGGTTTAGTTGTGATAGGAGTAATTATACTGGTTTAGTTGTGACCGAAGTACTATACTGTTTTAGTTGTGATAGGAGTACCACACTGGTTTAGTTGTGACTGAAGTACTATACTGTTTTAGTTGTGATACGAGTACCATACTGGTTTATTTGTAGCTGAAGTACTATACTGCTTTAGTTGTGATAGCAGTATCATACTGGTTTGGTTGTGTTAGGAGTGCCATACTGGTTTAGTTGTGACTGAAGTACTATTCTGTTTTAGTTGTGATAGGAGTACCATACTGGTTTAGTTGTGATAGGAGTACCATACTGGCTTAGTTGTGACCGAAGTACTATACTGTTTTAGCTGTGATAGGAGTACCCACACTGGCTTTAGTTGTGATAGAGTACCATACTGGTTTAGTTGTGACTGATACCATACTGTTTTAGTTGTGATAGAGTACCATACTGGTTTAGTTTTGTGATAGGAGTACCATACTGGTTGCCAGGACTGAAGTACTATACTGTTTTAGTTTTGTGATAGGAGTACCACACTGGTTTAGTTGTGACTGAAGCACTATACTGTTTTAGTTGTGATACGAGCAATCATACTGGTTTATTTGTGCTGAAGTACTATACTGCTTTTAGTTGTGATAGCAGTATCATACTGGTTTGGTTGTGTTAGAGTGCCATACTGGTTTAGTTGTGACTGAAGTACTATACTGTTTTAGTTGTGATAGGAGTACCATACTGGTTTAGTTGTGATAGGAGTACCATACTGGTTTAGTTGTGACTGAAGTACTATACTGTTTTAGTTGTGATAGGAGTACCACACTGGTTTAGTTGTGATAGGAGTACCATACTGGTTTAGTTGTGACTGAAGTACTATACTGTTTTAGTTGTGATACGAGTACCATAATGGTTTATTTGTAGCTGAAGTACTATACTGCTTTAGTTGTGATAGCAGTATCATACTGGTTTAGTTGTGTTAGGAGTGCCATACTGGTTTAGTTGTGATAGAGGTACCATACTGGAACCATATTGATATTGAAACAGAGTCGAAAATAATAACAATATTGCCATCGCTGAACCAATTGAGAGCCTGAGCTCTCTCAAGGAAGTATTATGTAACATTTAGCATCATCTGGAATAATACGCGTAACATGGGGTTATGTATTTATTTTATTTTTTTAGATTTATATTATAAGTATATACATATTTTACAGTGGAGTTCATATACATTAACATGATATAGGAGGGAAGCAATACAATATGGGTGGAAATAAGGTGAAACAAGAGGACTGAAACTGTCAGTATCATGACGGCAATATTACTCTTATAATTATTGCAATGGTAATTTCTATCTACATAACAATATATGATATAATGGATTTGGTGGTGCAAAAAAAGTAGGAAAATAAAGTAGGTATTATAGAAATATTAATACTGAGACAATAGATATTTTTAAAAGAAGATTTATAGGAGTACCACACTGGTTATTTGTGATAGAAGTACCATACTGGCTTAGTTGTGATATGAGTACCATACTGGTTTAGTTGTGATGGGAGTACCATACTGGTTTAGTTGTGACAAGAGTACCATATTGGTTTAGTTGTGATAGGAGTACCATATTGGTTTAGTTGTGATAGGAGTACCATACTGGTTTAATTGTGATAGGAGTACTATACTGGCTAAACTGTACCAAAATAATAATACTGACAGACAAAGATAAATACTAACTACTCTGCAATTGGCACTCACAAGAGAAACTTCCGTGGTTATTTTTTTTTTCTTTTTTCTTTTTGGTGATTCGCTGAAAGCTAGGAATGTTTGGCTGAATTCCTTTTTTTTTATGAGTGAATTTGTTGTTCAGAGGTTTAACTAGCAAGTTATGCTACTAGGATATGCTTGACTTCCTGGGAGTATAAAAGTCAACTATATAAGCACTTAACTGTCTTGATTCACTTGACGCTAACTCTGGCATCATGTTCGAGGAGGAGTCATTGTGGCCCGTGTCTACTGTCATGCTTCCTGGCTTTATCTCCTCCCAATGGTGATCGTCCCGGTAACCATGGGAGCCTCTCACTGGTGTCTGATTCACGGTCATGGGCGGATTTCCTTATGAGTTTCTATTCGAGCAACGCCTGGATCATATAAATGACGACTCTGTGTAAGTCCTTTGAACCACTGCTCCCATAATGAAGCTACAGAATTACAGTATATCTTAAGGTCCATTGATGTACGAGATGAAAAGCAGCACTAATGAGCGTGTGCGAGTGATCCGACTCTTGTTGATCTTCTCTGGTAGGGCATCTGTATCACCTCTGTCAATACTTTTGCCATTTCTTCCCAATTCTCGTGAACAAGAAAGCGGAAAAATACTAAATGCCGTGCTGACTTTGCCAATGTTAATTATATATTTAATTTCGGTAAAAAAGTGAATTACTGTACTGAATTATACACTCAAGCACCTTCGCAGAATTATCGTAAAGGGATTTTGAGAGTACTGCTTGAAACTTAATGCTCCTATACTATGAGATGGTACTGGAGAAACTTGTTGGTCATATCGAAAGGTTAAGTGTGTTAGTGGTATCTTGGAGTCGACGAGTTATCTTGTGTCAGATAATGATTGCTGGGAAAATTTTAGTGTTGGAATATTTATCAAAAACAATGACCGAAAAGCTCGTTCTATGGAGACTGCATTCGACACCATTTAACCACTTAAGCCGGGTTATTATAATCTTTTGTATACCGACATTTCTGAATATATTATAAAGACCAAATAAAAAGTATAAGGAGTTAACAGAAAAATTATAGACACATAGATCCACATCTGAACATCTTTAGTTTCTGCTGTCTGTTCAAAAAAAGAAGATGGTTATTTTTAAAGTGGAAAAAAATTATAAACATGCTGGTTGTTATTACTGTACTGTATATTTGTTGCCCTTACGGATTTATTCCGAAGTTTACACCAAAGTTTGTGATATATAACTTACACTTGATAATTACATTCACATTCATTTATCCTCTTATTTTACGAACACCGATTGCACCATCCATAACGCCTTTACTAATTCTGCTCTATTTGGATATTTTTTTTCGTAACCAATTGTATATTTTTTTTGCTGAATATTTTGATATTTCTGTTTTTGGAATATAATACGGAAGTCAAGTAATATATATCTGTAATCTTGACAAAAAAATAAAATATAATATTTTGTATTTATTTCATAAACATATTGAAATTTGTGTTGATATATGGGAAAAGAAGACCAAGAAAATTTGAATATGTAGTTTTATTGTTTGACATGAATGGTTAGCAGAAGCCGAGGAAACAACATTATTCAGTGTTGAGTAGAAATCAGAAACTAAGTTATATAATTTTGTTAAAGAATGACGACAAATATAAGTATAGAAAATGAAGAACTTAAAGCAATAATATATTATAAAATGAAAAGCATAAAAGAAAAACACGATTTTAAAAGAACTATTTCTCCCATGAACACACTAGAGAAATGCAGAATGACTTGTACTTGGACGAAGAAAGTAAATGGTTTAGAAATTCAGAGAACTGTTAAAGTAAGAGATAGGGAGAGAGAGGGAAGAACCTGATGGAGCGAGCTACAGAAAAATACTTCCTATGGAGACGTTAGTGAGGGAAGGCTTCATGGAGAAGCATCCAGGCGTGGGCCAGATTTCTCTCTCTCTTTCAATCTCTTCCCTCTCCCTTCCACCATTCTGCCGTTCTCCTTATTTTTCCCTTGACGGGTAATTACCCCGTGAGTGATGTGAGGAGAGCCGCTTGGGCTCCTAGTTTGCTCTCGCGTAATGGATGCTGGGCTGTTTGTGGCTCCCTTACTGCACTCACTAAGACGGAGTCTTTCACTCACACTTGTGGTTCCCTTACTGCACTCACTAACACACCAGGCGGAGACTTTCACTCACATGCGTGGCTCCCTTACTGAACTCACTAACACACCAGGCGGAGTCTTTCACTAGCATACCGCCCTACTTGGTGTGGTTCAGTTTTCACTCTTAATCGGTAGTTTTCTTTTTTATTTTATTGTTGCATTCAAATTATGCTAGATCCGCTACTAAAGCAGATACCATACATGTAAAAATTTCCCATAACTCTACAATAATGTTCTTGGAAAACAGTAATTATTCACATATTTTTTTTTTTTTACACCCAGAAGAAATACAGCATGAAGTCAGTTTTCATGGGTGTTACAAGTTGTAGAACATGTGCTACGGTTTTTTGTGATATTGTAGTTAAGCTTTACTCAACTAACATTTTTGCCTCGTACTATTATAGTATAATCTATATAATCTAGCTACAGTATATCTCACTTACATGAGGAAAGGTTGGGTAGATTTTATAAGGTTAAGTTAGGTTACGTAAGAACCGATGATATTTTCTTATGGTTGTGTTGCTTCACTTAAGAGTCAGTTCGAATGATTCGTAGTGAAATTATCTTTAAAACGCTCGACACATAAACAGTGGAAAGTTAACATTAATATTTGTACGACATAACACCCACAAAGGGCGTCATTAACATACCGTGTATTTGTAAATGTAAATATCTTAATAGGTACATTTTGAGCTATGAGGCTGTAATTTGGATGCTATAATAAACAAGTGTGTGTGTGTGTGTGTGTGTGTGTGTGTTCAATTTAAAATATTTTTCTTTTCGTTTTTACTCATATTTTGTTCACGATATGGCCATTGAAATTACCACTGTTTATTTGGTCTGTGTATTTTTGTATGTATATTTATCTGTCTCTTTTTCTGTCTGTTTGGCCTGTGTTATTTGTGTGTCTAGTTCTGTCTACGCGTTTAACCTATCTGACTGCCCTTGTCCCTGGTCATGTTCCTCCCCCTACTAAGCTGTGACCTCCTCCTTGCCAGGACACAGAGGTGAAGCACCACAAGACGGCCGGGGTGCTGGTGGGGGGAACTAACCTGGTGCTACAGAGTGTTCAACGCCCTGACGCTGGCACCTACACCTGCAACGCCACCAACGCCGTCGCCGCCTCCCGCAGTAATCCGTTCACTCTCAGTATACAGTGTGAGTACACCTGTATACGCATATACGCCCGAGTGTGTACCGCCTAAGTATGTACGAGTGTGTACCGTCTGTATAGTTATGTATGTACGAGTGTGTACCGTCCTGTTCAAGTATATATGTATATGTAAGAGTGTGTACCGTGCTGTATATCCGTGTGTGTCAGAGTATGTACCATCTATACATCAGTGTGTACCTCCCTGCATATTTATTTATGCAATAATAATAATAATAATAATAATAATAATAATAATAATAATAATAATAATAATAAATCAGTAAAGTTGTTATACAGGTTTACAATTGGATAAGCATGCTTATAAACTATGCAGTTATACAGTATACAGTTTCCTGTGTACCGAGACAGTGCAGGTAAACGACAATGGTAAACAGTAAGGCGACTTGACCATTGACAACCGACTAAGCTGTCAGGTGCTTATTTCCAAGAGGAAGTGATATTCTTATGACTGAGATACACCAAACAAACTCCCGTCTAAGTACAATAACATAATAGACTAAATGATACTGACAGCATTCAAAGTTCATGGGCAAATGCTCGTTATCATGAAGTACACACACTCCCAGGCTTCATCCACATGCACTGAAATTAAAACACCACACATGTGACAAATGCAGGCTTTCTCCTTTTTTATACTTATTTTTATGGTTTTCACTCGACAAAATAAGTAACTTTTCTCTGAAAATACTATTATGTGATCTTACAATGTTGTCAGCATCCATGAAATACATTGGTATGTGTCTGTGTGTAGCTCGCCTGTAGGAGCTTCTAAGGATTGGTGTGTAATGTTATAAAAGTATCTCTGTAATGTGTGTAAATGTCTGTAAATGTGAGTGCAGGAATACTGTTCCACCCCTTATTGATCACTCCCTATACTGGGTAAGTTCGCAGTGATGGCTGAGAAACGAGTTACTTACAACAATCATGACGGAGATTTATTTCAAGGGTACTGAATAAAGTAATTTGTGGAAGTGAATTGCGTCTAAGTAATGAAGTGCTAATGGAATGAATCCTAAGTAATGCTTTCAGTAACTGTGTATTAATTATTTATATTTGTTGACATCACTCGTCATAATCAGCCTGGTTTGTATAGTCCACGAGAGCTGGTTAATTTCAAGAAAATCTTCGTGCTGCAAAACTAAAGAGATCTAAATAATAACACGGAGTTATATATTATTGCAGACGGTAGATGTCTTTAATCGGCATTTTAGGTGTTTATGGTTTGAGAAGCCTATTTTATGTAAGAAAGGATGCCGATTAAAAAAAATAAGTCTTATTGGTGATCTGATGTTATCATTTTGAATATAATTATGTCCTGAATCGTTTGCAATAACTTTTATGGCCGTTGGCCAAGGAATAATTATCTGATAAACTAGGCCAACTCATTGCCAGATCTGGCCAGTTTTTGGTCAAAATACTATGGATACAGTTTTATACAGAATAACTTATACAATAATCAAATCATACCTTTTCAATTAAAACATATTGAAACAAAAGTGGGTTTGGTCACAAACTATAAAAAAATATAGTTTCTAAATCATAATAGTCATAATTATGATTTTATGTTTTAGAAAATGCTTGTGTATGGCTCTATCTTCTCTAAGGATCATACTCAACCCCATCCCTTCACTCTGAAAGCAAAGAACGTAAGAATGAGGTCAAATATAGTTGGGTAGTCTATCTATTTTGTAGTTGTTGTTATCTGTATAAATGGAAACATATATAGAGTCTATACATATTAATATTTACACTGATTTAATAAGATGACCATTCCGCACATCGCTCAGCCTACTGGGAAAAAACAGCGTGCTATCGGATGCTCTTGAGGCATTTTGTTTTTAAGTATCTAGTACCGATGTTCTTCTCCCACTTCATAAACCAGGATATTTATCGCCCAGAGTTTTTATTGGGTTAATATCACACCCAATGGTAGGATAATGATTTCACGAATATTTCATCTGTGAAACGTCCAATGATGTGCCCATGACCGCGTTCAGTCTCTAGCACTGTATTATTACAGTTTCTATAGACGAGCATGTCTTCCCATCCGTGGACAATCGTTGCCCTACAATGGTCGATATCGAAATAAAAAGATGAAGGCATAAATCCCAGCTAAGCCTCCTCTGCCAGCATTTGCCAGCACATAGCAGTAAAGAATGTTCTCAGGCAGGCGTCGTCTACTAGTCCGATGGTGGCAGATCAAGTACAGAAAACGTGTTACTTGTATTGTTGACATCAAAGGCTGGTCATAAGCAGAGTCTAAGATCCACCTGTTCTCTTTCTGTGTCGTAACATGAGGTCTGTTGCTGCGCGTCCTACCCAGCACTGACTAGTCACTTGCCAACGCATGATACACTAGTAGGGGGCATGCAACTAGACCCCCATCTGATAGTAATCAATGTACGTTTCCGTCTTTGCAGCTTCCAAAATCCCAGCTGCCCGGCTTGCTCTCTAATGTCTTCTGGGGTATTTGCTCGTCTTTTAACGCTCTTAATGGAAAATAAATTACATTGTAAAAGTATAATACACAGTTACAAGTGCAAAGTGTTGATGAAATGATTGTCTAGGAAGAGGAAGATTATTTAACATTACTTTAAATCATTAGAACATTAGAATAAGAAATGATATTCTGGATTATGAAAAAAAATATCAGCGAACAGTCATAAGAATAAAGGTATCTCACACAACGTGACCTTGAAAAGTCCTCCATATGCAGTTACGAGACTGAGAGAAGAAAAAAATTAGGCTCTCAAAATTAGAAGCGGAAATTAAAGTTGAGAAAGACCAAGGAAGGTGCTGGTAAGAGCCCTATTACCTCTACCACAAGGACTAACTTCCACCACCATTACGTTCGCCCACTTAAAGATAAGACATAAAATACCAATTTACACCTTTTGTTAAAATTCTAATGAACTTAATTAGAATTGTATATTGAAATGTTGAATCTTAACTTGTTTCGTAAAAAGAAATGTTTGAGGACATTCTGTTAAAATTATTATTTATTCAATTATAAATAAATGTATCTCGTCTTTTTTATCTACAGTACTATTTTAAATCTCAAAATATCTTCGCAACGTTCTTTCCTTTGGTAAGAACCCACCAATAGCAGCTATTCATAACTACTCATAACTTTCTGAACATAACTGTGGTGGTAAACTGTTATTTTTTTTATCTAAATTTTGTCGATTCTTCAGCTGTCTTTTAGTGTGGCTGCTTTTCTCATCGTCGACCCTTTCTGTTCCTTGATGACCTCTCACTACCTCCACACCCTCTCTTTCTCTCTCACTACCTCCACACCGTCTCTATCTCTCTCACTACCTCCACACCCTCTATTTCTCTCTCACTACCTCCACACCGTCTCTATCTCCCTCACTACCTCCACACCCTCTCTTTCTCTCTCAGTACCTCCACACCCTCTCTTTCTCTCTCAGTACCTGCGCACACACACTCTCTTTCTCCCTCAGTACCCCCATAACCTCTCTTTCTCTCTCAGTACCCTTCACACCGTCTCTTTCTCTCTCAGTACCTCCACAACCCCTTTCTCTCTCTCTCTTTCTCCCTCAGTACCTCCATAACCTCTCTTTCTCTCTCAGTACCCTTCACACCGTCTCTTTCTCCTCAGTACCTCCACACCCCTCTCTTTCTCTCTCAGTTCCTTCCCACCGTCTCTTTCTCCCTCAGTACCTCCATAACCTCTCTTTCTCTCTCAGTACCCTTCACACCGTCTCTCTTTTCTCTCCTCCACACTCTCTTTCTCTCTCACTACCTCCACACCCTCTCTTTCCCTCTCAGTACCTTCACACCGTCTCTTTCTCCCTCACTACCTCCACACCCTCTCTTTCTCTCTCAGTACTTCCACACCGTCTCTTTCTCCCTCAGTACCTCCATTACCTCTCTTTCTCTCTCAGTTCCTTCACACACCCTCCCTGTCTCGCTGTCTCTCTCAGTAGCTCCATACACCCTCTCTGTCTCTCCCCGTACCTCCATAGACCCCTTCTGTCAATCTCAGTACCTCCACTCACCCTCCCTGGCTCTCTGGCTCTCTCCGTACCTCCAAACACCCTCCCTGTCTCTCTGTCTCTCTCAGTACCTCCACACACAGTCCCTGTCTCTCTCAGTACTTTCACACACCCTCCCTATCTCTCTGTCTCTCTCAGTACCTCTACACACCCTCCCTATCTCTCTGTCTCTCTCAGTACCTCCACACACCCTCCCTATCTCTCTGTCTCTCTCAGTACCTCCACACACCCTCCCTATCTCTGTCTCTCTCCGTACCTCCACACACCCTCCCTGTCTCTCTGTCTCTCTCAGTACCTCCACACACAGTCCCTGTCTCTCTCAGTACTTTCACACACCCTCCCTATCTCTCTGTCTCTCTCAGTACCTCCACACACCCTCCCTATCTCTCTGTCTCTCTTAGTACCACCACACGCCCTCCCTGTTCCTCTGTCTCTCTCAGTACCCCCACTCACCCTCCTTGTCTCTGTGGCTCTCTCAACTCCTCCACTCACCCTCCCTGTCTCTCTGTCTCTCTCAGTATCTCCACACACCGTCCCTGTCTCTTTCAGTACCTCCACACGCCCTCCCTTTATCTCTGTCTCTCTCAGTACCTCCACACGCCCTCCCTGTTCCTCTGTCTCTCTCAGTACCCCCACTCACCCTCCTTGTCTCTGTGGCTCTCTCAATTCCTCCACTCACCCTCCCTTGGCCTTTTATGTCACTGTGTGTATGGTGAGCATCAAATAAGATACACAGTTTTTCATACACTATTAAGTGTTCTATTCTCCCTACAGTCACACACAGTCAATGACCTGACAACTCGCTCTCGGGACATGCATCATCACCATGTTACAGCACTGTCAGTCATCCCTCGGCAGCCTCTTCAGCTCCTTTCCAATATCGTCAGCTTCTCTCGAGTAATAAACCTTTGCTCTGTATAAACATCTTCCTCCAAATCATCAGCTGCAAGTCTTAACATCTCTTTCCTGTCATTTTCTTAATATCCTGACTTGCATCTTCTTATTTTTTGTTCTTTTTATCGTGCTCTTTCTATTGGTACTTCAACTATACGTTCGTGTGAGTCTCCTACCATCAGCCTCTCTTACTATCTACTACCTCCCAACCTCCCTTTTTTATTAATACCTCTAGTGTCCCTTACTGAAAGTCCTTGTGTCCCCTACAGACGGGCCAATGTGTGCCCAAGAGCGCGTGACGGTGACTGCGGTCGAAGGAGAAGTGGTGACGCTGCAATGTACCGTCGACGCCTACCCAGCCAACGTCACATTCTATTGGCTATTCAACAACACGGTCGACTCCACTCGCTTCAGGCCGAGCGAGGTAAGACTCGGGGTTATTGTCTTAGGTGTTTGATTTTTATACTTTAAAATATTGTAGTGATACATAAATATGAGATAATTTATTTTTTGCCTTTCGACTTGCAATATCATGGCGCTCGCTGGTCCTCTAGGAATAACCAACAAGACATCTGCTCTTGAAGTTCCCTTGCAATTTTGTACTCCTTGCAGTTCGGTGTTGTGTAAGAGAGAAAAAAAATAATCCCATTTTTTTTAATATTACACCAAAAGAAAAATGAAAATAAAAGTTGCAAGAAGATTTTGTTGTAATTTATTTTGCTTTCGGTTTCTGGCTCTCTGATTCAGTTTTTTTTTTAAACTGCACGCTTGTAAGTATCTTAAACTGGAGGTTCAATGTTTCCTTCAACACCACGCGCCCCAAAAACTCTTAAGATGAGTGACGAGCTATTCAGACCTAACGTATTTTTCAGCGTTCTGTAGTATTAGTTTTCAGTGTATGTTTTTTTACATACATCTATACTCATTTTTCTTAGTACACGGTGGAAGGGTCTGTGTCGAGGCTGCGGTACGTGGCTTACTCCGCCCGGGACTACGGCACCGTGTTCTGCTGGGCATCCAACGTGGTGGGCCACCAGAAAGACCCGTGCGCCTTCACCCTCCAGCCTGCAGGTACTCACCACTCACACACTGTTTTGTTTATCCTCTAGTCTCATGTTAGACCTCACTCGCAAACTATTATGCTCTTCTACCAACTTGCAGATAACCATTATTCACACTCTAGCTCATATAGAGATATATAGAAATATAACACTATAAATTTGGGGCAACGAAACATGACATTGCATGATATATTTGTAAGGACAATGTTATCAAGTTACAAAGCAATTTGCAACACTTTAAAAATGCTTGTTATGCAATTTATTCAGCTAACCAAGAGTGTTAATATCAACTGATTTTTAGTGTGTCGTGCAACGAAATATACTGTATATCTTTAGAATATTTACATACAAAGAGGTCCACTATACATTGTGGAGTCTTCAGGTGGTTTTTGCAACGTCCCTTGACTGCGTTTAACCTAGCACATGATAAATGGGACGTTTTCCCAATTTTTTTGGATAACACCTGGTGTCGTTGTCTGAACATACTGCATTAATTTCTTAGGCTACTTGGGACTTGTACTTACTCACAAGTATAAGAATAACTACAAAAGTGACACATATATTTTATATCCACATTATCTCATTTAAATGGGTTTTCATGAAGGTAAAACCACTTTATCTGTTGTCTTCCCGATACAGGCGCACCCGACAGTGTGCGTGACTGTGTGCTGACTAACCAGTCGGCAGGGTCTCTGCACATCACCTGTAAACCGGGTGCTGACGGAGGACTCACACAGACCTTCAGGTGAGTCTCTTAAACTGTCCTCTATACCACTTTCTTCTATCACTACATGTGGGTATATCCCTTTTATATTTGCATGCAAAAGGAATCCTATATGAAATTTTTAGATTCGTTGTACACCCATAAAGGTTTCCACTACCTTACTAATGAGTTAATCAACGAGGTACCCAATTAACTGAACACAGTATGCACAGTATGATTTAACCAGTATAGTTAAAATTGGTCTCGAGATTTTGTGGTCAGGAGGAAGAAAAATAGACCCGGGGTAAATGAATACGGTGGAAAGAGATGAGGAAAGAGAAGAGGATGGATGTACGTACCAGAGGAGCAGCCCAGATAAAGGAGGATCGTAGAATGGACAGGTAGCAGACAGTGACACGCCACACACCAAAAGTGAAAAAAAAGGGAATAAAGAAATGAGGACAAATTTTGTTTTTCAACATTAAATCATTCAATACACAATGAAAGAATTGCAAATCCTTAAATTTCCTTCTTCAGTACAGTAGTGCTTCAAACACCAGTACAGAAACGTGTTTGTCTATACTTGTACAAATCTCAGAGGGTGTTGTTGATGAATCTTGTTTACACACAAATTAGATAGGTGAAGCATGATGCTCGGGAGTGTCAGGGGAGGTGTGCTCAGGGTGGCGTTGTGCTTCTTGTATGTTAATGAATGCACTGCTCAGAATAACATTATGATGCGTATACAGTGACTGCATGAGGCATATATGCACAGCGACAGTAAGGAGGGTGTGTTTATAGTGATGGTGGGGAAGATATGTATGGACACAGTGATGGTAAGGAGGAAAATAATAATAATAATAATAATAATAATAATAATAATAATAATAATAATAATAATAATAATAATAATAATAATAATAATAATAATAATAATAATAATAATAATAATAATAATAAACGGTTTATGAAGTTGCAGCCGGTGGCTGAAAATATACAAACTTACATGTGATTTAGACATAATAAAATACGTTCAAAACATTTACAGGGCTGTACAGTACTTAAATCAGGAGCTATTTATTATTCTAACAATAGATGGGATGGTGCTATTCTTATATCTATCAGTGCGGGCTCTTATGGGCTGAATTTTGTTGTAGTGGCGGACTGCGCGAGGTGGGCAGAGTACTGCAGGTGGTAGTAGGTGGCGATGACGAGGATGGTGCAGTAGTCCACTACCAAACCTTGCTATTGCGTGGTGGTGGAGGTCACTGAGGGATGGCATTTCCATGGTGGAGAGAGCGTTGTTGTAGCCGGAGTAGTCTGCGCCGAGCATGATTCTGCAGGCCCTCTTCTGTACCTTCTCTAGCTGACGTTGTTGGGTAGAGTTGACAGAAGACGAGGCTGGTGACACATACGTTAATTTGGGGAGTGTAAATTCGTTGTAGATAATCCTCAGCTCTGGCGTGGGTGCCCCAAGTGACCTGAGTCGTGTGCACATAGATGTGTGGGAGGATATGTGTACACAATGATGGTAGTAAATATATACACTATGTGAGGGTGCACATAGTGAGATGGTTTCTATACAATGAAAGACAAAAGTCGTGTAGCGGTTTTGTCCGAAGATTAAATAAAACTCGTGAAACATTATGAGAGCCTCCTACCACAAGGCAGAGCGTACCAAAAATTTAGCCCTTCCGCGTATGTTTTCACCAAATTTCACGACACGACTTTTGTCTTTCATTGTACATTGTGGTAGTAAAGATGTATCTTATCGTGGAGGTGTACTGTACAGTACGTAGAAGTAGTGGAAATGTAAACAGTAGAAAAGCACTATGGTGGAGGTGTACACAAACAACGTGTAAACAGTGACTGTGGATGTGTACACAGTGGAAGTAGGGATGTACTGTGTGTACAGTCCACGAAAAAACTTTTCATTACATCCCCGAGCATTATGTCCAAAACTCATAATGGAGAGCTTGGCTAAGCTTTCCCGTCAATGACAGTGAACCATCGAGGTTCGAGTCTGAACCACCAATATAAGTCACTATTTAACAATAGATGGCGCCCGCATGTGTATGTGTATGTGTATGTGTAAGTGTATGTGTACAGTATGTGTACTTTGCCATTTCTCGATGTTGGGAAAGTTAGTCATTTAGCAATGCACACAAGTGTGACTGTTAATAATATGTAAATTATATTTCATTCATCCTTTACTAGAGTTCAGCGGCGTAACATCGTTAGAGGTTACCAATAGTCATTCAGTGAGTCAAAAGGGGCAAAGGGGGGAGGGGAGGATAGTGGGGGGGGGGAGGGAGGGAGAGCTGGTTGGGTGGGTGCCTTCCTTACCAAAACTCAGTATTACAAATACGAATATATATATTTTCTTACTATATATTGTATAACCAATTATTAATACTCATTATATTCAGGCACTAGTGCCGGTGTGCAGTAATGATTAGGAATCATCGTCAAACGTATGTTAAGACAATGTTTGCGTTATGCCAACATATTATGTAGAATTTGCTGAGATAAAAATAACCGAAATTTCATACTTTCTCAGTATGCCATCACTACTATTGTACAGCAAATTATGTGGGAAACATTTTAACAACTGATAGAATATTACTGACAATTTGATATCACAATGTGTGTGTTCTATTTATCGGGTCGTCTGCGTATACTCTCGTCTGCACACCGTTTACAGATTGATACAGTCGAAAGAGATCAAAAGGCAGGCTGGCCCCCAGAATCACCCGTGTCCCTCGCGTTTTGCCGATTTTCCTTCCACAATAGTCGCTTACAGAGTAATGTAAAGGAAATATATTACATTCACAAGTCCTACCGTCAGGTTGGTATAATGTTTGATAACGATTAAGAAAAGAAAGTTTAGCATTTGCGATGTGATTTGCCTATTAGCGCATAGCAGGTCACAATTGCAATTTTGTTTCTTAAAATGAACACATCCACAATGCTTACGATACAAACATATAAGAATATCAATTGAAATGTTATATTATGTGGATTCCTTAATATCCTGATAAAACATAATAGAAAATGCAAGGATCAGCCCTCACAACTGGAGCACCTTCCGTCTACCCGGCCCAAGTAATTGTCCCCTTTACTCCAAACATCCTTCCCTACTGCCCCTATCATGTTCATATTTGGGTGAATAAGGTCAACAGGTGGGGCTCAGCCAGGAAGGATGAATTAAAAATAATTTACAAATCATTAACACTCATACACTAAGGAATGTATGACCCGTCTCTTTAATATTATTCTTTAATCTCACATGGTCGTATTGATAAATCTGGGAGTATGCACAGTGGCTGGTGGTATACACAATGGTGGTGGAGATATACACAGTAGCGGTGGAGGTATACACAGTGGCGGTGGAGGTATACACAGTGGCTGGTGGCATACACAATGGTGGTGGAGGTACTGTATACACAGTGGCGGTGGAGGTATACACAGTGGCGGTGGAGGTATACACAGTGGCTGGTGGTATACACAATGGTGGTGGAGGTATACACAGTGGTGGTGGTATACACAGTGATGGTGGAGGTATGCACAGTGGTGGTGGAGGTATGCACAGTGGTGGTGGTATACACAGTGGTGGTGGTGGTATACACAGTGGTGGAAATATACACAGTGGTGGGGCATACACAGTGGTGGTGCAGGTATGCACAGTGGTGGTGGTATACACAGTGGTGGTGTAGGTATACACAGTGGTGGTGAGAGGTATACACAGTGGTGGAGGTATACACAGTGGTGGAGGTATACACAGTGGTAGAGGTATACACAGTGGTGAAGGTATACGCAGTGGTGGAGGTATACACAGTGGTGGTAGAGGTATACACAGTGATGGTGGTATACACAGTGATGGTGGAGGTATACACAGAGATAGAGGTATACACAATGATAGTGGTATACACAGTGATGGTGGTATACACAGTGGTGGAGGTATACACAGTGGTGGTAGAGGTATACACAGTGGTGGTGGTATACACAGTGATGGTGGTATACACAGTGGTGGTGGTATACACAGTGGTGGTGGGCCAGCAGCAGCAGTTACACACCTTTAACAGCCATAAGGACCACTGGCGGTAATGTTGGTGCAGCAGGAAAACTCCACAATAATGGGTTAGTCTGATAATGCAGGTAAAGGTTTTACCTGGACCTCAGACTTAGGTTTACTCAATTATTTCCTCTAGAAACTGGCATAAATAACTATTGCCTCAGGCCCATATAACAAAAGACATTAATTGAAAGTTTAAATAACATTATGCAATTAATATTTAACCACATCTTTTTCATCATATTGTCAAAAATTATTATAGAATTGTTGTTGTTTTTTGGGGAGACCGATAAGGTGTATGTTGTACTCATACATCAAGTGACTCTTGCATATAACATTATATACCGATGATGGGTATGAGGATGAATATATATGCATGAGTTATATATAGTAACTGGCTATTCACGTTACTGTATCGGTTTAAAATGTACAGAGTGAGAGTTGTACTGTACCTCAGTATGTTCGTTTCCCCTTGTAACTAAGAACCAAGATATGTGGACCCATATGTTGTAAACATTCTTTTCAACTCGTTTGTTACATTACTATAATTATCAATACACAAGTATAAACATATATGCAGGTAAAACAGTGCTCTCACCGTTCTTCTTTAGTTCCTAACAAATAATGTTATGTTGTATGTCTATTAGTTGTAAGCTGCAAATTTATATTTTCAAGCCGTCACCTGTATGTATTAGCCCCTGTCTTATAGGCAGAAGTATTTTTGTAAATGGGTTAATTATATTAGACATATATTCTATCAGCCCCTGTAACTTTCCACCAGCTATGAGGTAGCATGTTCAGAGCACGTGATAAGGTGTGCCCACGGGAAGTCACGTCACTTGGTGCTGAGTTAAGCATTAAGTAACCGGCTCTCTGGCTACCTATTGCGGGCAGTATTTTGATAACCCTGACTAGAGGAAGGCGTTATTGAGAGCCATCGTGGATGGTTCCGTCTTCCCTCGAGGGAGGACGTCGGATATATTTCCATTCTTCCCTCGATGGGTCCCTACTCACCTCACTCAGCTATCTCATCAACAGAACGTACTTAGCAGAGCTATTTAACATGGCCTCCGTCCTCATTTAACACGCATAGCTACAGTGGTTATGTTACGGTGATAATCCTTTTTGAAAGCGTACATAGAAACCTTTTATAATAAATACAAACAAAGGAACATATTGGATTTCACTACAGAAGATCCAATAAACTTTGATCTATATTTTAGTATGTCTAAAGTATAAGGTAACGAGCTTCACAAGTGATTGTTACAAGTGGTGACAACCCTGGAAGGTTGTTACATATATGACAGTTTCACAAGTAACTGTTATATTAACGGTAACAGTCACCTCAACAGATACACAGTTGGTAAAGATAGCGATATTATGTTCTCCCCATTACTGTGGCATACTGTTACATCTGTTACTAAGAGAAGCAAATCCTTATATGTATGTCTTAACACAAATACAGTACATGAACTTAATCTTGTTTGGAAAAGAGCGGAGGTATACGCTGGGGGGTCTGCCAAGCCAGTGCGAGTGTTGGAAGGGATGTCCCCGGTGTTCACGTTGGAAGGTCTGTCTCCCGGTGGGGACTACGTAGTCACCCTCACCGCCTTCAACCGCAAGGGCGCCTCACCCCCTGTCTCCCTGGAGGCCTTCACCCTCAAAGTAGCAGAGAACAGGATGAGTAAGTATTGACATAATTCAATACTGTCTGTTTATAGGATTTTAAATTTAAGTCTCATTTAAAATGAGCTTTTCTTAATACAGGGTTCGTAGTTTAAAAATAAATAAATAAAGATCAATTTCTAGGTAATAGATTAACTGTATATATTCTAAGTATTTTTCATATTATATAAATATCTCATTTTGTAACTTAATATTAAGGAATTCTGTATGTACTCCATGTAGTCTAACACATTTTACTGATCTATGGCGTTTGTTGTACTTTGTCATTATCTATATAATGATACTTATGGTAAAAGTGAAGAAGTCGGCATGCGATAGAAATACGAAAGTAATCTACTTTCACCCATAATGCAAAATTTGCTAGGAGAAAGATATTTGCAGTGGGAGGGCGTCACACACTATCAGAAAACGATACTGTTTTATGATTCTCTGAATCATGAACCGGAAAAGTGGAAAGGAAAAAAAATCATGAGCATCCATCAGTAATTAGAAACCTTACCAAGAGAAATGTTTTGAAGAAAAATATAAATGTCCCAAACATTTCATCCACTAGAAAAGATATTAGCATAATTACACGTTAATTAAGATTCGTTATGGCCAGGGACCTTCGTCACGCCCGAAATTTTGTGTGGTTGAGGATAATCCCAAACCCGCTCCAAACGTTTACTCTAATTGCCAAAACTGACACAATCAGCTTATACAGAGTCTTTGCAGGACGAAATGACGAAGATAGTTTATAACATACAATAGTCTACGTATTTCATATATATTTTGGAACCTAAAGTATGTAATTAATTTTTCCAACTTCAAAATTTTCAACTCACCATTGATCAGGTCATTAACTCTACAAATTCGACAAACACGGCCATCACCAGAGAATATGTAAACAATGAACATAATGTGAAAGATAGGTAGAGAGGTGATATGACTAAAGAAAGTCCATAAAACATTGATGTTTCTTTTTCAATTAATACAGTCCTTAAAGGAAAATGAATGTATATGAAGCGTTACGCAAAATATCAGAATTAATTTTGCTAATAATTTTTTTTAGAGACCAGTGAATATTACTAATCTAAAATAATATCATCTACAGTCAGATTTTGTCTAATTGAATGAAACTTCCATGTAAGTTAAAATCTACTAAATCAGTCTTTTTCTGAGCATTAACATTTGTAATTTGGAGATCACTGCCATAATGGTCACGTGTTCTCAAGAATTCACCGAAAACTTAACGAAGGATCAATATACGAGTATAGATATGATCATAAGTTTCGTTAGTAAATTACCTGCACGTGTACCCCTAAACTTGCAAGTTTTATAAAGACAATCATCCTTCTTATTTGTCCTACATTACTAATTCTGTGTATCTCAACCAACATAGTGAAAAAGACACACAAAATGAATAACATGTAGTTTCTTCATCGCCCGCTGTGGCAGTCGCCGGAGTGTCTAGTAGTCAACCTGAACCTGAGGAAGGCCCTGCTGGGGCGGTGTCCCCCCTCCTGGGCGTTTTCCTGGGTGTTGTGGGTGCCTTCCTCCTCCTGGCCGCTGCCGCCATCTTCATCACTCGTCGCCACTGTTCCAGAGGCGCTGGCAGGACTCCTGACCTGGTGGCTGGCCAAGGTGAGTCATGAAACTACATAGTTGTAGTCTATAACAACGTATGGAACAATATTTACTGCCTCAACAATGATAAAATACGTTTCATTGACATTTACATCTCTTGAACTTTTCTTGATATCTTGGATAACATCATGTTAAGTAACGAAGCTGTACATCAACTGTGTGTGTTATTTACTGACGGTCTATAACTTCTTGCGAATCAGAGCTAGAGGTGAAGGGCGACACCGCGGAGGCAATGACCAGTGCCAAGGGCGAGTTGGTGGATAACTCGGACCTTACCGAGGCCGACCCCTTCCTGGTGAGTCATCCCTTTCCTAAGGAGTAATTTTTTTTAAGAGTCAGCTCTCTCTTGGTTAATCAGCCTTCCCTGATAAATCAACACTTCCATGATGATTCTCCTCCTCCCCGATGAATCATTGCTTCACGATGAGTTAAGGTTGCTCCTAATGCCCCACCCTGCATGTTCTCTCCATTATCCTCTTTCTGTAGTTAATAGATGGGTGACACTTTTCGGCTATATATATTAAAGTCTGTCACATTGTTTTGAAACTCAAACTAGACATCATTAGCTGAACCATCTAAATGGGAATATGAGGACTTAACCATCGGTAAACACAGCATGATGGCCACCTTCTCCTGTAAGAATTACGAAGAAATTATGACAGGGGAACTGGCCAACAGTGACGGTTCAGACACACAGTAATGCATAATGAACACCAACACTGATCGCTTTGTCCCGGTACACGTCACGCCGGTACACGATGCCTGTGTGTTGTCTGAAGCTCACTCAAGAGTCTGGCGTCCTGTAGAGTTGTCTCTCCATTGTTTACTTATATGGTTTTTTCACTGTCTCAGGAAAGCCTCAGGACCTGTGACCTGAGAGCTTCGCTGAGAGAGTTGTTGATCTGCAAGCATCAGATACCACACACTGGCCGGGACCAAACGACAATGGCTGAGCACAGCTTCTATGCAAGTATTCGTGCACCAACCAATCTGGTTTCACCAAAAATTATGCAATTCTCACTTTTTTTTTTTACTTATCGATCTAAATCAGACACAACGATTATGGTGCATCTTACTCTCCATACTAGCTACTCTGGCACGCATTCTTCCCTGCTCCCTATGTATTATATGTCTTGCAGTGTCAATACCAAGACCCCTTGGCTTGTGGTAATCATATGCAATACAAATATAACACAGTAGCTGTCCTTATCCATTATAAATGAGGGCTACGAAATAAATGACTATCACTTTTATTATTGCATAAAAAAAAAACTCATTTTAACCAACGACACTTGTTTATATCACGTGTTTATACATACTATTTAATTCATCATGTGCACAAAAGTCCCTTAGATTATGACAGATATAATATAATACGAACACCACTTATAAAATGAGAAGACGAGAGTGAATATTGTCTACTCATGTACGAAGATGTGAGTGTAGTGGAGGGGGAGGAGTATAAAGTGTATGCATGTCTAGTGGACTAGTCGTGTAACCAAGTGGCTTTACAATTGTTAGTATGAAGTCTGAATGAATGTATTAAGGAACCTGAGCCTAACGTCTTTTTTTTTTTTGGAGCATGAACCAGTAAGGGTAACGGAGCATGACTAAGGAACTTATGAGTTACAAAAGTGCATGAGTTTGGCAGTGCATGAGTGTGAGAGACTTCTGGTGTGTGAGCAAGTGAAATTGGTGTGTATGAGTGTCTGTGTCAACTTGTGTAAATGCCAAGGGATGTGGTAAAGTTTTGCTGCGGTTTATGTAATGGTGTATGTAGGTTAAGCCCCCGAGTTAAATGGAACCCAAATTTATCTTAAAATAAGTTTGTGAATCATATATAGTGAGTGAGGCTTATAGAGATTGTGAGTGTGAGTCATTGTTAAATGAAGCATTTAGGAGAGTAGAAATGAGAGCGTGACCTCTACTGGAGGGTTACTGAAGGCTGAATGTGGCGTAACCCCATATGGCGACTCTCCCCCAGGCCACATCAGAGGGCAGCACAGGGACGGCCTCCACCCCGGCCAGCGCGGGCGGAGGGGCGGTGTTCACTATCCCCGCCCACATCCCGCCCCCACCCCAGTACTGCTCTGCCTCCTGTAACGACCTATCGCCCACCCAGCACGCACTACAGCACACATCTGCCCCCCAGCACACTATCCCATGCTCTTCGGGTATTCAGCACACGCTCCCACGCTCCTCGGATAATCAGCACGCTCTGCACCATGCTCAAGGCAGTCAGCACTCTGTACAACGATCATCTCCATTACAGCATTGTCTCCAGCGTTCCTCCTCGGTGGAGCGAAGCGTGGGACGCAATTTAGGCTCTCAACACTGTCTGGCGCGGGCCTCCCCACCTTTACGCCCCCAACATCATGGCACGCCAGCTACCTTCTCCTTACAGCACCCAGCCCATCCCCAGATCATCTACACCACGGGGACGGACGCCGCTCTACAGCAATCACCCGGAGTAACTCAGGCACCCCACCCGGCCGCTATTCACTACGTGCAACCTCACCCAGGCCTCGGAGGCGACGCCCCATCAGTCATCACCACCACTCATATGAGCGTCCCTGTGTCTCACCACCCTGTGTCACAGCATATGGGTCTGGGGCTTGCACCAAGCCACTTAGGAAGTGGACCACACCCTCAGAGGACTTTAGTATCACAGGGAAGCATAGAGCATACAGGGGAGTCTCCTATCACGCACTCAAGCCCCAAAAACAGAGCCAAGCACGTCACCTGGACAGGTGGACCCACACATGGGGAGGAGAGTGCTGTGTAGCAACTTGATGCTCATGATGCTGTTACTGCTTCTGCCCGGAATACTGCAGCTCACCAACTATGAACATTAATATGTCTCTGCTAACAGTCACATACATTCTGTTCGCGTAAACACGTGCAATTGTTCGTTCAAGGAAAGATACAAATATGGCGACAACTACACGCACGTTTACAATAATCGAAAAACACGAAAACAACAGTCACTCATTTATGAATATGTACGAGTACGCATATTATTTGCTTTACAAGCACACATGGAACCTTTTCTTAATTTTGACCACATTTTTTTTTTCAAAATAGCACTTTTTAAACTAGGAAATCTGTATATATGAAATGAAATCCACTAAGCTGGGAAATTATGGCATCATAAAATAATTGTTACATCCTCATATACCGCGCACATCAGCACCACATCTACAAACATACAGTCATGCACGGTTCTTCTTTAATTGCTTAACATCACATATAACATATATTGTTGAACTTTATTCTCAATGCTTTTTGGTTAAGTTTAGTGATATTTTATACTGTACATAGATACAAACTAATTTCCTCAAGACAACTTATAGGATTTACAATCATCTTATCAGGTTACAAACTGTTAATTATATTGTTATTATATTAACAATAATTACTCGACCTACACTACAGTGACTTGCGTGGCGCGTAAATGAAAAATAATTACATTAGAGAGATACTGGCGGCCTTAATCACTTCTTCGGTCGACAACTCATCCTGTATAATTCATTATTTTTAGAACTTCACTCCATAAAACATAATTCATTAGGACGGCAGTTTATAGTGAGATAGCACTCACCCTCTCTGGTTATAATTGCTCACTTGTCACGCGTCACGCAGTTACTACTTTTCTCTAAATCAACTAAACACAGATAAATAATTATCTAAATAAAAATCCACTTCCTTGCCCCAATCATCAAGTCAGGTAAGTAAGTGATGTTTACGCAAATGAGCGTAACTATAATTGTTCACTTATACAGTTAGAGGACCACATGCGTTACTGTAACTTAACCAACATAAATCTTTGTGGATTTATGGAATCGGACTCGACCCATTGGTGCCGCCAGGCAATTCTATGTAAAAACAATTTAAAGATTTTATATTTCTGTGGTAAATATGATAAGAACAAATCGAAAATGAAATATTATTTTTTAATTATATTAACAATATTCAACTGAAGTATTTACGCCTGGAAAGTTAACTGTGTTCTCTTACTGTCAGTGGACTCCTACAGATCATTAATTTCCCCTACATAGGATAAACCTCAAGGAATATACAGGTCTTCAGTCAAATATAAAAACTGAACGAGTTGGTTTCAGAACTGTTGAAGAGAAAATAATAAACAGTTAGGTAACGTTACTTCTCAAAATTAGTTAATTGCTTTAAATAATGAGAACAATTAACGGCCCCCAAAAAACTACGGATATTGCACAAAACTGTGTCGTTATAGTAACAGATAAACAGCATCTCACGTACTTAATAAACTTATTGAACGCATAGGCACCAGTATTCTGTCATCACCATATTCCAGTTACTGTTGTCTTAGTTCAACACGCAGCAGACACACACACACACACACTGGCTCCAAACCACCGAGTGGGACATAAAAATAAACAAACATCACCGATATTTCTTCAGAGATGTACTGTACGTGAAGTAATAAATTCGGGTCCTCTCAAGAAGTAATTACGTCTCTGGGGTTAGTCATGTGTGTCACTCTATTTACTTCCATTTCACCCTGGAGTAGCTAGACCAGCTTATAACTGGGAACTGTGATATGAAGACTCCCGTGGGGTGGGGGGGCTGGGTGTATGTAGGAAGACGTCATCACTCCCTCTCACTTAGGACCATTGTTAAGTGAAATAATTAGAATCCCGGGTGTTTCATTAACTTTATATATATACCTCATCTTTCCTTGTGTTACTTATTTATAATTACCTCTAATTGTAAAAGTTTCGTTGATAAATGGTTAGACGTAGAATTTTTTTTACTATATTGAGGCTATTCGATTTCTTATTTTGATATGATGACAGGAAAAGGTTAAAGTTTGGGTTGTTTACTTCCTGTAACTGGCATATCAAGCAACGTTCTGAGAAGTGATGATTTCGTCGAAACTTTCCAAATGTAGAAAAATGTTCTAACTTCTAAGAATGATTGAATCGAAAGATTTTTGACAAAAGTCTTTATCTATATCCATATGTTTAGACTTAACTGATACATAGAATTCGTGAACATTATGAAGCAAAAGAAAAATGAAAATCACACACACACACACACACACACACACACACACACACACACAAACACAGAATGATATTCAGAATAAAAAAAATCTGAATATCTTAACATTAAAAAAACTAGTACAGTATAGTTACATGAGGCAGTAACATTTTCTGCATGTATTCACGTCATTAGAGGAGATTTAGCCCGGATGTATTGTAACTTGAGTTAATATTCAGAGGGATTATTGTAAGGGTCATCACATACATAAACATTCCTCATTTCAATTCGTTAAGTGGATACATGAAGTAGATAACTGAATTTTTTAAAGTAACCTGATAAACTTAATCAACTTGCTCGTAGAGTAGTGAAGTACCAGCAGCCACGCCTCACTGAAGCTGAAAAACACCGGAATGTTAGAGAAATCACTCAAGGAAAACTTTGATGTACTCACACAATAGCTCAAATAGATTTACGCATGAAATGAAAACGTCATTCTTTTCCTTACCTTTTTGGGGTGGGGGGGGGGGGAGTATAGGTGTGATTTAGTGGAAAAGAAATCTCAGAAAATTATTGTGTCATCTCAGAGAGTGTGCTAAGTGAATTCCTGAGTGTGAATAACTACGAAGACCATCTGGGTATACACCACCTACCATCGACCACAATTGGGAACAAATGAGACTCAGGAAATAATTGACGAAGAAAACGAAATTAACGAAGATTCATGAATGGTGTCAGTTAATGTGAGTTTGCTCTTTATTTATTGTAGCAGAAGCAGATATAGCAAGTTACTTGTGGTTTGGGTTGTTTACATCATAGTCTTAGGTTGGCTGTGACACCAATCTTCTCACAGAGGCTATGTAGACAACCGAGTGCCAGCATCTCTGTGGCACCACACAACTCACAGCAGTCATGTAAACAACCACAACCCGGAGTCTTGCTCTCTGGTTCACACACAAAACTAGTTTTTTCATTTCATTCTGTGTTATGTATTGTGTGAAGAAAACTGTAAACTATTCCAAGTTATGAACAAACCCCCAACATGTTAGTTAATGCACAATAATAATGTTATTAGGTAAGGTACTGTGATATAACTAAGACAAGAAATTTTGCTATTGTATCTACACAACCGTGTATATATATATATATATATATATACATATATATATATATATATATATATATATATATATATATATATATTACTCATTTTTGTTTGTATAAAGAAGCAGTTTCCATAACCTATAAAGTGGAACATTAACTGTGTATGATATTCTTAAAACCAGTTTTATATGGAGTCTATTTTGATATGTCAACGACAAGGACTTTGCATGTATCACCAATAAACTTTGTAATGAAGATCACACTCGAATTATTTATGATATCCCATCCAGAGACTAATTCCAGTAATAAAAATAAATACAAAATCTGACTGCGAAAGATTCATGTGTTACCCTTTGAAAAGGTATACGAGTATTTTCACATCCCAGCACATTATATAGAAACTGGCTGTGAATTGTTTCCATCACTGAATTTTGCTGAATAAATTTATTAATACATCAGTGATTGGTTAACTGATATACAGTATAGTAATATTTTCAGTGATACAGGTCAAGGGAACTTTTATTATAATCTTTTTTATAAAAGTGCCTTAACGTAACCAATACGAGTCTAAACTAAATTAGACTTACTTAACTTAGATGGGTTTAGCCTCTGACAGACATATCCCGCAACTGTTTTTACTTCATGTGCACTGCAAGTCATCTAATATTACACGAAAGGTAGAAACACTAGCTAAATATTTAGGAGTCAATAATTACCATACAAAAATTTCTTAAAAAGAGTCATGCATTTCCATTTTATTTTTAAACGAACATGAAAAGGGCGAGTAACGGGAGGAGCACTCCATCTCCCATTTCTTCACCCTTTCGTCTTGAGAACACATTTAGTCCTAGACACAAAATCGTGTGCATGGACCAATGACGAGGACTTCAAAAGTGAACAAACATCATGGAGAAAACATTTCACGGGGTCCCCGGCACCATCTTCAAATACTCCCGATGAGGCGCCCACCACCAATTAGTATTATTAGACATTACAGAGCTTCCTGTTCCAGGGGTCCGAATCCCGAGCTCTCCCAGTCCATCCAGCTATAAATGGGTTCTTAAATTTACATCCTGAGGAAGTAAACGCGGTTGAGAGCAGTGCCGGCTTTGCTGCTTCCTTGAGTACCGAAGGCTTAGTATACATTGTGCTGTATCCACACTGTCCCAAACGGCAGAAGCTGTAGATGCACTCAATCTTCTCGTAATTTCCTCATACGGCTTCAGTGTTCTCACACAGTTGGATAAGATGGCCCATTCGGAGTTAGTCAGTTGCTGGCTTTTAGAGTTAGAAGCTGCATACAAGGTACAAGCACAATGGCTTCCTCACTTGTCAATACGCTGGAGCAAGTGTAGATTGCCGTTCCGACTTGTTGGTATGTCATGAATCACACTGAGGTTTCGTTGTTGAAGTTTTTCATGTTTTTTTTTTTTCAGCTCGTCTTGAACCATGGTTGAATGGTTAAAATGGGTTACAATGCTACGACAATTAGAAATAATGTCACCAACTGCCTTCTGTGAGGCTATGCCATTTTTCACAACTAACTGTATTTGATGAACTGTACAGTCAAGAATGTTAGGTCCTGCATCTCGTAGAACAGTGAACATCGTTATTCAAGCAAACTGTTTCATTTTTCCACCATTTGGTCAAACTTCTCTGAGAGATACTCACCGATGTGACTTCCCCTTAATGTTTCTGCACTCAGTATTATGTTTACTTTCTGAAAATCATCGTCCATGGCATGTGCAATTAGATTGAGCAGAAAAACACCGGCAGATGTGTCAGCCCATGCGTCAGTTTATGAACTAAAGCACATACTTTTTCAGACACAGTATCATAAACGTCATCACAAATCAGTGATGCATAAAACATACGCATAGGTCCTCAACAAGAGAGAATGGTAAATCATCTACAATTAACATTTGTGCAATACGCTTATCTATCTCTTTAGACTTTGAATGAGAAGCATCCCATGGCTTTACACTTTCGATACACTCATCTATTGGGTTTTTTTTCAGCAAGTTTCATTAGTTGGAGAGGAGTTTTATCCCTTTGCACTTTCTGTTTTTTACCTTTTCTTGCTTCAGCCTCCTGTCAGTTCATTGTACTGTATTATTGTATTGTATGCATTGATCTCAAATAATTTCTAAGAGAAGTTGGACCACGTCCTTTGTGGGAGTAAGATTTCTTACACAGATTACATTTTGCCAAGTCATTTGTTTCTAATGATAAATAATTCCACACTAAAGTGGTTGACAACGCCATTTCAATGAAAGGTTTTTAACTGTGATAGAATGTTACACCCCCAGTAAGGATAATTACCAACAGAAGTAGGCCAGATCTAGCAGCAAAACATGTGCTACAGCACAGAGCGCAGGGTGAGGGGAGAGTGTGGCATCCGACGACCCGTGCGGAATACATGGACACGTTCTGGACGAACTTTGAACGGACCCGGACAGAATCTCTCTCTCTCTCTCTTTATATATATATATATATATATATATATATATATATATATATATATATATATATATATATATATATATATATATATATATATATATATACTGTATATATCCTATCTATCTTTCTTTCTCTGTCTAAACTTGTAAATATCTGATTGTGATCAAAGGCGAATTAACCCAACCATGGGCCTGAAGGCCTGTAGAATTTGTTTATTTTTTCACATATGTTCCCTGTTTCCCTGCAAGCCTTGGAATTACCCGAAAACAGGGTAATTACCCTGTCAACTTTGTGAGACACCTACTGCAGTGAAATATGTCAATCTCAACTAAATATGGAAATCTCAACCTCTACTCATCTGAAACATCCTCATGTATTGGGTGCGCTGCGGATGCGGAAGTGAAATTTTTGCGGATGCTCTGCGGATGCGGATGCTGATTTGGCATCCATTTATATTAGTAAATAATATAAACTATGAATAAACTGTACAGTATTTATAAAATATCAACTAAACATTAATGGAATTTGAATAGAAACTAACCTAACCTAACCTAACCTATTCACTGAAATGCAAAAAAAGTAATAACTTCTGAAAATAAGGAGAGAAAATTCTTATTGTGGAAATTACAATCAATAGAGAAATACGAAAATTGGGTAGAGAAAAAATAAAAAAAAGCATTTGTACAAGGATAGCCTTTTGTGCATCTTCCTACCAATGTTTTCGAGTGGTTATTTTCTACTTCAAATGCCAGTCAATATGAGTTATTTTCTTATTATCCTATAAAAAAAGATGTCAAAATTTTAAGAAACTTTTCCCCTGGTCTCTGTGTTAAGATTGGCAATGGAAAAATAGCCACTAAAATAAAGCCGGAAGCGAGTGGGCCATTTTGGGGATCTTGGCTAAAAGTTTGTGTACAGTATAGTGTAAAATAAAAAGAAATCTCTCTTGTTTATGCAAAGAGTCCGCTCGGTTGAATACGGTTGAGACTGCAAGTAAGAAGTTTATCGGTAATAATTTCCTTATCTTACACCATAGGTACTTTATTTGCAAATTTCTATCACAGAAAGAAAGTTGCTGTTGACTTCTAATTAGTACGAACCAAGTGTCCAGGAGTTGAACAATTATTCATTCATGATATGTCGATTTTAATTAGTCAAATAACCTGAAGAGTCTGAGGTATAATGTCGTATTCTCATATGCAATAAACCACCTTTAAAACAGTAAATGAGACAGCAAAACCCCACTTAACTTACTTATTTGTTACGTAACATATCTAAAAAGTTTTCTAAGTTCGTTAGGTTAGGTAATGTTAGGTTAGATTAGGTTTGATTAGGTTAGATTTGTCTGATCTGAATAAATAGCTTAAACCCTTCACTACGGGGACGCCACTTTTAATATTTTATTTGGCTATCATCCGACGATTTCATGCAGCACAGAGGGGATCCCGGACACAAGTGGTTAAGTGATCTATATCCCCTAACGTCGCGTCCTGACAGCCGCACGTAAAGAATTTTATTTTTTTAATGCATTTGAGTAACACTAAGATTAGTGAATAACATTAAAACAAAAACTAAATTCAACAGCTTTAATAAATTTCAATACGGTTAGCTGTTTAATTCTGAGCAACTATGCCCAGCTCTAAAAAAATCATTGTAATAACTAAAGAAATAAGACCACTTAATATCTCAAACATCACGTTCTTCTTACGATATTGGAACAACGCACAGCGAGTTCCACAACTAAAAAATATCTACGTATTATAAAATTCCTTTTTTTTTTACTTTCGACATCTTACTTGTACTAATTAGAAGGTGAGAAACTATTTTCTCCGTGAAAGAATTTTGTAAATATAGTAGTTTTAGTGGGAAACGAGGGTAAAGTATTATTAATTGTTCGAATGCGTTACTTAAAATACAGGTTATGAGAACAGGTAATAATACTATTACCTAAATGAAGGAATCCCACAGGTGCATCTCACTATGATTAATCTAGTCTGTTAATCACTATATTTCCTAACGGCGCTTTTTAAATCATCTTCAGTATTTTTTTCTGTATTAACTTTACTATATTCTTAAGTCTATTTCTTAACTTAACTATTTTTCTTCTTAGGCTATTAGGAAAAGCACTTCAGTAACCTAAGGATGGCATCGTGTATTCTCCTCGGGCCACAACTACCTCTGTTGTCCAAAAATAAAAGAACAAAGTAGCGTCAGCTTAGCACCTTAGCCAGTCTTCGGTTTTTCTCAGATAAATTGGAATACTGAAGGACATTGCAATACCTCTCGGCCTTGGTCCAGGTTTCTTCCCCTGTGAGCGAGGACGGTAGGCCCAAGTGAACCCTTTGATACCTTGGACCTGCATTGTGCTAACTTATCAGGACCGACTCTTGCGATATTGGTCAAAAAACATTTCGGTAAACTTACACACCGTGCGCTACTATCTTGGCCTGTACACGTAGCATGCGGTCTTCAGCCAAAACAAGTACGCTTTATTACCGTTTAAGGTGAGATGAGGCGGCCTATAGCCCCGCTTGATGGAGTCCTGAAGGTTTGCAGACCGCCTCATCTCTCTCAGGTGATGGGTGGGGTTCCCTATGGGTTTCCCCTGCTAAACCCAATTTTATACAATACATCACACTCACTACAGAACACAAACATAAAACGAAACACACCTACCTAAATACACAAATACTAATACACTTCATGACTACTATTGTCTCAGTTTTGCGCCTTGTTGAACTACTACAACCTGCCGCCATGAGGCCAGTGGTTACACCTGGATCCCGCACTGTTGCTCACAGGGGCAAACTACATATTTTTTTTTTCCGAGATGACGGGCAAGACTGGCTAAAATGCCAAGCTCAAAAAAAAAAAAATCTTTATAATTTTGTATATTTTCCTCAAATTATTACTATTGACATACACAAAAAAACTTAAAGACCAATATTAATTTGAGTCTGAAATCTTACTCCCAATATAGCCATCATCCCATTAATGAGACAATAAAGTTCGTATTTTTTTTGTTAATAGGAATCTAATTAAAATACTCTCTACCTGTTGTACCACTATGTTATTTGTAATGTACCTAAAGAATTCTTAAGTTTAATATAAATTCCCCAAATCTTAGAATATTATCCTGGGATCTACTAATAGGAATGTAACTTTAGTAAAATTGTGGTTATACATTTTGACTAATGTATAGTATTTTTTTCCCTTATTGCACAAATAGCTTTACATTCTGTGCATTAGAGAAGCATATTAGAGTAAACCCTGTAGAAAACAACTCATTATTAAGGGTGTTAACTGTATGAAACAACCATTTCAGCCTATCAATAACGATGGAGGAATCGTACAAGGCCACTGACGTCCTTCCCTCGGCATGACCATGTCTAGTTGGGTGGTCATTAGGTAAATAAGGTAATTTTAGTACTCAAATAGAAGGCCCACTAATCCAACACAGTATTCCATCTGTCTGTTATCGTTATTCTAGTAGGTAGTAGGTAGTAGGCAGCTACCAAACAGGGAGGTACCACTGCCTGGGAAGATATTGGAAGCATAATGTGTTGTCTAATGGTAGACCCTGCTGCCATATGGCATCACGAAAATTGTGACCAAGTCCCAGGTTGCTCATCTGACTTTCTGCTTCATTTACACGCAATTGCAGGGTCTCAATTGTTTCTCTTACCATTGACAACACAACATACATATATCGTTTCTCACTTTTGATCTTTTTTCATTTTTGTATTTATAGTTCTTTATTATTAATATTATTATTATTACAGTTACTGTATTATCATCATTATTTTATTATTTAATTTTTGTTTGTTTTATCATAAATTGTATTAATTATGAATTATTATGACTATTATTTATTTTATTATTATTATTATTATTATTATTATTACATTTTCGCCCCCCAGGCCCCGATGTGGGTCAGTGACCTGCGTCCGGGTGGGCTAATCCCATAAAAAAAAAGCGGTGTGTTATTCAACTTACCCTGAGTGTTTCCTGTTATCTTCAATTCTTGCACATGTATACTGGCAGTCACATATCATTAAATCTTCAGGGGTATCATTAACACACTTGTAATATCAATAAAACACTTGTAATGTCACCCGTGTTACCGAAGTGCACCACTGACTATATACAGTACAAGAAGGGTTTTTTAGTTCAGCCTGTAATTATGTATATAGTTATTAATGAATACTTTAAACGTAGTGATGACAAGTATGTTGAGCAAAAAAAAATCTATTGGCAAGTTGAGTTCTTAGTGAATTATTATCATCTATGGAAACATAGAGATGATGACGTGAAGGCAATTAATGGGTCATCTCTTTCGTTTCTGATATTTTGCCTGGAAACATACTATCTACTCTTATGAACATTTACGCTTTGTCGTAACCAAATACAGTACATTAACACAAACACGTTCTTTCCTTCTTTTTGTTTTTATTTTCCCTTCCTTTTAACTCTTTCTTCATAGTGACGAACCACACCACTTATCGTCCGTTAGACAATGCATTGTACAGCTTTGCGCTGCCATGATCCTCCACGACAGTTATTTATGTCTTGCGGTGCGTCACCCTCGGTAGTGAGGAGGATCACCCGGCACGGAGGTGTGTGTCTGTGTCCCTTGTCACCTACTCTCCGTTACTGGCACATGAGTGAGTAAATATTTCTGCATGGTGTCCTTTTGAATACAGTTTTTATGCATTAAATTCACTGTTGCTCACTGCCTCTCTTACTGTTGTTCACTGCCTCTTGCCGTTGTACATTGCATCTTGCTGTGAACTGTCTCTTTCACTATTTTGTACTGGTGTACACTTCCTTTATTGTTAATGTACACTTCCTCTCTTTAATGTACACTTCCTCTCTTGTTAATGTACACTTCCTCTCTTATTGATGTACACTTCCTCTTTTATTGATGTACACTTCCTTTCTTATTAATGTATACTTCCTCTCTTATTGATGTACACTTCCTCTCTTATTTATATAGACTTCATCTCTTATTGATGTACACTTGCTCTCTTATTAAAATACAATTCCTCTCTTTAATGTACACTTCATCTCTTGTTAATGTACACTTCCTCTCTTATTGATGTACACTTCCTCTCTTGTTAATGTACACTTCCTCTCTTATTGATGTACACTTAGTCTCTTATTAATGTACACTTCCTCTCTTATTGATGTACACTTCCTCTCTTGTTAATGTACACTTCCTCTCTTATTGATGTGCACTTCCTTTCTTGTTAATGTACACTTCCTCTGTTATTAATGTACGCTTCCTCTCTTATTGATGTACACTTCCTCTCTTATTGATGTACACTTCCTCTCTTGTTAATGTATACTTCCTCTCTTATTGATGTACACTTCGTCTCTTATTAATGTACACTTCCTCTCTTATTAATGTACGCTTCGTCTCTTATTGATGTACACTTCCTCTTTTATTAATGTACACTTCCTCTCTTATTGATGTACACTTCCTCTCTTATTAATGTACGCTTCCTCTCTTATTAATGTACACTTCCTCTCTTATTGATGTACACTTCCTCTCTTATTAATGTACACTTCCTCTCTTATTGATGTACACTTCCTCTTTTATTAATGTACACTTCCTCTCTTATTGACGTACACTTCCTCTCTTATTAATGTACGCTTCCTCTCTTGTTAATGTACACTTCCTCTCTTATTGATGTACACTTCCTCTTTTATTAATGTACACTTCCTCTCTTATTGATGTACACTTCCTCTCTTATTAATGTACGCTTCCTCTCTTATTAATGTACGCTTCCTCTTTTATTAATGTACACTCCCTCTCTTATTGATGTACACCTCCTCTCTTATTAATGTACACTTCCTCTCTTATTGATGTACACTTCCTCTCTTATTAATGTACGCTTCCTCTTTTATTAATGTACACTTCCTCTCTTGTTAATGTACACTTCCTCTCTTATTGATGTACACTTCCTCTTTTATTAATGTACACTTCCTCTCTTATTGATGTACACTTCCTCTCTTATTGATGTACACTTCCTCTCTTATTAATGTACGCTTCCTCTTTTATTAATGTACACTTCCTCTCTTGTTAATGTACACTTCCTCTCTTATTAATGTACGCTTCCTCTTTTATTAATGTACACTTCCTCTCTTGTTAATGTACACTTCCTCTCTTATTAATGTACGCTTCCTCTTTTATTAATGTACACTTCCTCTCTTGTTAATGTACACTTCCCTCTTGTTAATGTACACTTCCTCTTATTAATATACACTTCCTCTCTTATTAATGTACGCTTCCTCTTTTATTAATGTACACTTCCTCTTGTTAATGTACACTTCCTCTCTTATTAATATACACTTCCTCTCTTGTTAATGTACACTTCCTCTCTTATTAATGTACGCTTCCTCTTTTATTAATGTTCACTACCTCTCTTATTAATGTACGCTTCCTCTTTTATTAATGTACACTTCCTCTCTTGTTAATGTACACTTCCTCTCTTATTAATATACACTTCCTCTCTTATTAATGTACGCTTCCTCTTTTATTAATGTACACTCCCTCTCTTATTGATGTACACTTCCTCTCTTATTAACGTACGCTTCCTCTTTTATTAATGTACACTCCCTCTCTTATTGATGTACACTTCCTCTCTTATTAACGTACGCTTCCTCTTTTATTAATGTACACTCCCTCTCTTATTAATGTACACTCCCTCTCTTATTGATGTACACTTCCTGTCTTATTAATGTACACGTCCTCTCTTACACAATGTTCCCCCTCTAAATTACTCTAGGTCTCACACTGGTCCCGTAAACTACTTGGGTCTTGACAATATTGTAGCAATATATTGTCGGCTCTTCTTCTAAACTATTGTACTATGCAAGAGATTAAATACAGCTGTTGGTTTTCAGAACTAATGTATTGGCCAGATCTGCTGCAATTCACTGCTACAAGTCTGTCCTTCTACTACTGTACGTTAACATCAGAAATACATCACTAAAAATTTACACTTACTGTGTACATGATTTGATAGTTATCATCAACATTGCTACAAAACAATAATTGAAAATTCCCAGCGTGTTATTTGATAGAATCTACTATCCTTCACTGTACACTCGCACCAAAAAATATCGGTGCAGGGTGTGATCGACGTCTTCCGAAACTATACGTATACACTGTGATATGTCGGGAAGGTTGGTAAGTGTATCCTCATAACCACCCCCCTCCCCACTAGGTGTTGCCATATGGCTGACAATCAGTGTGTTTGTTTCTTTTTTTCGGATTGTTGCTTTGTGTCGACTGAATGATGAGCGAGGGTTCGGTCTCGATGAACGTGGGTATAAAACAGAGGCAATATGAAGCAGTAGAGATCTACACATGCCAGACGACATGGAAACCTTAGAGGGAACACGAGGAGCTATTATTGCCCTTCATAACGAAGGGTTCGGCGTCACAGATTAGCCAGGGAGTTGGTGTCCTGCTGCACGATGGATTCGGCGATACCTCGAAACTGGTGCTACAGACGACAGGTCTCGGAAACTGGTGCTACAGACGACAGGTCTCGGAGCGGCCGTCCACGCTGCACCACCCCTCAGGACGACCAGGTTGAGTGGTTTATTTGATAGCATAAATTAATGTGGCAATATTCACAAGTATCACAAATAATTTTGTTAACAGGGAGCTCCTCATATTTCATACTGTCTATTTATCACTTCCCGACCTTATTTATAACAGTTTGTTTCACTTGACCTGGGCTGCCAACATACGGCTGGAACAACTCGCCTTCCCAATACCTATCGTCACTGGTCTCAAATTGTTCACACTACAGTATGCACCTATACTTTTTGTTGCGAGTGCACATGTATATGTTAGCCTAACGATAAGCATTTGAAACTTTTCTGAGGTAAACAGAAAATAAGAATGTTAGACCCACTTCACCAGTAACACCTTACCTGCATAAATCTGCCACCCACTGCCGGCTGTATACCTCAAAATAACCTCTGACTAAACTTGACAAGCCTCTATATAATGAGGAGAAAATTTCGAGTGAAACCCTGTGGCACAAGACTGACTAAAGGAATATTATTCTTTGGGTAAAAATATTGGGTAGTGGAGTGAGTTTGTCCTGTGGTGAGACACATGACGCACCCTGGTGTTGAGCGTGGGAGATAACAGAGAAACGATAAAAGTTAAATGGCAAATATTAAAAAAATATATTTTAGAAAAAATGAGTATAATAGTGAGGCTGAAGTCATAAAATAATGTACTGAATAAATATGAAATAGGAAGAAAATTTACAGAATTAATAAGTAAATACGTGGGATCACATACACAGTGATTTTATACATTTTAAGTATAACAAAACAAAAATATAAACTTAATATAAAAACAATAATTAGGTAGATAAAGAAGAAATGATAAGTAAGAGAAGAAAGAAAGATAATGATAAAAGAATGTTCATCAGCCGCTCTCATGAAGAACAGTTTGGTCTACACTACACTTCGCCCGCTAGGGTCAAGAGCACCTTAGCGTTTGATACACCACAACACGGTAAAAGAAGGAAAGTGTAGAGAGAGAGAGAGAGAGAGAGAGAGAGAGAGAGAGAGAGAGAGAGAGAGAGAGAGAGAGAGAGAGAGAGATGCTTGGGCACCGTACTGCCTGTCAAAATCTTTACGACCTGCCCGGGTATGTGGCAGCTCTTTCAAAATAGTTCTAAATGGTAAGTCATAAAATTATTTTTCTGTTGTGACATGATAGCAAGGAAATGTCAGTCAAAATTAAAAGAATGAGAGATCACAAAAAATTTCTGCACCTTTACGGTGTTGTACAATGTGATACACCGGACCAAGAATTCTGAACAACTCTTATTTACTAGGGTGTTTCCTGTTAAGTTATATGTATTAATAATACGTGATATACATAATTCATCGCGTTGGTTACACAATACATGACACGATCAAAAGTACCAACCTTACCAAAGGGACATGGTCTTAGTCAGTGATCGTTGGGAAGACCGTCAGTCCCAAGGGTGAAGAAACATTTTGTTGAGTGTAAAAGAGGATCCTCCTGGGCTGAAGTGACTAACACTGTGCCACACCTAGACCCTCCTGGATCTCCTCCGAAAATTTTATTGGACAATTATTTATAATACTTCAGTTTTGTTTCCCTTAACTGAAATAACAATTTATAATCAAATAATATCTGATTTAATGTACTTATCACAACGGTTAATGTTTACTATATATCATCGATTTCAATCAAACACAGTTATTTGAGAGGATGTCTTAATACTGTATTTAGTTACTGGTTTTACAGTGAGTTAAAGATGTTCTTTACAAAGCAGACAAGTTATTCAAAGGCTATTTCTAGAGTAAATTTACTTGTACCATTACTTATTCCTTCAACACGACTGAAATTTTTTTCTACAAAATTACACACACACACACACACACACTACTAACACATACAAATAATGATCCCACCAAAACCCCGGGGCCATATCTGACCGGTGTTGTACTGAGGGAGGGTATCAAAGTTCCTTAGCCCACCACGTTCCATGTAGTACGGCCAGACTTCATGTTGTCAATGTACTCCCAGCCGGACCTACATCCAAGGCGCAGAGACGTACAGTACATGTGCGTAGTATCTCACGAGCATTGAGCCGGTGAGGCTGTGAGCTGTAGCTAATGGATGCCTACCCTTGTTAGGTGAGTGTCTCAACAGTTTCACGTTACTTTGCCTACATTACTCTGATGTAAGGTGGCGTCAGACTACTAGTTTATGGGATTACAAAGTACAAAATATAACTTATTAACTAATAAATACATTTTTGGGGATAAAATTATAAAGTAACTTACGTCCACGAGTAACTGATAGCAACACAGTTTACAATCACTAAGCTAGAGTGTATATGGTTCTAAGTTCATTTTACTTGTGGTAAAGTAAGCGACAGGAGTTTCCTTACTGAGAATTATGTGCTATTAATAAAACATTAATGAGTGTCGTTCGGTCACTAACTTTTACCTTACCATAATTTTGCCTTCCACCATTATTGAAAATTTTACCCGTCATGACTGAAAAATATGAAGGTAGACTGTAATGAGTGTCGAGTTTCTATAGAGCACTGGACGAATAACCATTTTTAGTGCAATATCAAAACAAAGTATTACGCCTTACATGACCAAGCACATGAAAAATGTGGGTCAGTGGACGATAAACTACTAATGGGAAATATAAAAGAGACACTGATTGCTTAAGGAGAAGACCGTTTCCCGACGGTGAATTTGTGAAGATATGTATGCCGAAGATAGCTGAGAAGTGCTCTTATAAGGTAAGTGATATTGTTAGTGAGTTTTTCTTCAAATGCAGTATAATAATCAGAAGGGCTGGAAATTTATAAGTAAACATATTTTCCCAGCTTATAGAAAACCAGAAAGATTCACTGACACTGGATGAGAGTAATGACGTGTCCGATACAGCACAATAGCTTAATTTTGTTCCTTTGGGTGAAAACTAATTTTGAAGTAATTGAAGCTCTTAGAGCTTAAAATTTATAACTACCAGTAAAGAATTTTTTTCTGAAAGTGACTGAAACAATTCAGGAGCTATAACTATGGGGAACACAGTTATAGAGCTGAACTATAGATGATGTAATGAACGTGGCTGATATCAGTTACAACGGTTTTATTACCCAAATCACCAAAGAAAGGGAAAATCAATGTATAAAAAAAAACTACGTTTAGATTATAAGGTAAAGGTTTGTTTAGTTACATTGAAGTATATTTATCATAAATGAATTATAAGTAAGTTTGTATAATTTAGTTATCAGTAAATAAGTTCGAAAAAGTAAATCTATTTATGTTCAGGTATGTTAATTAACGTCGAGGTCAAATTTAATTCCATTATGAAAAAAAAAATTTAATGAAAATATTCTCAACGTTTATACTGATAAAACAAGTTTAGTTAATCTGGCAAAATGTTCGACCATTATTAGCCTCAGATTTACCTTTGAGTGGAGGCCACAAGTTCGTTTTACCCATCCACTATACTTTCTTCCCAGTCGGTGGTTTCTGGTGCCCCCCGCAGTCTCAGACGGAGGTCATCCTTTCCCACCTCCCACACACACCCTCCCGTGGTGGCCAGACAGGTGTGATATCCTGCTTGTCGTCAGAGGTGTTGAGGTGAAGGTTCGGTCCAGTGGTGTTGGTTATGTTTGCGTGCTTTTTCCCGATCACACCTCATAAATACACGTACGAGTATATATACACAAATTAATCAAACATACACTTGAACTCTTACCTAAGAATATACTGTCTACTTATGTGTAACAAAATATTCCAATATATTTACATTAACCTTTAAGTATATTATATGTAATTAAATATCAACCTCTAAAACGTTTCTATAGTAAACTACAATAGTGTGCACGTTATAATGATCATTCCCCAGTTATGTAACTGTATATTTTCAGCCTTCTGGCTGCCAAGCTCTTTCAATAAACCGTTAATTATTATCATTATCATTATTATATTTTACACACTCTTGCTCACTTTCCTGAAATGTAACGGAATGAACTGGTAGGAGGATTTAATATTAAGGAAAATTTCAGAAGCACACATTTAACATGTTCAGACGGCTGAGTGGTCGACCCAGTGGAGTGGAATTTCAATGTGTACTCTGAAAAAAATCTTTAGTTAGTTTCTTAAGTAAAACAACCTTTTAAAACATTATGTGGTAAAAGTTAGTATTGCTAAGGCTGGGCCGTGCTGGAGTGGTAGAATATGAATATAGAATAAGACTTACTTAAAAGGTGGTGGAGGCAGCAGGTGAGGTGGAGGAGAAGGGGTGGAAGCAGCAGGTGAAGTGAAGGAGGGAAGGTGGGGGCAGCAGGTGAAATGAAGGAGAAGAGGTGGAGGCAGCAGGTGAGATGGAGGAAAAGAGGTGGAGGAATCAGGTGAGGTGGAGGAGGAAAGGTGGGGACAGCAAGTGAAGCGGAGGAGAAGAAGTGGAGGCAGCAGGTGAAATGGAGGCGAAGAGGTGGAGGCAGTATGTGAGGTGGAGAAGGAGAGGTAGAAGCAGCAGGTGAGGTGGAAGAGGAGAGAAGAAGTTGCAGGAGAGGTGGAGAAAGTGGTGGTGGCAACAGGGGAGGTGAAGGAGAAGAGGTGGAGGCAGCAGGTAAGGTTGAGATAGAGAGGTAGAAGTAGCAGGTGAAGTAGAGGAAGATAGGTCGAGGCAGCAGGTAAGATGGTGGTTTATAGGTGAGGTGGAGGAGGAGAGGTGGAGGCAGCAGGTGAGGTGCAGGAGGAGAGAAGGGTGAGCAGGTGAGGTGGACGCATCAGGTGAGGTGGAGTCATCAGGTGAGGTGAAGGAGGGAATGAGTGGGGAGCAGGTGATGTGGAGGAGAACAGATGGAGGCAGCAGGTGAAGTGGAGAAGAGGTGAAGGCAGCAGGTAAGGTTGAGGTAGAGAGGTGGAGGCACCAGGTAGGGTTGAGGTAGAGAGGTGGGAGGCAGCAGGAGACGTGAAGGAGGTGAGGGAGCAGGTGAGGGGAAGCACCAGGTGACACGGGGGCAATAAGTAAGGTGGAGGAGGACAGGTGAGGTGGATAAGAGGTGGAGGCAGCAGGTGAGGTGGACGAGGGAAGGTGGGGGCAGCCGGTGATTGAAGGAGAAGAGGTGGAGGAGGGAAGGTGGGGCAGCAGGTGGAATGGAGGAGAAGAGGTGGAGGCAACAAGTGAGATGGAGGAGAAGAGATGGAGGCAACAGGTGAGGTGGAGGAAGAGGTGGAGGCAGCAGGTAGGTTGAGGTAGAGAGGTGGAGGCAGCAGGTAGGTTGAGGTAGAGAGGTGGAGGCAGGTGAAGTAGAGGAGGAAAGTTGGAGGCAGCAGGTGAGGTTAAAATAGGAAGGTGGGCAGCAGGTGAAGAAAGAGGAGGAGAGGTGGAGGCAGCAGGTGAGGTTGAAATAGGAAGGTGGAGGCAGCAGGTGTGGTGTGGTTATGGGTGAGGTGTAGGCAGATGTGAGGTGGAAGAAGCAGGTAAGGTGGAGCAGAGTGGGAGGCAGTGGGTGGAGTGGAGGGAGGAAGGTAGGGGGCAGCCGGTGAATTGAAGGAGAAAGGGTGGAGGAGGAAGGTGGGGGCAGCAGGTGAAATGGAGGAGAAGAGGTAGAGGCAACAAGTGAGGTGGAGGAGAAAGAGATGGAGGCAACAGGTGAGGTGGAGGAGAAAAGGTGGAGGCAGCAGGTAGGTTGAGGTGGAGGCAGCAAGTAAGGTTGAGGTAGAGGTGGAGGCAGCAGGTGAAGTAGAGGAGGAGAGGTGGAGGCAGCAGGTGAAGAGAGGAGGAGGAGAGGTGGAGGCAGCAGGTGAGGTTGAAATAGGAAGGTGGAGGCAGCAGGTGTGGTGGTGGTTTATGGGTGAGGTGTAGGCAGTATGTGAGGTGGAAGAAGCAGGTAGGTGGGCAGAGGTGGAGGCAGCAGGTGTGGTAGTGGTTTATAGATGAGGTGGAGGAGGAGGTGGAAGCAAAGGTAGGTGGAGTAGAGAAGAGGAGGAGTTGGTGAGGTGGAGAGAGAGGTGGAGTCAGCAGGGGAGGCGGAGGAGGAGAGGTGGAGGCAGCAGGTGAGGTAGAGAGAGAGGTGGAGGCAGCAGGTGAGGGTGTAGGAGGAGAAGAGGTGGAGGCAGCAAGTGAGGTGGAGGAGAGAGAAGGGAGAACAGGTGAGGTGGAGGCAGAAGATGAGGTGGAGGCAGCAGGTGTGGTAGTGGTTTATAGGTGAGGTGGAGGCAGTATGTGAGGTGGAGGAGAGGTGGAAGCAGCAGGTGAGGTGGAGTGGGGAGAAGGAGGAGCAGATGAGGTGGAGAGAGAGGTGGAGGCAGCAAGATGAGGTGGTTGTTTATAGGTCAGGTGGGCTAGTATGTGAAATGGAGGAGGGAGGTGGTAGCAGAAGGTGAGGTGGAGGAGGAGAAGGAGGGCAGGTAAGGTGGGAGAGGTTTATTCAGCAGAAGTGAGGTGGAGGAGGGAAGGTGGGGGCAGCAGGTGGGTGGGAGGGAGGGAAGGTGGGGGCAGCAGATAAAGTGGAAGAAAGAGGTGGAGGCAGCAGGTGAAGTGGAGGAGAGAGGTGGAGGCAGCAGGAAAGTAGAGGAGAAGTGGAGGCAGCAGATGAAGGGAAGGGGAAGAGGTGGGCATGAGATGAGGTGGAGAGGTGGAGGCAGCAGGTTAGGTAGAGGAAGGAAGGTGAGGGCAGCAGATAAAGTGGAAAGAAGAGTGGAGGCAGCAGGTGAGAGGTGGAGGGAAGAGGTAGAAGGCATGAGATGAGGTGGAGAGAAGAAGAGGTGGAGGCAGCAGGTTAGGTGGAGGGAGGAAGGTTGCGCCAGCGAATAAAGTGGAGGAGAAGGGTGGAGGCAGCAGGTGAAGTGGAGGAGAGGAGGTGGAGGCAGCAGGTAAGGTTGAGGTATAGAGGTGGGAGGTTGCAGGTGAAGTAGAGGTGGAGAGATGGAGGCAGCAGGTGAAGTAGGGAGGAGAGGTGGTGTCAGCAGGTGAAGTAGAGGGAGAGGTGGAGTCAGCAGGTGAGGTTGAAATAGGAAGGTGGAGGCAGCAGGTGTGGTGGTGGTTTATAATTGAGGTGTAGGCAGTATGTGAGGTGGAGAAGAAGAGGTGGAAGCAGGAGATGAGATGGAGCTGAGAGGTGGAGGCAGTGGGTGAGGTGGAGAAGAGGTGGAGGCAGCAGGTGAGGTGAAGGAGAAGAGTTGGAGGCAGTAGGTGGAAGTGGTGGAAGGGGTGGAGGCAGCAGGTGAGGTAGAGGCAGTAGGTGAGGTGGGGACAATTGCTGGAGGCAGCAGGTGAGGTGGGAGAAGAGGTGGAGGCAGCAGGTGAGGTGGAGGAGAAGAGGTGGAGGCAGCAGGTGAGGTGGAGAGGGGAGAGAAGGAGGAGCAGATGGGGTGGAGAGAGGTGGAGGCAGCAGATGAGGTGGTTGTTTATAGGTCAGGTGGAAGCATGTGAAATGGAGGAGGAGAGGTGGAGCAGAAGGTGAGGTGGAGGAGGAGAAGGAGGAGCAGGTAAGGTGGAGGAGAAGGGTAAGCAGTGAGGTGGAGGAGGGAGGTGGGGGCAGCAGGTGAGGTGGAGGAGAGGAAGGTGGCAGATAAGTGAAAGAGAAGAGGTGGAGGCAGCGGTGAAGTGGAGGAGAGGAGGTGGAGGCAGCAGGTGAAGTAGAGGAGAAAGAGGTGGAGGCAGCAGATGAGTGGAGGGAAGAGGTGAAGGCATGAGATGAGGTGGAAGAGAGAAAAGGTGGAGGCAGCAGGTTAGGTAGAGGAAGGAAGGTGAGGGGCAGATAAAAGGTGGAGAGAGAAGAAGTGGAGGCAGCAGGTGAGGTGGAGGGAAGAGGTGAAGGCATGAGATGAGGTGGAAGAGGTGGAGGCAGCAGGTTAGGTGGAGGAGGGAGGTGCAGAAAGTGGAGGAGAAGAGGTGAAGGCAGCAGGTAGGTTGAGGTAGAGGTGGAGGCACCAGGTAAAGGAGGAGGAGAAAGGTGGAGGCAGCAGGAGACGTGAAGGAGGTGAGAAGGAGCAGGTGAGGGGAAGCACCAGGTGAGCGGAGGCAATAAGTGAGGTGGAGGAGGACGTGAGGTGGATAGAGGTGGAGGCAGCAGGTGAGGTGGACGAGGGAAGGTGGGGGCAACGGTGAATTGAAGGAGAAGAGGTGGAGGAGGGAGGAAGGTGGGGCAGGGGAATGGAGGAGGAGGAGAAGAGGTGGAGGCAACAAGTGAGATGGAGGAGGAGAAGAGATGGAGGCAACAGGTGAGGTGGAGGAGAGGTGGAGGCAGCAGGTAAGGTGAGGTAGAGAGGTGGAGGCAGCGGTAGGTTGAGGTAGAGAGGTGGAGGCAGCAGGTGAAGTAGAGGAGGAGAGTGTGAGGCAGCGGTGAGGTTAAAATAGGAAGGTGGAGGCAGCAGGTGAAGAAGAAGAGGAGGAGGTGGAGGCAGCAGGTGAGGTTGAAATAGGAAGGTGAGGCAACAGGTGTGGTGGTAGTTTATGGGTGAGGTGTAGGCAGTATGTGAGGTGGAGAGAAGAGGTGGAAAAAAAAACAGGTAAGGTGGAGCAGAAGAGGTGGAGGCAGTGGGTGAAGTGGAGGAGGGAAGGTGGATGCAGCCGGTGAATTGAAGGAGAAAGAGGTGGAGGAGGAAGGTGGAGGCAGCAGGTGAAATGGAGGAGGAGAAGAGGTGGAGACAACAAGTGAGGTGGAGGAGAAGAGATGGAGGCAACAGGTGAGGTGGAGGAGAAGAGAGGTGGAGGCAGCAGGTAAGGTTGAGGTAGAGAGGTGGGGAGGCAGCAGGTAAGGTTGAGGTGGGAGGTGGGCAGCAGGTGAAGAGGAGGAGAGGTGGAGGCAGCAGGTGAGGTTGAAATAGGAAGGTGGAGGCAGCAGGTGAAGAAAGGAGGAGAGGTGGAGGCAGCAGGTGAGGTTGAAATGGGAAGGTGGAGGCAGCAGGTGTGGGTGGTTTTAGGTGAGGTGTAGGCAGTATGTGAGGTGGAAGAAGCAGGTAAGGTGGGGAGAAGAAGAGGTGGAGGCAGCAGGTGTGGTAGTGGTTTTATAGGTGAGGTGGAGGAGGAGAGGTGGAAGCAAGGTAAGGTGGAGTAGAAGAGAAGGAGGAGTTGGTGAGGTGGAGAGAGGTGGAGTCAGCAGGTGAGGCGGAGGAGGAGAGGTGGAGACAGCAGGTGAGGTGGAGAGGTGGAGGCAGCAGGTGAGGTGTAGGAGAGGTGGAGGCAGCAAGTGAGGGTGGAGGAGGAGAGAAGGGAGAACAGGTGAGGTGGAGGCAGAAGATGAGGTGGAGGCAGCAGGTGTGGTAGTGGTTATAGGTGAGGTGGAGGCAAATATGAGGTGGAGGAGGAGAGGTGGAAGCAGCAGGTGAGGTGGAGTAGGGAGAAGGAGGAGCAGATGAGGTGGAGAGAGAGGTGGGCAGCAGCTGAGGTGGTTGTTTATAGGTAGAGTGGAAGCAGTATGTGAAATGGAGGAGGAGGTGGTAGCAGAAGGTGAGGTGGAGGAGGAGAAGGAGCAGCAGGTAAGGTGGAGAGGTTTATTCAGCAAGTGAGGCGGAGGAGGGAGGAAGGTGGGGGCAACAGGTGAGGTGGAGGAGGGAAGGTGGGGGCAGCAGATTAAGTGGAAGAGAGAGGTGGAGGCAGCAGGTGAAGTGGAGGAGAGGAGGTGGAGGCAGCAGGTAGAGTGAGGAGAAGAGGTGGAGGCAGCAGATGAAGTGAAGGAAGAGGTGAAGGCATGAGATGAGGTGGAAGAGAAGAGTGGAGGCAGCAGGTTAGGTGAGGAAGGAAGGTGAGGGCAGCAGAAAAGTGGAGAAGAAAAGTGGAGGCAGCAGGTGAGGTGGAGGGGAAGGGAAGGCATGAGATGAGGTGGAAGAGAGGTGGAGGCAGCAGGTTAGGTGGAGGAGGGAAGGTTGTGGGCAGATAAAGTGGAGGAGAAGAGAGGAGGGCAGGTGAAGTGGAGAGAGGAGGTGGAGGCAGCAGGTAAGGTTGAGGTAGAGGTGGAGGTTGCAGGTGAAGTAGGGGTGGAGAGATGGAGGCAGCAGGTGAAGTAGAGGAGGAGAGGTGGTGTCAGCAGGTGAAGTAGAGGAGGAGAGGTGAGTCAGCAGGTGAGGTTGAAATAGGGAAGGGAGGCAGCAGGTGTGGTGGTGGTTTATAATTGAGGTGTAGGTAAGGGAGGGAGAAGAAGAGGTGGAAGCAGGAGAGAGATGGAGCTGAAGAGGTGGAGGCAGGGGTGAGGTGGAGAAGAGGAGGCAGAGGAGGTGAAGGAGAAGAGTTGGAGGCAGTAGGTGAAGTGGTGGAGAAGGGTGAGGCAGCAGGTGAGGTAGAGGAGTAGGTGAGTGGGGACAATTGCTGGAGGCAGGTGAGGGAGGAGAAGAGGTGACAGCAGGTGAGGGAGGAGAAGAGGGAGGCAGCAGGTGAGGTGGAGGAGAAGAGGTGGAGGGCAGGTGTGGTGGTGGTTATAGGTGAGGTGAAGGAGGAGAGGGAAGCAACAGGTAAGGTGGAGTAGGAGAGAAGGAGGAGCACAATGAGGTGGGAGAGAGATGTGGAGGCAGCAGGTAAGGGTGGGAGAAGAGGTGGAAGCAGCAGGTGAGGTGGAGGAGAAGAGGTGGAGGCAGCAGATGAGGGAGAAGGAAGGTGGGCAGCAGGTGAGGTGGAGGAGAGAAAACAGGGGCAGAGGTGAAGGGAGAAGAGGTGAAGGCATGAGATGTTTTGGAAGAGAAGGTAGCAGGTGTGGATGGTTGTTTATAGGTGAGGTGGAGGAGGAGAGGGAAGCAGAAGGTGAGGTAGAGAGAGAGAAAGAGGGCAGGTGGGAGGGAGAGAGAGGTGGAGGCAGCAGGTGGTGGAAAGTAAGTGGTGGAGTTGGAGAGGTAGAAGCAGCATGTAAGGTGGAGGAGGAGAGGTGAAGGCAGCAGATGAGGTGGAGGAGGGAAGGTGGGGCAGCAGGTGAAGTGGAGGAGAAGAGGTGAAGGCAGCAGGTGATGTTGAGGGGAGAAGGGGTTAAGGGAGCAGGTGGGGTGGAGGAGAAGAGGTGGAGGCAGCAGGTATGGAGAGGAGAGAAGGAGGAGCAGGTAAGGTGGATAGATACGTGGAGGCAGCAGGTGAAGAGGAGGGAGGAGGTGGAGGCAGAGGTAGGTTGAGGTAGAGAGGTGGAGGCAGCAGGTGAAGTAGAGGAGGAGAGGGAGGCAGGTGAGGTGAAGGAGAAGAATTGGAGGCAGTAGGGAAGGGAGGAGAAGGGGTGGAGGCAGCAGGTGAGTGAAATAGGAAGGTGGAGGCAGCAGGTGGTGGTGATTAGGATGAGGTAGGCAGGATGTGAGGTGGAGAAGAAGAGGTGGAAGCAGCAGATGAGGGAGCGGAAGAGGTGGAGGAGGGCAGAGGTGGAGGAGAAGAGGTGAGGCAAGGTGAGGTGAAGGAGAAGAGTGGAGGCAGAGGTGAAGGGAGGAGAAGGGTGGAGGCAGCAGGTGAGGAGGCAGTAGGTGAGGTGAGGAGAATAGGGTGGCAGCAGGTGAGGGGAGGAAGAGGAGCAGCAGGAAGGAGGAGGAGAGGTAGGCAGGTGTGGTGGTGGTTTATAGGTGAGGTGTAGGCAGTATGTGAGGGGAGAAGAAGAGGGAAGCAGCAGATGAGGTGGAGCAGAAGAGGTGGAGGCAGGGGTGAGGTGGAGGAGAAGAGGTGGAGGCAGCAGGTGAGGGAAGGAGAAGAGTTGGAGGCAGTAGGTGAAGTGGAGGAGAAGGGGTGGAGGCAGCAGGTGAGGTGGAGGCAGTAGGTGAGGTGGAGGAGAATAGCTAGTGGCAGCAGGTGAGGAGGAGAAGAGGTGGAGGCAGGTGAGGTGGAGGAGAAGAGGTGGAGGCAGCAGGTGAGGCGGAGGAGAAGAGGTGGAGGGCAGGTGTGTTGGTTTATAGGTGAGGTGAAGGAAGAGAGGAAGCAACAGGTAAGGTGGAGGTAGGAGAGAAGGAGGAGCAGGTGAGGTGGAGAGAGATGTGGAGGCAGCAGGTGAGGGTGGTGAAGAAGAGGGTGGAAGCAAGGTGAGGGGGAGGAGAAAGGAGGCAGCAGAGCAGGGAAGGGAAGGTAGGGGTGAGGTGGAGGAGAAGAGATGGAGGCAGCAGGTGAGGTTGAGGAGAGAAAGCAGGGGCTGCAGGTTAAGTGGAGGAGAAGAGGTGAAGGCATGAGATGAGGTGGAAGAGAATGGGTGGAGGCAGCAGGTGTGATGGTTGTTTATAGGTGAGATGGAGGAGGAGAGGTGGAAGCAGAAGGTGAGGTAGAGGAGGAGAGAAAGAGGGGCAGGTGAGGTGGAGAGAGAGGTGGAGGCAGCAGGTGAGGTGGAGGCAGGTGTGGTGGAGTTGGAGAGGTAGAAGCAGCAGGTAAGGTGGAGGAGGAGAGGTGAAGGCAGCAGATGAGGGGAGGAGGGAAGGTGGGGGCAGCAGGTTAAGTGGAGCAGAAGAGGTGAAGGCAGCAGGTGATGTTGAGGAGAAGAGGTTAATGTATAATATGGACACAAAGTAGTAAGCAAGCTGTGTATTCTTATATTACTCTATTAATTATGTATAGTAAAGTATTACAGAACATGTATTAATCCTATGTAATATTTCCATTATGCACCTTGTTATGGATATGAATTATCATGTTACATTTATGTATTCAAGCTTGTGAATGCTGGCATGCCAGTCTTGGTGATGCAGAGAGTGGAGATCACCAGTCCTTAAAGGTGTGGAGCTCTGTCTTATTAGTTCCCATGTATATCTCCCGTGAGTAAGAACCTGATTTCAAGATAACAAGTGTTATGCCCTCAGTAGTGTAGAACATTTGGGGTACCAAAGACAAACATAGATGGTGCAGTGAGATTTCTCAGTGAGATTCAGAGGATAAGCCTTCCCGCCGGACTGTGTTAATGGCGTCGTCTTCAGCTTCAAGGATTAGCCAGACTACAAGCCTCAGGACTTACAGTGTTGTGAAGTGCGATGCCGTGTACAGTGCTGTGCTGTGAAATTGAAGTGTTTCGTGAAGTGCTGTGGTGTATTTTAATCCAGAATTGTCTGTACAAACTGCAGTCAGATGACTGGAGCTTGCCCAGCAATACGTTCCTCCCGCCTCCGGTCATTGGAGTAACTAGCGAGGACAATTTCAGTTCAGTGCATGACTCTGCCCAGCTGCCACTACGCGCCAAGCCTCCGGGCAGCGAGCCATACACACACACGCACTCACAGGCCCACTTTATATTAAATTCTCGTGTATTACTTTAAACTTCTGTAATTCTGTGCATAGATTACAAGGGGTTGACCCGGTCTCATGCACAGATAGAGTACAGAGACTGTCAGCATGTCTCACAGGGATCAAAATGATACCCTGGACGATGGGGTTATGAGTTTAAGTTTGGGAGATCTCTCCCCACCCACACTCACGCTTCACGCTCCCCACACTGGCAACGCCCAATCACCCACAGAATCTCCTCGTTTGTCGCGAGCAAGCTCTCCTGCGGTGCCTGCGTCCAACGATCTCCTTCAACTGATTAAGTGGATGGAAACTTCTTGACGCCAGGACGACGATGCAAGGAGAGAAGAGGAAGAAATTCGGTACAGAGAGTCTGAAAGACGACGCCACGAAGATGAACGAAGACGCAGAGAACTAGAAAATAAACGTAGAAGTGAGGATGACCTGAGAAGAAGAGAGGATCAAGCCAGATTTGAAGCCCTGATTTCCCTGTTAGCCTCCCCACAATGATCTACTCTACAAGATTCTTCTGCTACTATTTATGCTGATACGACTAGAGGTACTGGTACCTCATCTCCCAGAGTTGGTTCAACAATTCTTCAAAAGGCTGCAGCACAAACGCCTCCCTCTCTGAAGTCTGACGCTTCTTCTCAGATATTTCGGGAATGGCGGCGACGTTGGCAAGACTATGCAACAGTGGTTGACCTGTCAAGTTTACCACAGCCTAAACATATGATACAGCTTCGTATGTGCCTGTCCTTGGAGACACAACGTACTCTCGAGCACACACTTCAAGTGCCTCCTACGACAACTCTGACTGTAGAAGCCGTGCTTGACAAGTTACAGGAACATGTTAAGGGACAGCGCAAAGAAGCACTTAGAAGAAGAGAACTCCTCCAATGAAAGCAGCTTGATGGAGAATCTTTTGATGCATTTTTTGGAAGATTGAAAACATGTTTAGAGGAAGTTGATGTTTGTCCTGGAAATTCTCAAGTTTGTGAAGAGACACAACTCAAGACAATCATTTTAACGGGTATTCGAGATGAAGAGCTAGTTCAGCGTCTCATTTCACTTGACCCCACTTCCTCCCTTCAAGATGTTGTTACAAAATGTCGAGCGTACGAGGCCGCCAGGTGTGCGACTTCAGCTTTACGCTCACAACCTGACCAGGTGAGGGCGGTGTCTTCCTACAGAAAGGGTAAGACGCAGCAAGGTAACCCCACCCCTCACCCTCCAGCTACACCTTCAGCAGCAGCTTTGTGTAACAGCTGCACGAGACAGCATGATGCCTCCCAGTGCCCAGCTGCTCAAAGCGTGTACAGAAGTTGCGACCGTCAGGGACACTGGGCTTACACAGTCAAGTGCCCTGCTAGCAAAGTTCAGTGCAGACTTTGTGGTCGTGTGGGCCATTATGACAAATGTTGTCGTAAGAAGACTCAGAAAGGACACAACCAAGGATCCAAGAAGTCATCCTCAGGTAGTGCTGGCACGCCCCCTCCTTCTGGCAAGCATCAAGACGCTGTGCCCAGTAGTTCCGGCCGTCGTGTACATTGTTCCACAGACACGACGCCCCAGCACATCAGTGTCGTCATTTTCCACGGTAACTTGTCATCCAGTCTTCAGATGTTACCTGACACCGGTGCTGACTCTCAGTAATTGGTTCACAACACTTAGCAAGTTTGGGAATACCCAGGAGCAACCTACAGCCCCCTCCTCAGACAACGAAACTGACAGCTGATGGTTCCAAGATGGCTCCAGCGTTGGGATCTTTCTGGGCTACTCTTACCTGTGGTAAGCAGTCTTGCTCAGACCGGATTGATGTTCATGATGGGATCCCGACTCCGCTTTTATCATATGGCCATTGTCAAGAGTTGGCCATTATTTCCAAGGAATTCCCCAAACCTATTCTAAAGGTCACCCATGTCAACAGGTTGAAGGAACTCCCTATCTCTACTAACACGTCCCCTTCTGATGCAGAGCTTACCTTCTCAAGGAGTTTGCTGACGTGTTGGTTACGAAGAAATCTTTGGGACCCACACCACTCAAACCGATGGTGGGTCCACCTATGAAGATTCATCTTAAGGATGGTGCTACACCTTTTGCCATCCACACCCCTCGTTGGATTCCTCACGCCTACAAGGAGCTAGTTAGACAAGAGCTTGACTCCATGGTTGCTCAGGGAATCATCAAGCCGGCTGGAGACGAACCTTCATCTTGGTGCCACCCTCTTGTCCCCGTCGCCAAACCTCGTGGTGGAGTACGAATCACCACCGATCTATCAAAACTTAACCAGCAAGTTTCCCGTCCAGCCCACCCTTCACCCACACCCTTCGCAGTTGTTCGAAATGTGGACCCGAAGGCGAAGTTTTTTACAACGATGGACGCCTTATGTGGTTATTGGCAGATCGAGTTGGCCGAAGAAGACCAGCATTTGACTACATTCATCACACCATATGGAAGATATCAGTATTGCAGAGGCCCCATGGGATTTGCCGCTACGGGCGATGCATTCTGTCAACGTGGTGACGCGGCCCTTCAAGGAGTCACGAATTGTGTCAAGGTGGTTGATGATATTTTACTCCATGACGAAGACTACTGTGCCCACCTCTCCCGAATATATGAAGTTCTCACCAGATGTCGAAAGTACGGGATTACCCTCAACGCTGACAAGTTTGTAGTCGCCGCACCATCAGTGAACTTCTGTGGGTACACTCTCTCAGCATCAGGTATCGCAGCTGACCCAGAGAAATTAAGTGGAATCAGGGATTTTCCAACCCCTGCCAACCTGACAGACCTCCGTTCTTTTTTGGGTCTGGTCAATCAGCTGGCTGAATTTACACCTGACATCTCTGCCGCAGCCCAAACGTTACGCCCCCTGCTGAGTCCCAGGAGGACATTCCTGTGGACCCCAGATCATCAAGAGGCCTTCCAGCGAGTCAAGCAGGCCCTCTCAAGTCCACCTGTCCTCGCCTGTTACGACCCAGCCCTACCCACCGTCCTCCAGACTGACGCCTCGAGACTCTACGGCGTTGGTTACGCCCTTCTGCAGGACCATGGCGGTGGACAACTCCGCTTAATTCAGTGTGGATCCCGGTTCCTGACGGACGCCGAGACCCGATATGCCACGATTGAGCTGGAGATGTTGGCTGTTGTCTGGGCGATGGCGAAGTGCCACTTCTACCTGATAGGACTTCAGCACTTCACCCTCTTCACGGATCATCGCCCTCTTGTACCTATTATCAATCACTACTCTTTGGTTGCAGTAGAGAATCCTCGCCTTCAACGTTTGAAAGAGAAGCTCTCGCCTTATCTCTTCACGGCTGTGTGGCGTGCCGGTAAGCTAATGTGCATCCCGGATGCCCTGTCCCGCGCCCCTGTCAGTCGCCCCACCCCAGAGGACGAGATGTTGTGTTCTACAACTGCCGCATCCCTCAAGTCAGTAGTCTCATTGAAGGCCGTCTTCACATCAGAAGAGTCTACAGCACCGGATGCAGACAAGACCCTTGAAGATCTCCGCACCGCAGCCCGGGCCGACCCTTCCTACATCCGGCTCGTCGACTGTGTGTCCCAGGGATTTCCATCTAACCGATACGACCTTCATGAATCGCCACTCCCGTACTGGAAGATATGCGAGGACCTCTATTGTGACGGAGACCTCGTCTTGTATGGTTCACGAGTAGTCATTCCTGCTGCCCTACGCCGCCGTACCTTGACCCGCCTTCACGACAGCCATCGAGGAGTGGAGGCCACCAAGCGACGGGCGAAGCAGACTGTATTTTGGCCTGGAATCGACGCGGACATTGCAAGTACCGTCCGTGCCTGTGAGCCGTGCCAGACTCTGCAACCCAGCCAGCAACAGGAACCTTTAATGTGCGACGATAACCCTTCAAGACCCTTCGAGTCTGTGTAGGCCGATTTCTTTGCAGTGGCAGGGAAGTCCTTCCTCGTCATTGCCGACCGACTGTCTGGATGGCCTGTTGTCGTCCCCTGTGGTAGTGATACAACGGCTACTGCTACCATCCGGAATTTCAGACATTACTTCAGAGAAGTTGGTGTTCCCCTCCGTCTCAGGACTGATGGAGGACCCCAGTTCACCAGCCACGAGTTCCGGGACTTCATGGACCGTTGGGGAGTCCGTCATGTCGTGACCTCGCCCCACTACCCCCAGGCGAATGGACAAGCTGAAGCCGCAGTCAAAACTGTTAAACACCTGATCCTTAAGGTGTCACCCTCAGGAAATATCGACTGCGAGGACTTCGATCGAGGTTTGTTAGAGTTATGCAACACCCCGAACTTCACCGGACGCTCCCCAGCCCAGGTTCTATATGGACATCATCTCAGGTCTTGTGTTCCTGCCCACCCGAAGTCTTTTTCTCAAGAATGGCAAGCCAAGACTGAAGAATGTGACCGCCGTGCAGCAGAACGAGCCGCAGATGTCGCTGCTCGGTACGACTGTCATGCCCGCCCCCTTCCCAGGTTGAGTATCGGCCAGCAGGTCAGGATTCAAGATCGGGTATCTCACCGCTAGGACAAGGTTGGGGTTGTCATGGGTATTGGCCAGTCCAGGGACTACCAAGTGCGTCTTCCTAGTGGTAGAGTATGGTGGAAGAACCGTCGTTTCCTCCGACCTGTGGAGCTGCCTAGTGTTGACCCTTCCCCAGTTGAGTCCCCTAATGTTGATGTCTTTACAGTAAATCCATCCCCACCTTGTGTTTCTGCCCCGGTACTCCGCAGGTCCGAGCGACTCAGAAACAAAAGGTCCACTCAAGATGAAACTATGAGCATATAGGGGGGAGGGAGGTGTATAATATGGACACGAAGTAGTACCTTAAGCTGTGTATTCTTATATTACTCTATTAATTATGTATAGTAAAGTATTACAGAACATGTATTAATCCTATGTTATATTTCCATTTATTATGCGCCATGTTATGGATATGAATTATCATATTTACATTTTATGTATTCAGCTTGTGAATGCTGGCATCTGTACATGCCAGCGCACAGTGATACAGAGAGTGGAGATCACCAGTCCTTAAGGTGTGCAAGCGCTCTGTCTTATTAGTTCCCCTGTATATCTCCCGTACAAGAATAAGAACCTATTTTCAAGATAACAAGTGTTTGTGTATACCCTCAGTAGTGTAGAACATTTTGGGGGTACCAAAGACAAACATAGAGTTAAGGGAGCAGGTGGGGTGGAGGAGATGAGGTGGAGGCAGCAGGTAAGATGGAGTAGGAGAGAAGGAGGAGCAGGTGAGGTGGATAGATAGGTGGAGGCAGCAGGTGAAGTGGAGGAGATGAGGTGGAGGGAGCAGGTGAGGTGGAGGAGAAGAGTGTGCAGGCAGCAGGTGATGTGATGTGGAGGAGCAGAGGTGGAGGCATCAGGTGGGATGGAGGAGAAGAGGCTGGAGGCAGCAGGATTGGTGGTGGTTTATAGGTGATATGGAGGCAGTATGTGAGGTGGAGGAGGAGTGGTGGAAACAGCAGGTGAGGTGGTGGAGGAGAGGTGGAGGCAGCAGGTGAGGTAGAGAAGGAGAGGTGGAGGCAGCAAGTGAAGTGGAGGAGGAGAGGTGGAGGCAGCAGGTGAGGTGGAGGAGAAGAGGTGGAGGCAGCAGGTGAAGTGGAGGAGAGGAGGTGGAGGCAGCAGGTAAGGTTGAGGTAGAGAGGTGGAGGTTGCAGGTGAAGTAGAGGTGGAGAGGTGGAGGCAGCAGGTGAAGTAGAGGAGGAGAGGTGGTGTCAGCAGGTGAAGTAGAGGAGGAGAGGTGGAGTCAGCAGGTGAGGTTGAAATAGGAAGGTGGAGGCAGCAGGTGTGGTGGTGGTTTATAATTGAGGTGTAGGCAGTATGTGAGGTGGAGGAGAGGAAACAGCAGGTGAGGTGTGGAGGAGAGGTGGAGGTGCAAGTGAAGTGAGGAGGAGAGGTGGGGCAGCAGGAGAGAGGCAGCAGGCGAGGTGAAGGGAGGAGAGGTAGATGCAGCCGGTGTGGTGGAGGAGGAGAGGTGAGGCAGCAGGTGAGGTGGAGCAGCATGTAAGGTAGAGGTAGCACGAAGTAGAGACAGAAAGTGAGATAGAGGCAGCACGTGAGGTAGAGACAGAGGTAAGATAGAGGCAGCACGTGAGTAGAGGCAGCACGTGAAGTAGAGTACAGGTAAGGTAGAGGCAGTAAGTGAATTACAGCACGTGAGGCAGAGGTAGCAGGTAAGGTAGAGGACGCGAAAGGTACAGGCAGTATGTGAGGTAGAGACAGCAGGTAACGTAGAGTTAGCAGGTGAGGTAGAGGCAGGTGAAGTAGAGGCAGCAGGTGAGTTAGCGGCAGCAGTGAGGTAGAGGCAGCAGAAGTAGAGGCAGTACGTGAGGCAGAAGTAGATTTGAGGTAGAGGCAGCAGAAGTAGAGGCAATACGTGAGGCAGAAGTAGATTTGAGGTAGATGCAGCATGTGCGGGGAGCAGCAGGTAAGGGAGAGGCATCGTGTAAGGTAGAAACAGCACGCGAGGGAGAGGCAGCGCCGGAGGTAGAGGCAGTAGGTGAAGTGGAGCGGCACGTTTGGTGGAGGCAGTAGGTGAAGTGGAACAACAGGTAAAGTAGAGGTAGGACCTGAGGTAGAAGTACCTGTGAGTTAGAAGCAGCACGTAAGGTAGCGGCAGGAGGTGACGTGGAGGCAGTAGGTGGGGTGGAGGCAGGAGGTCGGGTAGAGACTGGATGTTAGGTGGATGTAATAGGTGGGGTGGAGGCAGTAGGTAAGATGGAGGCAGTAGGTGAAGTGGAGGCAGTAGGTGGGGTAGATACTGGATGTTAGGTGGATGTAATAGGTGGGGTGGAGGCAGTAGGTAAGATGGAGGCAGTAGGTGAAGTGGAGGCAGTAGGTGGGATAGAGACAGTTGGTAAGGTGGAAGCAGGTGGTGGGATAGGACTCGTAGCAACGGATTTAAGTTGGATAAGTTTAGGTTTAGGAGGGAGATGGGAAGAAACTGGTTCACAAATAGGGTGGTAGATGAGTGGAACAAGCTTAGCAGCTTTGTAGTAAGTGCTGGGACGCTGAAAAGTTTTAATAGGAGGCTAGATAGATTCATGGACAATAGAGAGTGGTTGTAGCTCTCGACAGGAGCTGACATGCAAAAGCCAACCGGCCTATCGCAGACTCCTTATTTTCTTATGTTCTTATGTTCTCTTGTAGACAGTAGGTAAGGTGGAGGTAATAGGTGGAGTGGAGAAAGTAGGTAAGGTGGAGGCAGTATGTGGGGTAGAGACAGTAGGTGAGGTGGAGGTAATAGGTGGAGTGGAGAAAGTAGGTAAGGTGGAGGCAGTATGTGGGGTAGAGACAGGAGGTGAGGTGGGGTTGGAGGAAGTAGGTAAGGTGGAGGCAGGAGGTAGGGTAGAGGTGTTTTAGTGCGTGTCCATTTTTTTCCTGGAATATACTATGTAGATGATTATTTATTGGTTAAACATTGTTAAACATTACTTAGAACAGACACAAATACAAGTACTCAGAAACAAAAGGAATGAGTACCACCTCAATTAGTTACAGTTAACCACCTATTCTAAGAGGATCTAACATAAGAATTCCCATTTGCTGATTAGGAAAAATACTCTTGCTTGAACTGGTATTCAACCCTCTCTATCTCTATTTTCCTTTTCAATCTCCTTAAACCAACACCAATCCTTCGACAGTGAGTGTAAATCAAACAGAGAATATCGCTTCCGTTTTATGTATTAATTATGTTACTGGAAAAACATACATCCTTAGGCTTCTACCTTATGAGACCTGAGTAATGAGACGGTTTCCAGACAAACATTAAAGATGAGTATTAAGGTGAGAAAGGTCATGTATGGCTAGTTGATTAGTAATCACTGTGGCGTGCTTGTGTTAGTTGCTGGTAATACCCTGTTATTGGATATTTTTATGGGTTTATATATACAGGTAGTTTTTTCCTCTATGTGTGATGTGTGTGAGTGTGTAAATTTGGGCGTGTGTGTGCATGTGTTTTTGTGGGTGTATGTGTATTTTGTATGTATTCATGTGTATATGTAAGCTCACTCCTTCATTAAGTGTGTAAAGTACAGGTGTGTGCTCTGTGAGAGTTCGTTTTTGTGTGTGTACTCTTTACATGGTTAATATACGTGTTTTGAGTACATGGGTTTGTATGGGAGTGTGTGTGTGTGTTTGTGTGTGTGTGTGTGTGTGTGTGTGTGTGTGTGTGTTCGCGGGCCCAGACCTCATGTGTAGACTTGAAAATCGTAAAACAAACAAAACAAATCTCCGGTATGGAAGTTTGAGAGCAGTGTAGCATTAGTGTGTCCACAACCAGAAGGATGTTGTTGACTCAGCCAAGTAGGACCCAATATGGCGTCATGTAATATGGATGAACAACCAACTAGACTTTTAAAGACCAAATAATCGGACGAAATGTTTTTCTTATAAAATAACCTAACATTATTATATTTTTAAACACACACAATTATGTACACCCATATATACTCAAACAAATACTTAAAACACACACAAACTCATACATACATACATGCATACATACATACATACGTACATACATACAATGTGATTAAGAGGATTGGTAATCAGGTGGAAAGGTTGGGTCACTCACTACCTCATGACCATAATATGGTGGACACCTACTGTCCCTAGGGCCTTGATCTCACTCTCCTTTTCTATAGCATTGTCAGTAATTACTCCTTAGTCTGTACTCACCCCTGAAGATGTGAATTACACGAAAGCGCCTGGGAACTTCGTGTTTTCTTGTTTCCTTGTGGTTATCAGCACATACAAACAGTACATAAGAACATAAAAATGGGGGAAACTGCAGCGAGCCTATTGGCCCATACTGGGCAGTCCCATTTACACCCAACCCCTATCGCTCATATATCCACACAACCTATGTTTGAAGCTATCCAGCGTATTCGAGTTAATGATGATGTTTGGTAACTTGTTCCACTCATCCACTACTCGATTTCCAAACCAGTGTTTACCTATATCCCGCCTAAATCTAAATTTGTCTAATTTAAAACATTGTTACGAGTTTGCTCCTGGTTGGATAATTTGAGTACCTTTGTAATGTCCCTTTTGCTTAGCTCTGACTTCCATTTATAAACCTCCATCATATCGCCCCTCACTCTACGCCCCTCACTCTAACCCACCCCCCCCCACCACCCCCACCCCAAACCTCCACCACCACCCCCTGCGACTGTGGAGTGAACATTCGCCGATAATCATCATCAAGATTTAGTTTAACCAGACCACTGACACCCATTTGAGTCTCTCCTAGGGCTGGCCAGAGGGATTGGTTAACATATATTTCTGTTTCTATAATTTAGTGCTATATTGTTTGGAGGAGATTACAGTATTTCAAAAAGGTCAAAACTGAACTTAGGGAAAATTTTGGGGTCTCTGCTAAAATATCTTACATTGTAGGGTTAGTGAAGCACATTGTTCGATACCGATTATAAATAGGGCATTTAATGAGAATATGTAGGACTGTTATTTGTGTTCGGCAGTTGAGCATATATTTGGGGTTCCATTAGGGGAAGACATGAGTTGGCCATGCGTCAATCACGTATGCCCAATTCTTAGACGATTCAGAATAGTTTCGCGATGTCGAGAGGATTGTTTTGATGATGACCAAGGATAAACTAATGATTTGATCATTTTTAGCTTATGACTAGTTGGTTCATTTTCCCAGGACTTTTGCCAATTGTCAAATATTAATTGTTTATAGGTAGTTAGCCTCGCCGATAATCAAAATATATGGTTTTCCACTGCTTTACATATTTCTTTGACAATTTTCAGCTATGCCATATTCGTCCCAGATTACATATAACTGTAATAGGTTACATTACGTTAGGGTTCCTTATATAAAAACGTTTTTCTTCATTTTCATCGAGTCGTTCTGAATTCCATTTCTGCTCGAAATAATACAATACCCAACCCAAACTCCCAGGTTGCAACTGGGGGTGTAACATAACCGAGTAAGGTAACGTGCGGCAAACGCATAGCACATCAAACACCATATTTTTTTGGTGAAGTTAACTAAGTAGCTCATATAACAACTGTCATATAATTATAATAGGGTGTCCCACTGATTTCAGCAGATATTTGTAGAGGTGAAAGTATATGTGATTCTGAGTATAAAACTTCTATACATATATGGATTTTTCGGTTTACGTTTAGCAGTGAGTTGGATTTTACAAATTGCGCAAGGCAACCACTACAAATGGCGGAGACGAGGAGGGAGATACCGATAGCGAAATATAGGAAAGGGGGAAGAAGGTTTAGTAGTGAAAGAATGTGGGTTAAACGGAACAGACTTTTAGGAGGAGAGAAAGTGTGTGGCCTTCTGCCCACTGCATGGTATTGGGTGGTAGGATGGGGTGACTGGGGCGATGGAAGGGAGGGAAAGGATGTGGAGAAAAGAAGGCGAAAGGAAATGGAGGGCCCATCCCTATTTGGGTGGGGTGCACCTCATCTTTAAGTTGTTTGGAGGGCCCATTCATTATTTTTTTCTGAGTAGGGTTACATTTTTTATTATAGATAGAGGGAAACGGATGGAGATAGAAACGTGGTGGCTCAATATCACATATTCTTTCACCTCTACAAATATCTGCTGTCACTCATGGGACACCCTGCAATAGTATAAGGACGACATGGGCTATGATGACAAATTAATGTGACTTACCTGTTGGTGTCGACGATGGTAGGAATGAGAACTCGGCATGTTTCAGTGTTCGACATCATCTCCTTCCCCTGGTGTGGGTGGCGCCAACCTTGGTAACAACTTGTGTATTCTCCGTGACTACCATTACTGGTAGTCACGGAGAATTAATTACTGGTGTGCCCATCAGTCTCACCGTCGTAGCCATGAACGGCAGATATATGGTCGTTGTAGTGCTTTTATTTACCCGTTACACATCTCTCACCATGCTTAATAATATTAACTATCTTCATGACATTCTTATTGTTATCAGTGAATCCGGAATTTACGATGTTATGCTCCACCTACACACAGCCTGTTATTAGACTAACCCCCACCTCCTCTATCCCCACACACACTACAGTGGGCGACATCTGTTGGCCGACCATAGCATTTCCCCCAGCTGTTTCGAAACTTCAGACTCAAGGCTATTCGAATCCTCACTGTGGTTGGGTAGTGGACATGACTTTGGTGCACGATAGTAAATACATACGTCTTAAAACTCCTTGACTTCATCTATCAATATATTAGTTGAAATTCTTAGTCTTTAACTGATACAAGTGAAAAAGCCCATCTGGTATAGATCACAAAACTGGGACATGGAAATCATAGACAAAACACAGACCCAGGGAGCTGGGGCGTCTAAAATTTTGAATAAATATTTTTTTCCTCTGAAGTTAAGCAACATAAATAATAAGTCCACTGCAAATGAGAATATTTCTTGATTCTCCTTTTTTTGTCTTAAGTTGTACAAAAAACATAAAGCTCAAAATAAACTTAATTTGGTACTTAAAAACAACCCCTTTAATATCTTGGTTTTGATCATAAAGTTTTCTTGTTTGGTATAAAAACTTGTTAATTAAGCTTTCGTAGTATAGACTTTGTCTCTTAAAAAATACGAAGGATAAATTGAAAGTTAATATTAGTTGGAGTCCAGACAGGAAAAATACGCCAGTGAGGAAGTTACCAACGTCGGTCAGGCTTATGAGTGTCTGGTGTCACTGATATTGTCATAATAATATTATCCATTACCTTCTTTACACTAGTTTTAAATATCAGGAGCACCATAACGCAATAGGGTAAGAAATGTTGGGGACAAGGGAAAGACAAGGATCGATTTAAAGAAGTGTTTAGTGTTGATAGATGATGCAAGTGGTTCCATGACATTTGCTCACAAGACATATACACACACAAGAGAAATAAATATTCACAAGATAAATGCTCACAAGATAAATACTCAAAACATTAATATAACTTTTTAAACTTTATTTGTAAAATGTAAATCACAATTAATAAAAAACAGTAACTAACCTAATCTAACAGCAATAGGGCTCTGCAGACCACTGGAGCAGTTGTAATTTTAATATAATGTGACATTTTTATACATTTGGATTTGCCAATAAATATTATAAAACATATAGTAACAATTTTACCAGATAATTTGTGGACTGTTTTTTATAAATTGTGATTTGCAAATATATTTTTAAAAAGGTTGTGAGCATTTAACTTTCTTTCCATTAATGTTGTGATCATATGTCTAGTGAGTAAATGTAAGCACACCGATGCAAGTAGTTTGTGAAGGTTGTAGAACAGTATACTAGTGAATATATTATAGTCATGATCAATTGTTGTGTCATCTATGACCTCACCCCTTCCTACTGGGGACTGATGTGACTGTTCCCAGGTGACCCCACTAATCTTTAAATAGCACGGCAACGGTCGGTAGTCAGGTCAGAGTGTAAGGTGACCCAACCTTCTCACCTGGTTACAAATCTTCTTAATTACAAAATTGTCCAGTTTATACATGCCATTACTCAAATTCATGTTGAATGCTTCGGTATGTTTAATGAGATTAGATTCTATGATGTTCCTACTATCAATTGAATTACATGGTAATATTGAGGAGGCATTATCCCAGTCAATGCAATGCTTGTTATCCCTCAAATGAACAAACAGAGCATTGGATTCCTGGCCTGTCCTAACACTGTATTTGTGTTGTTTAATTCTAGTTGCAAGATCTTTACCTGTCTGGCCTAAGTAAAACATATTACATTCCTTGCAAGGAACGAATTATATATATATATATATATATATATATATATATATATATATATATATATATATATATATATATATATATATATATATATATATATATAATTCGTTTCTGGTACTGCAGGGTGTCTGCACGAAATATATTACTGTCTATTACAATCAATCGGCTGATTTCTGTGTTAGAAACACAGAATATTTTAGCTTTATGCGTCTCTGACCTCACTAGGGGAAAGGTCACGGCAGGGTTAGCTCCCGAGGGATAATTATCAGTTATGGCCAGTGCTATGTGTGGGCTAGGGTGTGTGAGTTTGTTGGCCAAGCTGGAGATGGTCACGTTGGAGAACCTGAAATTAAAGGAAGAAATGGCGAGGATGAAGGAAGAGGCGAGAAAAGGAAAGCCCATGTCTGATGATAACTCAGAAGAGTGGAAGGTTGTGAGGAGAGGGAAGACCAAACTGGTGATGAAAAAACACACCAAGGATACGTGAACAACGACATCACCAGCTAAGTGTACCAACTCGTTCAGTCCCTTGATAGACGAATTGGACGTTAGTACAGTGATAGACGAATTGGACGTTAGTACAGTCAGGGACAGGGCTGACAAGGAAGGTATAAAACTTTAATTGTTGGTGACTCACAGGTAAGGTACTTGGACAGGGCTTTTTGTGGTAAAAACAAAAATAGGATGAGGGTGTGTTTGCCAGGAGCTGGGGTGGGGGATATAATTGACAGGATGGACAATATCTTGTCTGGTAATGGGAACAAACCCATTATCTGCCTCAGTGCAAGAGGCAATGATATTGGCCGGTGTAGGAGAGAGGAGCTTCTTGATAAGTTCAAGGCAGCTATAGATGGAGTAGCAACCCTGGCTGGGGCTCTAGAGGGGGCAGTTCAAAAGATATCGAAGTCTTTAAACTGCTAAGAGAACATAGGGGCACGGGGGTGGAGGAGACTGCAGTGGGAGCGGGTAAACAAGGCGAAAGATTACAGGGAAATAGTGTTAGGAATGATGACAAAACTAAATTAGACAGGGAATTTAAAACTAAACTCGGTAAGGGAAGGACTCAGAACACGACTAACTTAAATGTATACTACGCGAACAGTAGAAGTATGAGAAACAAAATGGATGATATTAAGGCCTTGGTATGTACCGAAGAAATCGATATAATTGCATTCACTGAAACATGGATCAACCTAGACACACGCGAATTACCAGTCGAATACCAAATTGCGGGTTACAAACTGTTCCATACCGATAGGCAGACCAGGAAAGGAGGCGGAGTAGCAATCTATGTTAGGGATAATCTGAAGTGTGTAATAAATAAGGAAATAAAAACTGAGAGGAATACAGAAACAATTTGGATAGAATTAAGCGACGGTCGGGAAAAATTAATCACAGGAGTAATATATAGACCCCCCAATCTTGATAGCGTCAATGAGCGACTTATCTGGGATGAAATGCACAGGGCTTCCATACACAACAAAGTCTGTATAGTAGGTGACTTTAACCTTGGCCAAATAGATTGGACCGACCTTACGGGTAACTCAGAATCAGAGGATTTTCTCGAGACGATCCAGGACTGTTTCCTAAGTCAACATAAAACCGAACCCACACGGGGTAATAATATATTGGATTTAGTTTTGTCAAACAGAGAAAACCTCATTAGCAATGTCGAGGTAGGGAACGAACTTGCAAACAGCGATCACAAAGAAATTCGATTCCAGTTAGATTTTCAGGGCAGACGTAAGGAAAATTCCACTAAAGTACCAGATTTCAGAAGGGCAAACTTTGACAGTTTAAAGAGGCAGCTGAGAGAGGGGGTGTCGCGCTTGGCCGTGAACCTGACAGATGACACGGACCTGATAACGAGATCTGAGATTGCCGAGTTCCACGACAATTTAAATAGTGAGTTACTTAATGCACAAAGGCAGAACATACCATTCAAAAAACTCAGATCAGACAACAACGACCCTAAATGGATAAATAATTATTTAAAGAACACCATTGGCCAAAGGAAGGCTATAGGTAGAAGGATAAATCGTGGCGAAATTCACCTCCGGGACTCTTATAGGGTATTGGCAAGTAGGGTTAAAACCGAGATAAGGAAAGCAAAGAGGAATAATGAGGTAAGGATAGCAAGGGAGGCGAAGACAAACCCCAAAGGATTCTACCAAATGTATCAAACTAAAACACGAGAAAAGATTGGACCAATACGGTCAGACTCCGGCGAGCTCACTGATAACGACGGAGAAATGAGCAATAATTTGAATAAATATTTTCAACAGTTTTCACCACCGAAAATTAAACATGATACCCGAGGCACCGACTCTATTCAGAGATAGTGAAGAAAACAAATTAAGCGAGATAGTAGTGACTAGTAACGATGTTAGTAAGCAAATAGACAAACTAAAGCCTAATAAGTCACCTGATATTTGCCAGAGTATTAAAGGAATGTAAGGAAGAGCTTAGTATGCCCTTAGCAAAGTTGTTTAACATGTCCTTAAAAACAGGTGTAGTACCAGAATCCTGGAGGATAGCGAATGTAATACCGATTTTCAAGAAGGGGGATAGATCACTATCCTCTAACTACCGCCCAATCAGTCTAACATCAATAGTAGGCAAATTACTGGAAGCAATCATTTCAAACTCTATTCGAAATCACCTGGAGAAGCACAGATTGATCAATGATTCCCAGCATGGCTTCACAAGCGGACGTTCTTGCCTAACTAATCTATTAACATTCTTTTCATCAGTTTTCGAATCAGTGGACGAGGGGCACAATTATGATGTGGTATATCTCGACTTTAGCAAAGCCTTCGACAGAGTCCCCCACGAAAGACTAATTAGAAAGGTAGAAGCTCATGGCATCAAAGGTGACATCCTTAAATGGATTAGGGCGTGGTTACAGGACAGGAAACAGCGAGTGAGCATTAACGGCACTAAGTCCCATTGGAGCAACGTCACAAGTGGAGTTCCCCAAGGCTCAGTACTTGGACCATTATTGTTTATTATATACATAAACGACATAGATATCGGCATAGACAGCAACATAAGTAAATTTGCTGATGATACTAAAATAGGACGTGTTATCAAATCTGACGAGGACTCGGCAAAACTACAGGAGGATCTAAACAAATTTTTCGAATGGTCTGAAAAATGGCAGATGAAATTCAACATCGACAAATGTAAAGTACTCAGTATAGGAAATGTAAACAGGGAAACCAGATACCAGATGAACAACGATGCCATAGAGAAATCCGACTGCGAGAGAGATTTAGGAGTAATGATAAGTAGGAACCTTAAGCCAAGTAAACAATGTGTTTTTGCTCGTAACAAGGCTAATAAAGTACTTGGGTTCATACAAAGGAGTGTTAGTTACAAGACTAGCGAGGTCATCCTAAAACTGTATCTTGCTCTTGTGAGACCACACCTGGATTACGCAGTTCAGTTCTGGTCACCGTATTACAGAATGGATATAGAATCCTTGGAAAGAATTCAGAGGAGAATGACAAGACTAATCCCGGGCATTAGGAACCTTGAGTATAGAGACAGGTTAAAGCATCTTAATCTGCACTCCCTTGAGAGACGTAGAGCGAGGGGCGACCTGATAGAGGTGTATAAGTGGAAGGCAGGACTAAACAAAGGGGACGTTACAAAGGTACTCAAATTATCCAACCAGGAGCGAACTCGTAACAATGGTTTTAAATTGGACAAATTTAGATTTAGGCGTGAAATAGGTAAACACTGGTTTGGAAACAGAGTAGTGGATGCATGGAACAAGTTACCAAATATCATCATTAACTCGAATACGCTGAATTGCTTCAAACATAGGTTGGATGCTCATATGAGCAATAGGGGTTGGGTGTAAACGGGACTGCCCAGTATGGGCCAATAGGCCCGCCGCAGTTTCCTCCATTCTTATGTTCTTATGTTCTTATAGATCGTATTAGGACTAGGGGAGGGATCCCTATCATATGCGGTGTCCTGCCTAGAAGGAGAGTAGGCAGTGAATGGTTGTCAAGGGCGGTTGGTGTCAACGACCATCTTGACAGATATTGCAAGTCAATATCAGTCCCATTCATTGACAACTGGGACAACTTCTATGGCAGAAGGGACCTTTAGGCTAGGGATGGGGTGGCAACCCTGGATGGGTCTCTCGAGAGGGCAGTTCAAAGGATATCGAAGCCTTTAAACTGCTAGGGGAACATATGGGCACAGGGGTGTTGGAGACTGCAGTGGGGGCGGGTAAACAAATTGAAAGATTACAGAGAAATAGTGTTAGGAATGATGACAAAACTAAATTAGACAGGGAGTTAAAACCTAAAGGCGGTAAAGAGAGAACTCAGAACATGACTAACTTAAATGTCTACTACGCAAACAGTAGAAGTATGAGAAAGAAAATGAATTATAATAGGGTCTTGGCATGTACCGAAAAAATCGATATAATTACATTCACTGAAACATAGATCAACCTAGACTCACGTGAGTTACTAGTCGAATACCAAATTGCGGGTTACAAATTGTTCCATACCGATAGGAAGACCAGGAAAGGAGGCGGAGTAGCAATCTATGTCAGGGATAATCTGAAGTGTGAAATAAATAAGGAAATAAAAACTGAGCAGAATACAGAAACAATTTGGGTAGAATTAATCGACGGTAGGGAAAAATTAATCACAGGAGTACTAAATAGACCTCCCAATCTTGATTGAGTTAATGAGCAACTTATCTGGGATGAAATGCGCAGGGCTTCCATACACAACAAAGTCTGTATCGTAGGCGATTTTAACCTTGGCCAAATAGATTGGACTGACCTTACGGGTAACTCAGTATCAGAGGATTTCCTCGAAATGATCCAGGACTTTTTCCTAAGTCAACATATAACCGAACCCACCCGGGGTAATAATATACTCGATATAGTTCTATCTGACAAAGAAAACCTCATTAGCAATGCCGAGGTAGGGAACGAACTTGCAAAAAGCGATCACAAAGAAATTAGATTCCAGTTAGATTTTCAGGTCAGACGTAAGGAAAATTCCATTAAAGTCCCAGATTTTAGAAGGGCAAACTTTGATAGTTTAAAGAGGTAGCTGAGAGAGGGGTTGTCGCGCTTGGGCGTGAACCTGACAGATGACACCGTCCTGATAATGAGATCTGAGATTGTCGAGTTCCACGACAATTTAAATAATGAGTTACTTAATGAACAAAGACAGAACATACCATACAGAAAACTCAAATCAGACAACAATGACCCTAAATGGATAAATAATTATTTAAAGAACATTATTGGCTAAAGGAAGGCTATAGGTAGAAGGATAAATCGTGGCGAAATTTACCTCCGGGAGTATTATAAGGTATTGGCCGGTAGGGTTAAGACCGAGATAAGAAAAGCAAATAGGAATAATGAACTGAAGATAGCAAGGGAGGCGAAGACAAACCCCAAAGGATTCTACCAAATGTATCAAACTAAAACACGAGATAAGATTGGACCAATACAATCAGATACTGGCGAGCTAACTGATAACGACGGAGAAATGAGCAATAATCTGAATAAATATTTTTCAACAGTTTTCACCACCCAAAATTTTAACATGATACCCGAGGCTCTGACTCTATTCAGAGATAGAGAAGAAAACAAGTTAAGCGAGATAGTAGTGACTATTAACGATGTTAATAAGCAAATAGGCAAACTGAAGCCTAATAAGTCACCTGGTCCCGATGAGATATTTGCCAGAGTATTAAAGGAATGTAAGGAAGAGCTTAGTATGCCCTTAGCAAAGTTGTTTAACATGTCATTAAAAACAGATGTAGTACCAGAATCCTGGAGGATGGCGAATGTAATACCGATTTTCAAGAAGGGGGATAGATCACTATCCTCTACCTACCGCCCAATCAGTATAACATCAATATTAAGCAAATTACTAGAATCAATCATTTCAAACTCTATTCAAAACCACCTGGAGAAGCACAAGTTGATCAATGATTCCCAACATGGCTTCACAACCGGGCGTTCATGTCTAACTAATCTATTAACATTCTTTTCATCAGTTTTCGAATCGGTGGACGAGGGGTACATTTATGAAGTGGTATATCTCGACTTTAGCAAAGCCTTCGGCAGAGTCCCCCACGAAAGACTAATTAGAAAGGTAGAAGCGCATGGCATCAAAGGTAATATTCTTAAATGGATTAGGGCGCGGTTACGGGACAGGAAACAGCGAGTGAGCATAAACGGCATAAACGGCACTAAATCGCATTGGAGTAACGTCACTAGTGGAGTTCCCCAAGGCTCAGTACTTGGGCCATTATTATTTATTATATACATAAACGACATAGATATTGGCATAGACAGTGACATAAGTAAATTTGCTGATAACACCAAAATAGGACGTGTAATTATATCTGACGAGGACTCTGCAAAACTACAGGAAGATCTAAACAAATTTTTCGAATGGTCGGAAAAATGGCAGATGAAATTCAATGTGGATAAATATAAAGTACTCAGTATAGGAGATGTAAACAGGGAAACCAGTTACCAGATGAACAACGATGCCATTGTGGAATCCGACTGCGAGAGAGATTTAGGAGTAATGATAAGTAGGAATCTTAAACCAAGTAAACAATGTGCTTTTGCTCGTAACAAGGCTAATAAAGTACTTGGGTTCATACAAAGGAGTGTTAGCTACACGGCTAGTGAGGTCATCTTAAAATTATATCTAGAGCTTGTGAGACCTCTCCTGGATTACGCAGTTCAATTCTGGTCACCGTATTACAGAATGGATATAGAATCCTTGGAAAGAATCCAGAGAAGAATGACAAGACTAATCCCGGGCATTAGGAACCTTGAGTACAGAGACAGATTAAAGCATCGTAATTTGCACTCCCTCGAGAGCGTAGAGTGAGGGGCGACATGATTGAGGTGTATAAATGGAAGTCAGGGTTAAACAAAGGGGACATTACAAAGGTACTCAAACTATCAAACCGGGAGCGGACTCGCAACAATGGTTTTAAATTAGACAAATTTAGATTTCGGCGTGAAATAGGTAAACACTGGTTTGGAAACAGAGTAGTGGATGAATGGAATAAGTTACCAAATATCATCATTAACTCGAATACGCTGGATAGCTTCAAACATAGGTTGGATGCTTATATGAGCATTAGGGGTTGGGTATAAACGGGACTGCCCAGTATGGGTCAGTAGGTCCGCTGCAGTTTCCTCCATTCTTATGTTCTTATTTATATAATTTTCGTAGCGATGACTTTCAGCTTTCGGCCACATTATATCAAACAAACCTGATAGCTGTCGTGCAAACAACGAAACTTCTGTTAAATATAACCTGAATATGTGAGTGTTACATTGAGAGAAGACTTGAACTAATACTTCATGGATGTCCCATGCTGAGATATAATTTTATCGCCTACATGGCAGTGGAGCTCATTCAACTGTATATTCGATTTAAACATGAACGAAACTACCAATGCCTTATTAGAAATGATTATATTCTAGGTTAGATACTATTCTCCGTCTCTGGTAGTCTCTGTGGTAAATATGATATTGTCTTACTCTCTGTAGTAAACTATTATATTCGCTAATATTTGTGGTAAACTGCTCGTATAATATTCTCCGAGTCTTTGTTGTGAACAAAGGAACCCTCCTAATGTCTCGTCCCTTCACACGGAAAATCCCCGGTCCTCACCGTCATGAGGACCCGCAACTCAAACAATCTACCTCACCACAGGAACACTAATCCTTGTTAATCCCTGCAGGTAGCGTGCCCAGGCGTTGGCTTCATTCTCTTACCCGGATTAGTTTTTACACGCTACACTCAGTTAAATTAACACTTTGATATACGTCACTGATAATCCTCTTTTTGGAGGGCTGCAGTAAATGTACTTTTTACTGAACTCATGCAGAATATAATGTTATTATTCTGTTGCATTAATTTGTTGAACAATGGCTTATTATAATGATCATTGGTATTATTTTAAGCTCTGCTTTCACCTGGGGATCATGAATATATTTTAATTATGAATGCTAAATAGTATAAAAAAACGGTAATAGCATAATCTTAAAATTTTTAAAGTGAAAATATTACTAATTTTCTTCCGATATTAAATAATTGTTTCCTTCAGTTAAGTCTATACTTAAAATTGAGGTTGTGGGTTCATTCGCCTTTCTAGACAGGTGTTGTTAGATACAGTGATACAATCAAATTCAGTTACCTTTCTGAAGACATGTGTTCAGGTGTCCACTTTCATTTATCTCACCATAAGGCTTTTAAGCAATCTGTTTTCTTACTGTAACTATGACCCCCGAGCCCCACTCATAAGTAATCATGAATAAGGATGATGAAAATATATAATATGATAGAAATAAGCTTATATTTCTCAATATTATAAACAGATCTACAGAACTGAAATTATGTAAATTTTTCACACAAAAATCTCTTGGTGTTACCACATTAAAACAAACTTCCACATGTGAAATGTTCCCAAGAGTATGAGTATCAATGTTACTTTCAACAATCTAATACAGTTAGAAACTTTCTCATCAGAAATTACTTTTTTAATATTTGTAGTGTACTGTACAAGATATCGTGGTCGCATGTATAAAGAATTATATTGGCCACGCGGGCAGAGCGATACATGCTAGCATAAAACAACAGAAACGTAGCATAGAACTCATATTAATGCTGTGTTTGTTCAGAAGAGAAAATTTGATCTTCCCGTTCACTGGAATAACTCTTTGAAGATAATCTCTTGTAGATCCAATGTTGATAAGAATATTCTTTAATGACACTGGGTAACAAATGTTTGCGAAATATGTAATTATTTTATTTGTTTATCGTTCATTTATGTTTTTTGGGTACCCTGATTCCAATAATGACGTTTCTTTTCCACAGCACCAATATATTTCTTCATAAATTAGCAATCTATCATACTCGTGGTTTCAACAGAAAAAAAATGCATTGTTGATGTAAGCTTATAATATTATTGCATTTCCTAATGAAAGGGTTATTTAACTAGCATAGCTTAATCAATAAAACTATAGTATATAGATTGTACATCTCAGAACAACTGTTGCTATAAATGAAAATCAATTACAACACTTAAGTTAAAAATGGAAATTTGAACGGCATTTTCAATAGTGATCCTTGTAGTCATCTCAAATCAAACTCCAAATGTAGTCGCCTATCATTTCCTTCATCCCATTGCCCCTGATATTTCTTCCCCGTGGTTTGGATATCCCGATGAAAACGTTCATCAGCACTTCACTAAATTTACCCAAACCTTGTCTAAAGAAGTCCTAGTGTGGATGCAAAAGTATACTTTCAGGGGCATTCTGCACCCAAGCTCTCTGTGCCATTCAAACAAATTTTGGATTTGCCCTTTGTAGTTTTCACATCCATGTACTGTATGCCGAAATGCTTACTTGACTCCTGACTTAAAATACAGTCCAACCATGAGACATGATTGGTCAAGAGAGCTCGTTAACAAATCATAAAAGAAATGTTAACTTCAGTGAAAAGGGAAGCAGCTTCGTCATATTTCGGGCGAGAATTTGTAAAGTACCCAGGAGCCCGTTGGTACACGACCCCCGTGACAGACGAGTCAGTTCGTTAGTTCCCGCCATCACTACGCCTCGCCTCCCTGTCTTTATGCCCTGTCTCACCTGTCATAGCGCCTCGTTTACAAAAGACCCTTTTACTCCCCTCTTCTTCTTTTTTCCCACCTCTTCTACTAGACTCTCGTCACGTTGTTTGCTACGAATTTCTCCCATTTAAATTTTCCCTCTATCTCTCACAGGATTTTTTAGTTTATCTTATCGTCTGCTTCACCACTTCGTGTTCTTACTTTTTGTTCCTCCTCTACCGTGTCTCTTATTTTGTTTATTCATTTTCTCATCTCTCTCCTCTCCCCTTTTTTCTTCTTCCCACTCCCTCTCTATTCCCTTCTCCTTTCCTCCTACTAATTATTTCCACCACGATTATATTACCATAATGCATTACGTACAAGTCGTTGCACACACTTAACTTTTTACCGCCTCACACCCAGTATCTTTAACTAGTTCCAGACCACAAGGGAGGTTTACCTTAGCACTTGCTGAATTAGTTGGCTGCCCTCCTTCACTGAGAAAATGTACACTCACACCAAAAAGTATCGGTGCAGGGTGAGATCGACTACTTCCGAAACGATATATATACACTGTGATATGTCGGGAAGGTTGGTAAGTGTATCCTCATAACCCCCCCCCCCCACTAGGTGTTGCCATATGGCTGACAATCAGTGTGTTTGTTTCCTCTTTTCGGATTGTTGCTTTATGGCGACTGAATGATGAGCGAGGGTTCGGTCTCGGTGAACATGGGTATAAAACAGAGGCAATATGAAGCAGTAGAGATCTACACATGCCAGACGACATGGAAACCTCAGAGGGAAAACGAGGAGCTATTATTGCCCTTCATAACGAAGGGTTCGGCGTCACAGATATTAACCGGAGGATTGGTGTCCACAAGAACACCGCTGCACGATGGATTCGGCGATACCTCGAAACTGGTGCTACAGACGACGGGGGGGGGGGGTTGAACAATTGGAAAATAAGCCACTACCTACCGGAAATTATTATCAAAGGGCCCGTAAAGTATTACATTTAGATTACACAATGTCCAGTATACAATGACATTATGAAACGGATCAATATGTGGGTACTTCTATATTGATATTTGTGAGATTCGAAACGTGTGGAATGAGACAGACGAAATATATCTCCATACATCAACGGTCGCAGCTCAGCAGGATTACAGGGTTGCCAACATACGGCTGGAAGCACTCGCCTTTCCCAATGCCTATCGTCACTAGTCTCAAGTTGTTCACACTACAGTATGCACCGATACTTTTTGTTGCGAGTGTACGTTAACAGGAATCAGGACATTTATTTTGTATCACGTTCGCTTGTACAAATTTTGTTGTAGTGTTTATCGTAAAATTTGTATGAGCTTATTGTGTGGTACAGATTATAAAAATGTGGATTACTAAACATACTTTCTGACATTTATTGTCTGAATGATCATTAACCTTACCCTCTGCCTCTTTCATTGCGTTTTGCTTAAACATTCAGAAATCCTGAGATATAGTAACCCATTTTTCTTCTTTAATTTCCATTTACCTTGAACGCCTTCCTCTTTTGTAGGATCACCAGTATGGCTTTCGCTAGGCGAGATCTACATTACTGGTGATCTTCTCTACTACTGTACCTATTTTTGGTCACCCTTTCTTAGGGATTATGGGGAAACTTTCGTCGGGCCCCTCGACTTCTCCAAAGCATTTGATAGGGTATGGCACAAGTCTGCTTTCTAAACTTTCCTCTAATGGTTTCTCTCCCCCACTTTGTTATCTAATTTCTAGATTCCTTGGGAACCGATCCATGGCAGTTGTTGTCGAGTGATCGATCTCTCGCTCTTTCGCTACCAATAGTGGTGTTCCACAGGGTTCTGTTCTTTCACCTACTCTCTTCCTTCTTTTTATCAATGATTTATTTCACAGTCTGACTAATTCTATCCATTCTTACGCTGATGATTCTACTCTTCACTCTTCTTCACATTTTTCCCTTCCCCCTAATTCTCAAACTAGATCTGTTTCTAGAGCTGATATCATTACATCTATCAATGCGGATCTGTGCAGCATCTCCGAATGGAGAAGTAGAAACTTGGTTAAATTCAATAGTAATAAAACTCAGTATTTACCAATTACACTTTCCAATTTAGATGATCTCCCACCAATCACATTTCAGGACGCAATCATTCTGCCAAATTCTAAAATAGATATGCTAGGCCTCACCATTTCATGGAAGCCATACATCTACAACATTGCTAAAGTTGCCTTCCGAAAGCTCGGAATGCTCTTCAGATGCCGTAGCTACTCCACTCTCGAGCAGTTGCTTCAAGTATATAAGGGTTTCATTCGTCCTAACTTTAAGTACTGCTCTCATATATGGGGTGGCTCTTTTGTCCAACTGTTAGATAGGGTGGAATCAAAGGCATTTCGTCTTATTAACTCTCCTCTTTTAGTTGATAATCTCTCTTCCCTTTCTTTTCGCTGCAATTTTGCTTCAGTATTTCTCTCTTACAGGTACTTGAACGGGCAACGTTCGGTGGATTTGGCGTCCTGAGTACCGCCGGTAAGACCAAGGTAGGCTCGTGACACTCATGTTGTCCGCAGTGCCCACGTTCCTGTATGGATGTAAGTCACACTAGAATAACCCGTTATAACATATCCTTCTTTCCTGACATAGCCAAACTGTGGAATTTTCTGCCTTCTTCTGTGTTTCCATACTCTTACAATCTGTCTCACTTCAAAAAGCTAGTTTTCCGGCATCTTCCTGGTGTAGATTAATAGTACCTCTCTTCTATTTCTAATTTATTTTTACTCTTCTTTTTTCGCTCCCTTGGCCTCGTTGTGGGTCGATGACCTATGCCCGGGTGGGCTATTCACTGTAAAAAAAAAGTAATAAATAAGATTCCATTAATTTTGTTATGGAAAAGGTCAAGACCTCCCTATTCATCCTTAAAAGTTATCACTGTAATGTTGCTTCAGACACAAAATTTCGGACTATTTTTTTTTCTAAACAGGAACTGGGTTACTTTAATGGTAGAACATTGTTTGAAAATTTTTATTTGATTTCTGAGTACCGAACAGCTTCATAACTAGTAGAGATTTTTGGTTTTGTTTACAAAATACCGTACGAAATAAAAAAAAAATCTTGAACTAGTGTGAATATACTTTACCGCATTCTATCTTACCTATGTGGTACGGAAGGCCTTGAACAACAGAGAAGCCTCCAGACAGCCTTAACATTACATACGAGTATTATCTTCTTTGCCCTCTCCTTTTCCCTTATCCATTTCCGCTTTTCTCTATTATTGTGCTGCTGCACTTTTCTGTCCTACGATGAATGAGATTTAATGCTACCCAACGCCTCTCACACTGCATTGTACTCTCTTTTTATTGTCATTTCCTTTTGCATCCTTCTCACATGTCCACATCATTTCAATGAATGTCTCTTCACCCATTTCACTACCCTATTATTTATCACTCTCTACTTCTGTGCCACTCCAATCACCACATATTCCTCACTGTTTCTTACCTCTTCCATTCAGGTAACTCATCTCTGAAGTTTAAATGTTAGAGCATTATATTTCATCCAAATTCAAGTCCATGTCCTTGATAATATTTCCCAGCTCTCCAATCCTGCTCCTCCCATGTATTTGGTCACTCCCGAATTTCACTCTGTTATCCTGTTATTACTTATCTTTTTCCAATTCTAAAAAGCATTCATTCCTACGGTATTTCCTTCTTGATCATTATTTTAAATCTCAAGTCGCTAGGTGTTTGTTTTTTATTCTGCATGGTTTACTAAAATCCACTATGTCAAACTCTCTCCCCTTAAAAGATTTTTCTTTACTCTTCCTAGTATATACGTTCAGTCTCCTCTTTTCACTCGTCCTGTCAGTTATTCACCATCGCTTGCAGTTCTCATTTATTCCCCATAAAAAGCACAGTATCATCCGCGTGGAGACCTGTTACCAATAGCTACATTCTGCCGTCCAGTTCCACTCCTGTCCCAGTCATTTCACTCTCTATGTACCATATATATATATATATATATATATATATATATATATATATATATATATATATATATATATATATATATATATATATATATATATATATATATATATATATATATATGTGTGTGTGTGTGTGTGTGTGTGTGTGTGTGTGTGTGTGTGCAGATAACCACAAGGAAAAAGAAAACACGAAGTTCCCAATCGCTTTCGTGTAATTCACATCTTCAGGGGTGAGTACAGACTAAGGAGAAATAAATAACAAGGCAAATATATATACCCTCTACAGTAGAGGAAGGTGAGATCAAGTCCACAATAGTCAGGTTATTAGGTAGTGACCCTACTACTCTCCAAAAAGCACCGCAGCAGTCGGTAGTCAGGTCAGAGGGTAAGATGACCCAACCTTCTCACCTGGTTACAAATCTTCTTAATTACGAAAGTATCCAGTTTGTACATACCATTACTCAAGTTCATGATGATGGATTCGATGAATTTGAGAATGAACATTGCGACTCCTGTTTATTCTTCAGTAGGTTTCCCAAAATCCTTCGTCCGTTGTGTGATAATGTCTTACACAATTTTGTATGGATAGTTTTTGATCGAATGTACATGCTTATAAATACGTATAAATACACACGCACAAATACATACACATATACAGTCTTACTTTGTCTCACACACACACCCACACACACACACACCCACCCACACACACACGCACACCCACACACACACACACTTCCTTCAGCCTTCATAGGGTAAGGACATGTGTAGTCAGCGCTGCCTGCTAACACGGCCGTGGTCTCTTGACCATGGAGACAGCTGCCAGCCTGGTCTGTCGAGCCCTCCCCTTCCCCATCTCCTCCTTCCAATCTGGATTTATCAACATCCTCCCACCAACAGTAGAGTGAAAAGATTGATGATCAACCCACAAGTGATATACAAAAATGACAATTTCAACTCGAAAGAAAGAAGCAAATGTTAGTGACAATTGTGCTTAGCGGTCAGTGTTGACCAGACCCTTGACGTGACACACCCAGCCCGAGTTACACTCGCCACTAACAACAATAGATGACAACCCAAGAAACAGCCTAAACAACACCAGGAGAGAAGTGAGGACTCCCTACTCCTCCCAGGTGAGGAACTATGAATTCCTAACTGCATCACATGAGGAACAAGACCCAATGAGCGACTTATTTTGGGACGAAATGCGCAGGGCTTCCATGCATAGCAAAGTCTGTATAGTAGGCGACTTTAACTTTAGCCAAATAGATTGGATTGACCTTACGGGTAACTCAGAATCAGAGGATTTTCTTGACACAATCGAGACCTGTTTCCTAAGTCAACATTTAACTGACGCCACCCAGGTAATAATATACTCGATTTAGTTCTATCAAACAGAGAAAACCTCATTAGTAATGTCGAGGTAGGAAACGAACTTGCAAACAGCGATCACAAAGAAATTAGATTCCAGTTAGAATTTCAAGAGAGCCATAAGGAAAATTCCACTTAAGTCCCTGATTTCAGAAGGGCAAATTTTGATAGTTTGAAGAGGCAGTTGAGAGAGAGGGTATCATGCTTGGGGGTGAACTACATGACCTCACTCAATGTACCCACAAAGGGCAACCTCACCCTACCCAGAGACCTGATGGTTGAGATTGACCTGATAACAAGATCTGAGGTTGCTGAGTTCCACGACAATTTAAATAATGAGTTACTTAATGCACAAGGGCAGAACATACCATACAAAAAACTCAGATCAAACAACAATGACCCTAAATGGATAAATAATTATTTAAAGCACATTATTGGACAAAGGAAGGCTTAGGTAGGAAAATAAATCATGGTGAAGTTTACCTCCGAGATTACTATAAGGTATTGGCTGGTAAGGTTAAGACCGAGATAATTAAAGCCAAGAGGAATAAATGAGCTGAAGATAACAAGGGGGGCGAAGTCAAACCCCAAGGGATTCTATCAAATGTATCAAACTAAAACTCGAGAAAAGATTGGAGCAATACAGTCAGATACCAGCGAGCTAACTGATAACGACAGAGAAAGGAGCAGTAATCTGAATAAATATTTTTCAACAGTTTTCATCATCGAAAATTTAAACATGATACCCGAAGCTCCGACTCTATACAGAGATAGTGGAGAAAATAAATTAAGCGAGATAGTAGTGACTAGTAACGATGTTAATAAGCAAATAGACAAATTAAAGCCTAATAAGTCATCAGGTCCCGATGAGATATTTGCCACTGTATTAAAGGAATGTAAGGAAGAGCTTAGTATGCCCTTAGCAAAGTTGTTTAACATGTCATTAAAAGCAGGTGTAGTACCAGACTCCTGGAGAATAGCGAATGTAATGCCGATTTTCAAGAAGGGAGATAGATCACTATCCTCTAACTACAGTCCAATCAGTCTAACATCAATTGTAGGCAAATTACTGGAAGCAATCATTTCAAACTCTATTCGAAATCGCCTGGAGAAGCACAAGTTGATCTATGATTCCCAACATGGCTTCACAAGAGGGCGTTCATGTCTAACTAATCTATTATCTTTCTTTTACCAGTTTTCGAATCAGTGGACGAGGGGCACAATTATGATGTGGTATATCTCGACTTTAGCAAAGCCTTCGACAGAGTCCCCCCCGTACGACTAATAAGAAAAGTGGAGGCTCATGGCATGAAAGGAGATATTCTACATTGGATTAGGGCGTGGTTACAGGACAGGAAACAGCGAGTGAGCATTAACGGCACTAAATCCCATTGGAGCAACGTTACTAGTGGAGTTCCCCAAGGCTCAGTACTTGGACCATTATTAGTTATTATATACATAAACGACATAGATATCGACGTAGATAGCAAGATAAATAAATTTGCTGATGACACTAAAATAGGACGTGTAATTAGATCTGATTACGACTCCTCAAAACTACAGGAAGTTCTAAAAAAAATTTTCGAATGGTCTGAAAATTGGCAGATGAAATGCAATGTGGACAAATGTAAAGTATTCAATATAGGAGATGTAAACAGGGAACCAGATACCAGATGAACAACGATTTTATTGAGAAATCCGACTGCGAGAGAGATTTAGGAGTAATGATAAGTAGGAATCTTAAGCCAAGTAAACAATGTGTATTTGCTCGAAAAAAAGCTAATAATGTACTTGGGTTCAAACAAAGCAGTGTTAGTTACAAGACTAGCGAGGTCATCTTAGAACTATATCTTGCGCTTGTGAGACCTCACTTGGATTATGCAGTTCAATTCTGGTCACTGTATTACAGATTGGATATAGAATCCTTGGAAAGAATTCAGAGGAGAATGACAAGACATTAGGAACCTTGAGTACAGAGACAGGTTAAAGCATCTTAATTTGCACTCCCTCGAAAGACGGAGAGCGAGGGGCGACATGATAGAGGTGTATAAATGGAAGTCAGGGCTGAACAAAGGGGACATTCCAAAGGTACTCAAACTATCCAACCGGGAGCAAACTCGTAACAATGGTCTTTAATGAGACAAATTTATATTTAGGCGCGAAATAGGTAAACATTGGTTTGGAAATAGAGTAGTGAACGACTGGAACAAGTTAACAAATATCATCATTAACTCAAATACGCTGGATAGCTTCAAACATAGGTTGGATGGACATATGAGCAATAGGGGCTGGGTGTAAATGGGACTGCCCAGTATGGGCCAATAGGCCCACTGCAGTTTCCTCCATTCTTATGCTCTTATGTTTTTATGTTCATCTCCAACACCCTGTGTGAGCTGGAGGACCTACCCGGACCACGTGGTGCAACTTCAGCTCCAGTGAGGTAGTGGCTTAACAACCTGGCTTGGCGCCGACATCAGGTCACAAGAATTTTTACAAGACCAGCTACCACAATACCAGATCTACAGTTAATCTATATGTTGACTCTATGTTTCTTATGTTTCTGTATTGAAAGCTTTTGTCAATCAAGTGACCCACTTCCCGATTTCACCATATGTAACTTATCATCTCTGTTCATTGTATAGTTTTCAGCCTTCGGGCTGCCATGTTATCTTAATAAACCGTTAATTATTATTATTATTATTATTATTATTATAATTATTATTATTATTATTATTATTATTATTATTTTTATTATTATTATTATTATTATTATTACACACACACACACACACACACACACACACACACACTCACGTATGTATCACCAGCTTGGTCGTCTTCTCTCAACTCCACCCAACAACGTCGGCTAGAGAAGGTACAGAAAAGGGAATGCAGAATCATGCTCGGCGCAGAATACCCCGGGTACATCAACGCTCTCTCCACCTTAAAAATGCCATCCCTCAGTGACCTCCACCACCAAGCACTGGAAAGGTTTGGCAGCCAACTAATGCACCACCCTCGTCATCGCCACCTGCTACAGGCAGCCCCCCACCCACCTCGCTCAGTCCGCCACGACAAAAAAATTCAGCCCATAAGAGCCCGCACTGATAGACACAAGAGCAGCACCATTCCATCTATTGTTAAAATAATAAGCAACTCCTGATTTATGTACTGTACAGCCCTGTAAATGTATTCAACGCATATTATATAATTATGTCTAAGTCAAATGTAAGTCTGTATATTTCTCATCAAGCAGCGGCCAAGTAGTAGGTGAACACGCACCCTGGATGTTGAGCGAGTAGTATTTTTTAGCTCTTGGGTGTAGGTCAAAATAAGCTTTGACGAAAAATGAATGTAATTCGTATTCTTTAACCTAAAAATTCCTATATTTGGTTATCTTAAGTGACTCAGCGTTCAGTTTTATGGCATTTTGTCAGCTACGAACAAAGATATACGAGTGGACATAAAATAAAAGAGAACTCACATATTTTAAAAGAAAACAAGTCCGTTTTTGTAAATATGTATTTTAATACAATATAAAAACACGAGGATACAAAGATAAACTTGTACACTAATGTTTCAACTGCCTTTTATTTACCCAAAATCCACAAAAGGCGTTTTACGGGGAGTCCAGTCCTGTGATATCCAGTCTACAATGGTGAGATTTCATTTTCGTTTGGTGATCATATGGTATTGGTTTAAAGGTTCAAATGTGTTTTAGTAATTGGCTGCAGATTGGATAGAAACATTTTAGGTAGTAAATTCGGAAATTGAAACGCCCAAAATAATCGCTTTGTGGACACTGTAATTCCGAACATCCGAATGGGACCGCTAAGGGAAGAGGGGAGGGAGGGTAGGCTGAGGTGAAGGGAGAGACGGGACCAGTCATATTGCCTGCTAGGGAAGTGCCACTAAAATGGTCCCCTTTTTGACATTTCATTTATGAATATATAGTTTCGTATTTCTGCAACAGCAGCAAGAACAACAAGAATAACAAAAGCAAAGAAAAACACAAAATAAACGTCAATATAACACTTATAGCAACACTCTGACGTACAAAAAGTGTAACTAAAACATACAAAATCAAATTCACAAAAATAATAAAAGCAACAGCAATAATAACAGGAAAAGATGAAAAAACAACAACAACAACGATTCAAACGGAAAATCTGTCCAACTGTCAGCTTTTAAGTTCTGTGATGATTTCATGTGACTAACTTCTTCAAAGAATCCTACTACCACACCAGGTGGGTAGCATCACGTGGTGACAGTGGTTGACATTTCCACTCCCCTCTCTAATTATTCGTCAATTAAGGCACAGGTAAAATTGCATGGTAGTTTTGTCCAAAAGATTAAAAAAAAGCAAGATGAAATGAAATTGAGATGAAATTGACTTGGAAAACACTTTCGTTGTAAAAGACAATTATACACAGTTGATACTTTCACCAAGATACAGAACGCCAGTACTATACGTTACTATTTCTGAGAGCTGAGCTAACTCGCTGCATGTAACAACAACTTGACCAGGGTGACAACTTCGCTCACACTGCTCACGGCTTTCCCTTACTGACGGTTGATCGATATTGACACACGCACGTTACTCAATACTAAACAATAGCTCTTGCGTACTACTACATTTGTACAACACTACCGCTTGTGTACTGCTGTACCGTACACTACTACATCTTGTGTATTGCTATACTGTAGAGCACTACATCTTGTGTACTGCTGTACTGTACAGTACTACCTCTTGTGTACTGCTATACTGTACAACACTGCCTCTTGTGTACTGCTGTACTGTACAGTACTACCTCTTGTGTACTGCTATACTGTACAACACTGCCTCTTGTGTACTGCTGTACTGTACAGTACTACCTCTTGTGTACTGCTATACTGTAGAGCACTACATCTTGTGTACTGCTACATTTCTACAACACTACCTCTTCTGTAGTGCTATACTGTACAGCACTACATCTTGTGTACTGCTGTACTGTACAGTAATACCTCCTGTGTACTGATATACTGTATAACACTGCCTCTTGCGTACTGCTATATTGTACATCACTACCTCTTAAGTACTGCTATACTGTACAGTACCACCTCTTGTGTACTGCTATACTGTACGGCACTAACTTTTGTGCATTGCTATACTGTACAACATTACATCTTTTGTACTGTTATACTGTACACCACTACCTTTGTGTACTGCTATACTGTACAACACTACATCCTGTGTACTGCTATACTGTACGACACTACCTCTTAAGTACTGCTATACTGTACAGCACTGCCTCTTATGTACTGCTATATTGTATAGTAATACCTCTTGTGTACTGCTAAACTCTACAGCACTACCTCTTTTGTACTGTTATACTGTACAGCACTACATCTTGTGTGCTGCTATACTGTACAGCACTGCCTCTTGTGTGCTGCTATACTGTACAGCACTACATTTTGTGTACTGCTATACTGCACAGCATTGCCTCTTGTGTACTGCTATACTGTACAGCACTACATCTTTTGTACTGCTATACTGTACAGCACTGCCTCTTTTGTACTGCTATACTGTACAGCACTACCTCTTAAATACTGCTATACTGTAGTACAGCACAGTACAGTACACAAGAGGCAGTACAGACCACAAGAGGCAGTGCTGTACAGTACTGCCTCTTGTGTACTACTATACTGTACAGCACCGTCTCTATGTACTGCTATAATGTATAGTCCTGTCTACCTGCCTCAGTGAATCTCCTAGGGCGTTGTCCAGGCCCCCTGCTTGATTTACATATACACACACGCTACAAACACTTCATTTTATTACACAGTACTAACATTTTGGTTAGTCGGAAGAACTTGAGTAAATGCAGCGGATGTTGCAACGGTTATGCCAAGGACGTAGGTGTGCTGTTGAAGTGGCAGGTGTTAAGATTACAGCTGCAGTATAAGGGTAAAAGATGTGGTGTTAGGCAACAGGTGTGGATTGTCGTAGATTATGATATGATAGCGTGACCCAGTCGGAGCTCCTCTTGGGTGTGGGAGAGCAACACCGTTTTTCCCATTACAGTCATCTTCCACAGTCGCTGCATGATGTGTTTCTTTTGCGTATGTTCGCATAAATATATGAACCTGGGTAAAAATTATTTGATAAAAAGTCTTACTTTATAGTAGCGTTGAATTTTTATGCCTACGTAGTCATATAATTTTTCCTGTAAATTATATTTGCATTTGTATTTGCTACTTTCAGTGGATGACCTGACTTACTCACGAGAAGACGGAACTACTGTGAACGCGGAATAATACACCTTTGCTCTTCTGCCAGTCACGAAAGCAGTTTGTGACAGGAGCAGGAGCGCATCTCTCGCAGTGACATACACAATTACTCCGCCACTCACACCCTGCTCGTTATCACGATTCAAATCATTCACACTGTCAATGGAACAAGGATATTTGTTTTATGTTAAGGTCAAGTTCCGGTGTATATTACAGGTTCGTCCTTTCTCTATTTTTTTTCCTTTTAGGTTTGAATATTGATTGTACCTTTAATTCCCCAGGGTCAAAATAGTTCCAAATATTTAATTTAAGTATAAACACAGATTTTCCTTAAATCTTAGATGCAAGTATGGATTATACTACTTTTTGTCCGTTATGGAGGTATATTGCTTTACTGTTAATGTCAGTGAATTGCTATTGCCGTTGTATCTATTGTTCTTGTTGAAAATACAAATGTTTCTGTTGTTGTTGCAATATTTGTTGTCCTTTTTATGAATGACATTAGTCTTGGTGCTTATGTGTTGGACTGCTATTAATTATTCTAAATGTTTCCCCTCTTACTGAAATGGCCATTCACGACACATTGTCAACACTGAAAGCTCAACTGGGCACCAAGGAACAATTCTAACTTACTGAACTGACTACAGGAGTCCTTTTGTATATTCAGTCTTTAAGTTTAGGATCTCCAGGAAATTTTATAATACAGGAGGATTTTATACATCTAACAATCACTTAAAGCATATAGAATATATGTACAAGATGGTATTTTAGTACTGTGTAATGTACATAGGAATAACACTGCATAAAAGAACATGTGTCACTTTGTAAAGGCCTGGGACTTAGGGAAAGAAATCCCTTACTAGCCTAATCAGGATCTTAAAAAAAGGACAGTCAAGGACCATGATTTTCTGAGGAATAACAAACAACCGTTAGAGATTGACATCTCTTTACTATAAAAATATAACACAAAACTCTGACACCACTCAACAAACATCAAATAACAATTAGGGGAGTCAAACAATTAATGCAGTCAACAGTCAATGGAAGTCCAAAAATTAATGGAATCAAACAATAAATGGAATCAAACAATTAATGGAATCAAACAATTAAGGGAAGTCAACAATTAAGGGAATCAAACAATTAAGGGAAGTCAACAACTGATAGAATCAACAATAAAAGGGAGTCAGCAATTAATGGAGTCAAACAACAATGGAATCAAACAATGAACGGATATTTCCTACGGCAGCGGTCCTGGGGAAGGTTCTGGAACGCAGTGATCCACTCGAGCGACAGTGGCCGATGTCTTGCTACAGCGGGAGAAACACCGGGGCCCAGATGGAGGAGATAAGCTGACGGTCGTGGCAGCTGCGGTAGAGGTATGGGGTCCAGAGATTGACAGTAGATAGGTGAAGGTCTGGGGACACAGCCCACGAGTCCAGAGCCTTTGATGAGATCAGAGCCAGAAATTGACGAACAGCGGGGAGGTAGTGACTTTACTGACGGCTGAGTAGAATCTGAGCCGGTGACACAGGTAGCAGAGACGTTCTCACCTCTGTCTAACCCCCCTCAAGTGGGGGTAGCGCCAGCAAATGAGCGAGTGAGCAGCGGTAACGAGCAGGAAGATTGTTACCGCCCTTACACACTTAATAATAGGAATACAGTCATGGAATGTGACCAGCTTTTAAACAACATCAGTTATGCTAGACGAGGCAATGGTGGGACTAAATGTGTCCTCAGTTGTCTTATAATGTGTGTAATGGCCAGCATCTTCGCCGCGCAAGCGAGCGGACCCGGGTTCGATCCCCGTGCAGTGTGAGAGTGTGAGACTATATGGGCAAGTTTCTTTACCCAGCAGTAATTGGGGACCTGGATGTTAATCATTTGGGGATCGTATTCCGGGGTAATGGTTAGCCAGTGCAGTTGGCGAGTTGTCCGGTCTTCTCGGACTCTTCCTTGACACTGGGTCATGCAACTCGTTAACTCGGGGTTTGGTTGTTGTGTTGGCGACAGCTTCTAAACGTTAAACAAATTCACGCCCAGGTGGCCCTTGGGCCAGCCATCCTCGTTACACGAGGGGCAACCATTAATACAGGCTGATGAGACTTGCAAAGGTAATGGAGGTTGAAATTAGAAAAAGACATTCAATAAAGATAAGAGATGGGTTTAAGAATGCTTTTCTTATATACATAATGATAACATTAACAACAGTTCTCGCCCTCCCTCAACTGTGCCTGCACGGGAGAACACTTAACACAGATTTGCGTATAACATTTAATAGGCAAGTCACATTTCACCCTTCTTAAATATTTTATCTCTGAACTGCAACTACTACCATAACTGCCTGTCATATGTCTCCATCACGTACAGAAAAAACAAAAGAAATAATGGGATGAAATATAAATAAATTAAAAGAGGAATTATGTTACTCTTTTGTAAAAGTAATAGACAAACATTAAAAGTGTTACCATTAAACAGAGACATCAGATTATTAATACCAGAATATATATAAATCTAGATAAATGGGGAACATACAGTATATTAACTAGCGGGAGGTGGGTCTGTGTTGTCTGACGAACTGAAGCGAAGCTGAGCACAATGTTGACGGCCGCTGTTTATCACTAGTAACGACTGTGACTGGATCTGACAGGAGATAAATGGATACATTTTTGCTAATTCTCTATATAAGGTCAAATACCCGAGTGGCTACTAATTACATCATGTATGGTGAACGTGGGTTATGTTTTTTCATTTTTACTCTGGCATTCAAATTAACACCTGTGTGATGTACTGTACATTCACCTCAAAGATCCTGTGTTTCCTTCCGAACGAATTATTATCGGAACTAAATGAGATAGTGCAGCACCGGCAGTGTTGAGATCCAGAACATACATACACTAGTGAATATTCTTGGTTATAGTATTTCTTACTAGAGGAAGTTGTAGACATTTCCTCTAACATTCCATTCTGAATGTGAAAGTGAGTCTCATTTGCATGACTGCCCGTTAGGGACTGTGTGGACACGGCATACTGTATATTATGCCTTCGGTACACAAGAAGGCAGCAGGGCCGGTACTACTATCGAGCGCATTCACTTCCCCAAGTTGTGAACTGGAGGAACTGGGAACGCCCATGAATCAAACCACCGACCCCTGGAACAGTGGGCGAGCGCTGTGCTATTCGATCGCTGTGCTCTGTTTTGAATGTAATAACAAGAAAAACGAAGATTAAAATAATTCCTCACTTCCTCTTTCATTTGTGTTACACAGAGTTCTATCTCTCATAATTTTTAATTGTTGATGGAATAGTGTATTACTAACCTTGTTACGTTCTTAAAACCTGTGTTACTGAAGTGCATTAATAACATTACAACAACAACGACATTGGTGTTGTCACCATTCTCTCTCTTTACAGATGAAGATGGCATGTTATTGAAATTATCAGGGAAAAATGTTACTTTCACAGTCAGGCAGATTGGGGAAATAGATCAAGGAATTGTGGGTTTAATGATAGAAGCATGAAATATAGCACATGCTTAGAGGAGGGCAGGGTATCCATTTTGGGCTATAGAGCCATTCTCAGATCTGTCCTATAAGTGCTGTGACAGCCATTTTAAATAGCAATTATTATTAATCACAGTTCCCTACATATAAGCATAGATTCGTTAACAGCTTGGATTTAGAAATTTAGAATATAGGTAACCAGTATTAATACATTTTATTTATTTTGAAAGATTAAGAAACATCTTGTATGAGCTGATGAGTCAGTTTTTTATCATGTAAAATTAAATTGTTGTGCTATGTGAATTGCAAATATTTTCAAAAGCAACAAAAATTCAATAACATTAACACTTGTTTTTAACACCAGTCACCATAAACTTGGAACAACATTCACCACAAACCGGTAAAAACCTTAATTTTTATCAACAGAATTCAACATTAAACTAAAACCGACATCTCTCATAGACTCGAATCCTCAGAGGCGACCGGAATGCTTTAATCACAAATTATCATCATCGGGTGCAACAGACCGGCCATTAAATGACTTGAGCTAAAGCCTGGTTCACTGTCAAGAACCTTTTCCCACCTCGCTCATATGGGAAAGGGCATAATAGTTGTAAAAAAAATCATTACTGTTGTGTTATTAGATTAACTGCACATACAGCAAAAAATAACAGGATGACTAACAATTCGGCATAAATCAGCGAATAATCAAATATTGGGACAGCTTGGCTGCAATGTGTCAGAATACAGAATACAATTAATTTGGATATTGAATAGGTGAAAAACTACAATAATCAGTTCATAATTTTGCATTACTGTACAATATTGGTCTATTCACGGTCACGTAGGCCTCCACACAGGCAAAGAACAGTACACTGTAGAGCAGCCTTCACACATTTACAAGTGCCCCCTGCATCCCTTCTTGAAACTATAACGAGGTAGTTACTGAAAGGCATGAGAAGCATTAGGAAGAGCTGTCCACTTCATTTCCCAAACTCCATCCTCTTTTTGTATCCAACCCCAGATATAACCTGCTTGGTAGGCAGCTCTCTTAGTATGCTCCAAAAGTGCAGCTTGTGTTGAAAGAAGGCTATCCATAGATTTGCCTTTTTGAGAAAACGGCTGCTTACTGGCTTCGTTTACCCCTACTGCACTGCTAGCGCGATCACAGAGGAGCACAACAAACGCTCCAGTACACCCAGGTGGTCCTCAACAGAGCTAGGAGTGGATGCTAAAGCACAGAATGCTGGTGCAGCCTCATCAAATGTTTTCCAAACTCCTCACACAGTCCTCTTGCCCCTGCAAGCAAAGGAAGAGAGAGTGTCACACCCACTGAATGCGTGAACCTGCCATCTCATGGGCAGATGGGAGACAAAGTAATTGGAACCAACAACAGACATATGACAGACAAGTTGAGTATTCTGATTTATTGGTCCCTTGAAGCTTGGGAGGAACTGGATCTTTCTTGCACAGAGTAACTGGTGGCACATTGGTGTACGACTGTGGTAGTTTGGCCAAGCCCTGCTTGGAAGTGGAATGACTGCTTTCTGTTGATGCGCTGAAATCTAGTTCTCTCAGCACTAGGATGCTGAAATAAAGATATTCCAGTACCGTGAAAGGACCCCTGGGCAATAGTTGAACTTGGGTTATGGTCAATATTGCTTATGGCTGCAGGAGTGAAGAGTCCTCCTTAAAGCTTAGGGGAGCACACAGCTTTCTCCATCTCAAAATATCGGCAGATGTCATTTTCCAAATGCGTGGATATGCCTAGCACTCTATTATATGAGATGAAGAATCCTGCTTGCGAGTTTTAGTATGAAACAGTAAACTTAGATAGACAGGAAAAGGTCTTTCCCTTTTCTGTCCATGTCTGGGAGTGTTGGAGCTACCTTCTCTGCAGCACACAAAACAGTTGAACATCAATAACTGTGTCAGTGTCAATGTTCCTTGAGGTACTGATGAGTAACTTGATTGGGTTATGACGTTAGGACCATACAAGATCATAGAAACCAAAGCCACCAGGGAGTTTGGAACTGATGATTCTTGGCATTGGCTGTCGAAGGTACCAGTGAATGAGGTCTCCATCTTGTACATGTCTCTTCTAACAATGCTGGAAGCTCGTGCAAGATGAATGGTATCAATGTCAGCATCTTAATCACATGCCTTCCTCAATGATGGTCAAACATCCTCATTAAAAACAAGAAAGTCATCACGCCCTTCTTGATGAGCTTGTAGGTCTCTAAAATATGTAAGGATCCTATTTTTCAACTCGGTTGAATGCACACGCCCGGATATAATGTACTTGTTCCTAGCTGTTCCAATTTGGTGGTGTACATTCTAGTGAGATCTGCTAGTTTGAATACTCTTACAGCTTCAGTGTCTGTATGAGCATCTTCAAGGTAAGAGACAAGCTAAGCTAGGGGTATATCTTGAATAATGAGGGTAGTGTCTTCCATTTCATCAGATACCCGTACCTTTGCTTGTCTGGCTTTGTTATACAAAGATACCAAACACTGGACATGGTACTTAGCCTCCTGAGCTATGAGATCTCCTGCACTCAACGTTGGCCAGGAGATGTTGATCCTGTAATTGCAAAGCACATTTTCTGACTCGAGCATCAAGCTCAAATGTCGAAGCGGGGTGCCATGAATTTTTAACTTTGGCAGGTTGATTACAAATGAGGCACATTTCTGTCTCACAAACACTGCTCATCAGAGTCTGATGGGTGTATTTATTCATCTTGGGAGAGTCAGAACTTCCTTGTGAAATGCCTTTTCTCTTTTCTGCTCGATGAAGTTTGGTTTTATTATACTCTAGACTACAACCATCATACCATTTGGCACTGTGGCTAGCAAGTGTGTCCTCAATGCACTGGCCATCATCCAGTAGGGAATAAGAAACTCAATGGCAAATTGTCTATCTTCGTAAAGTCCAAGAAATATTCTGTAAGTGTCTTGTACCCTGCTCCTCCTGTGCTACGTTTTGATTGTGCTGTATAAATAAGTGCTTCACTGGACAACTTTTGACAAAGCACATATTTGTCCCAGTCAGTTTCTGTAGCAGCTGATTGCTAGGTTGCTTGAGATCTGCCAACCTAACCTAACCTAATTACAGAGAAGCCTAGAAAACATCTAGCAGCCTTTCCTGAAAGAAACACGTGAGGAAATAAGCAAGATGTGGAAGAACATAGCATAGAAGTAGTCTCTCGTATAGGCTGGTAGCCATTTTGTTAAATGGCTACCATGGTCCTTAAGGAAATAATTTGCAATGGCCCTGTAGCTGAAAATACTTATAAAGACATTATCTAACAGTGTGTCAATTCCCATGCTTCTATCATTAAGACCACAATTTTATCACCAGTCTGCTTGATTATGTATTAATAATTATTGATACATATACAAATTATAAACTTGATCATAATGACAACACATGAATATCAATATCTTTTTATTGATATCAATTATATTGTTTATGCGTACATCTATTCTACGTAAACAATATGTTGTAATAAATGCAAAGACGCTTATTTTTCAAATGAAAGGCGCAAATAAAACTTATTATGCGCTCGACAAAACAAGCATATTGTTATATAGTGTTAAAGTGGATACTACCCAGATAACATCTTACCGTCTATCACCAGCCAGTGACGGGAAGGTATGGCACTGCTTTATGCCCATTTAAAAAAAAAAAAAAAAATACTATATCAGTTGTTTTAATATAAATTTACACATTTAGTGCAGTGGTCCGACATCATATGAGCGGCACCTCTGGTGTCGTCACTCTGCGTATTCACCACTGCCAGTGAGCGTTAACAGCGTCACCACAATTGTAAGTAAACGCCCAAATTCGTCCCAAGACAAGCTAGAGAATAGGAAACAATAACTAGTTAACGTATGATGTATTTACAGGCCACGTGATCAATACAGTCACTACTACTTACGCTGACTATCTGTTTGACCACCTCTGGGCTTTATTTTGATTGCTAGATGCAAACGCATGTGATCAAATCCGAACCCAACTCAGTACGAACCCCGGCTATGCTGGTTGGTGCCGAATCTCTTGAAACCGCTGAACCACAAAAAAAAAAAAAACGTGGTAATCTGGTGTGGGCCACTCGTGTCCCTGCAATATTCATTCTCAGAGTTAAGTACTTAGGTAGAAGGTAACAGGCAGTTATCAAAGAGGAAGGTAATACTGCCCGGGAGGATATTGTTACTAATCATAGTGTGTTCTCTAATGGTAGACCCTGCTGCCATGTGGCATCACAAAAATTATGACCAAGTTCCAGGGAGCTGATCTAACTGACATTCTGCCTCATTTTTACACAATTGCAGGGTCTAAATTGTTTCTCTTGACAACACAACGTATATATCGTTTTTCACTCTTGATCTGTTTTATTTTGTATTTATTTATTTTTTATGGTGCAATTTCTATTTTTCTTTTTGCATTTTTCACCCCCTCCCCCCACCCCCCCTCCCCCCACCCACGACCAAGATATGGGGTTGGTGACCAGTGCCACCCCCCCAAAAAGCTACAAGATAACATTTGCTTCACAAGCGAGTTTAGCTATGTGAGTTATAATATTGATTCAACTGGATTACTGAATGGCTATGTAGCTGGGAACTGTGTGAGATATTCCATTGCTGGCTACCTGGGGTTACAGATGTTGGAATTAAGTAGTGATTGTGACTCGTATTTCAGGTACCAGGTGACAAATTGGTATCCATAGTGTCAGGGAAATTATACAGTATTGATGAACTCATCTGGTGTGGCTGTGTTGAAAAAATCTAAAGTGATGTTCTGTGAAACGAGGGAACTGTGATAAGGTCAGGAGAAGTAGTCAATTTTATTAATGTCTGGAACTATTCATAGTGTTTTGTGAAAAGTCTTGAGAGTTACGGCAAACATTTGGTAATAGTGTGGATCATTGCCCCATAATTTTCTGGATGTTATAGTGGCCACCTTGGGTTGTGGATGTGAGTTATTAAATGATAATAACTTTTTTTTTTACTTACTGGGATTGTTTGAGGTCAAGTTAATTATAGAATTTATGTACAGTGCTTCTTAAAATTTTGGTAGCTTTAACTCTTGTGTTTTGTATCTATCCTTACCTATAGAGGAGGAAGCGCCGGTCCCCATGCCATAGCATCCGGGCTACGTCTCACGCAAACTTCGTATGGTTGTGATATTTTTACGGTTTTTAAAATCTAGAGTTGCTATACCGGTCAGAATAAACTCACTCTATCACAGTGAAAATCTGAGGCTATATCAGAGGTTTTAATAACGTCTATACCGGCTTAAAAACAACATAAGAATACATCTGAATCATAATTACAGGTTAGTGAGGTTGGGGCTCCTTATGCCTCTTAATGACTACTTCTTGCAGGTGAGGGATGAGCGAAGATTAAATTTACGTAATGATTTTGCGCCTCCATTCTTTAATTATCCTCACTGTTATCATTGTTCATCACAAGTTTACAAATTTCAGTAGAAAGTAACCATAATTGTGATACGATTTACAAGTTGTTTTTTCTCACGACAATAATTCCCTGGTTGGATTTTTAAGGTGTGTGCTCTCAAATTATATATAATCATGGTTAACATCGTTTTAACCAGCATAAAGGAACACAGTGAGTGATACCACTATGACCCGTTTAATGACAGTGTTGATGGTAGAAATAAACACGACCGTTACAGAATTTGCCACGAAGAGGAACTGAAGGGTCTTGGTGATACACCCCCACCCCCCCCGCCCCATAGCCTAGTGTATTACTCCGGGAGGACATAAGGCAAGGGGACCTCACCCTACACAAAGCCGCAATTGGGTGACCCGCGTCAGGCAGAATTCAACTGACTGGAGCTCAGGCAGTCCCCTGCAATCTTTGTCACCTGAAGGTCGTCTTGAGTCCACTCTTGCCACTAGAACCTGGTGATCATGACCAAGCTGATCGTCGGGTCACTAAAATTGGTTCACCGCGCTTCACCGCGCAGGCAAACTGTTTCATTATCTCCTGTCCATCATCATCAACACAACCTTACAGTCCTGTGGTGATGGGATAGGGTGACGGGGACAGGCCGATTTTTTTAAGGATTTGTAGGAATATTACCTACGCTGACCTTCAGCTGAAATGCTGGTCCTCCCACTGCTGGGGTAAAACACCAGCATCTTTTTAGTTAACTGTCCAACTCCACCTCAAGCGTTGGGGTGGATGCTCGGTAAGAAACTGTAGAGTTTCTTGAGAGTGGTTGGTGGATAGCCTTTTGGCAACCTTCTCTGCTGTGATAGGGATTGTATGTTTTTCCTAGATAATTGTGTTCCATGGAACTCGATGAGGTAATGCTGCAGTGAGTTTTCTGCTCTGCTGTCGCAGGTCTTGCACATGCGCTGCTCTGCTGGTACTTGTACAATGATTTCCCATATTCATGGGTATTCCAGTCTCAGTCGGTGGAAGATGGCTTTTTCCCTTCTTGTTATATCATTCATGAGTGGTGGTCTCTCATAATTCGTGACCAGATAGTACCATCTGGCCGATCATGATACTGGTGTTAATCTTCTATGTTTGCCTATTTTCCACTGGACAGTTCGTGTTATTGTGGTCTTCTTTATCTGCTCCTTGTAATGACCACGGTCATACACGTCAGTTAACGCCAAAATCAGACGATTCATATTACGCTCAATAGCCCGCAAAACAAATAACTCTGCCTTCGTTTGAGTCCTCCATCTGAGGAGTCCGTTTTCTCATCGCTTCAAGGCACCTCAGTCCTCCGTTATCCCATTTTCTCTAACTTACTGAACCCAACCTCTCTATAAAATGAATTTGAATGTGAGAGAGAACACCCTTGTTTTGAGTCAACTTAGATATGTCTGTTTACAGATGGAACATTCAAGATCTATTGTGAGTGGTGTTGAAAGCTTCAACTGTAATTAGTGTTAGTAAAACGTGTCAAGTAAGTGAGTGTCGAGTTTGCCAGCTAGAGTGGCATATTTCATGTCGTCCATGGAGATATCCATGAGTTTCTGATCGCTACTGAAGTTATATTAGTTTGTCGCCCAAACATCAGGGAATCTAATGTTTGTAGTTTAGTTAGTGTCAGTTGTCTATTTAAGAAAGTCATTAATCTCCTGAACAGTTCCTGTCAAACTCAAAATTCTCCAAGACTTAACGGCTGTTTCGGCCTGGGCTATGGTTTGCGGTCAGGCGAGGAGAGTTGTTAGTACATATATAACTCCATTTCACCTTTTTCTGACAAACTCAGCTAGGCGTCCAGCGACCACTTTGAATAGAAGGTCTATTGTTCGTAAGATTAGTCTTTCTGGGGCCGATATGCCCTCAGGCGTGTATATATACTGATGCTGGAGCAAAAATCACACTCTGGTTATTTCTTCTCCACGCATCCCCAGGTATGTAATTGATTGTTTCTCGCCGTCATGTTAATTCAGTTTAACTTAGCCGATTTTTGTGAATATCAGTGTTCATGTTGTAACAGTGAAATTGTCATTTACCCAGGGAAAGGATCAATATAAAGTAAGTGTCGTTTGGATCGTTGCCAGATGTATGTTTTGTAGAGTGAAGTTAAATTTTCACCCCCTCTCGTTATTTCTTCTCCAAGCATCTCCAGAGGCTGTTTGTGTGTTGGCTACATGACTGAGGATGTCTTTAAGGCTGGCGACATTAGAATCCCAGGGCGAGATTCCTTGGCAGACGCCATGGCCGACCCTCTGCCACAACCCTTCCCGGGCAGGGCGCTCCCAGCTAGCGGGCGAGCCTGTAAACAACTTTGGCCCGCGGACTCCGTCTTGTGATCCGTCTTGTGATCGTGGCCCTTCTACTGTTTTTGGCTATATGTATGGAGCCGGGTTTATATCTCTGGTTGGGATGACTAGCAGAAATATAGTATCCCAGGTTAAGTATTGAACCACTGAATGAGAGTTAAAAGTGCCATGTTGTTCCTTGCGAACTAACAGGAGGTATTGCATGTTGCTATAATTGTGGAGTTTGTCCAGTGTGTTATGTATTTATTGGTAGTAACCATGAAATAATAACCTGAGTGTATAATGTTATAACCAAGAATTGAAGATGTAATATGTTACTTATAAAAGTACGACCTGAGGGTCCAGTGTTATCTGACCGTGTGTAATAATTACTGAATCTAATTTGTCAGAGAAATAATACAATCGTTGTCTCATGAGGTAATGAGTATTAAAGTAGTTAAATGATATACCAAGTACTTGGAGTTGTTTAATGAGGTAATAAGTACTTGAAGTGTTTGATGAATTTATAAGTAATTGCGGTTCTGTTTTGTCAATGGTACAGTAAGACCTGAGGGTCCAATTTTGTCTGAGTGAATTTAAGATACATCTTATTCACTCACTGTGTTAATATATATTGAATTAGTAATCTACGAGTATCACCACTCTATTCCTTTTAAACATTGGTTCCCAGAAAATAATACTTACTCACGCGCCTATACATCTACCAGACTACCCGAAAGCTTTCCATGAGATATGTTATATTCTAACCAAAAGTCTGGTGGTGCCAACCTACCCTTGTAAGTATAATAAGTGTACTAAGAATAACATGGTTCCCAGACTAACCCATGTATGAGAATATAAGTAAAAACAGAGTATACTTCAGTGAGGTAAGAACATTGAAATTTAGAAAAAATAATATCATATATGAAAGAAATGAAAGACTTGGAAACTTTAAGCATAGAAATATCAGAATTACTTGTATAAGAATTTAAGCAAGAATATAAGGTATACTGTATATCTAAATAAAGAATTGAAAAATTATAACAGAAAAGAATATCTGGATGGTAAATTATAAAGAGAAAGAAAACCGCCTTCACATCCTGACTGGGCGGGATGTTCATGTTTCGTTGTCCTAACGCAGCCTTGGCAGCAGCATCAGCTCGTTCATTCCCTGGGATTCCGATATGACTGGGCACCCAGTTAATGATAACTTGCCGACCTTGTAGTTTTAACCCTTGAAGTAGGCCAACAGCGGATGTTATGAGATGAATGTTGTCTCTAGACTCTCTGCATTGTAGTGCTTCAAAAGCACATCGTGAGTCAGTGTGTATTACAATGCCTTGTTGACTGTTTATGGAAGCGTGTCTTAGGGCTCCAAGTATGGCAGCTAGCTCGACTTGCAATGTAGAGCATCCATCTGAGGTTCTCTAAAGGGACGTGTTACTTCCTTCTATAGTGAAGGCTGCTCCTGCCTTCGTACTGGTGGTCTCTAAGGAACCGTCAGTGTAATACACTGTACTATTGTGAGGTGTTAGAGCCTTCATGTTTCTCTCTGCTACCTGTCGGAGCTCATGTGGGTTACAGTCAGCCTTTCTTGTCCCAGTTTGTAGAATGTTGAAGATTGCTGGCGGGGACTCCCACGGTGTTGGGGTGCTGTAGTCTGGACTCATTGTATCACGTCCTTTGCTGAGGATTGTGTCTTTCAATTTCAGTCGATTTACAGCGTCAACTGCGCACAATAGCCATGTTTTCTTGTTAAAGACATCTCTGTCAAGGTTCAGTGCTCGTAAGAGTCCATTCTTGATGTCACTTTCCCGAGCCCTGGTAATCAGTTTTGTTGCAAAGCACACTGTTAATCGTTCCGCTCTGGTTTGGAGAGATGTGAGACCTGTCTCCATATGAAAGTTTTCAATTTTTGTCCACATAGGTGCCTTGGCAATGGCTCTCAAAGCTTTATTGTGGGCAACCTCCAATTTCGCCCACTGCCCCTCAGACAGTGTGTTAAGAGACGGTGTCGCGTAGTCTATTAATGACCGAATGGCGTGTTTATATAGCGTTCTTAGGACTACATGTCCCGCACCCACCTTGGGTCCTGTCATGGCTCTCATCATGTTGACTCTCTTGTCCAGATGTCCAGGTATTTGCATACATTGACCCATTGTAGGGCAATATCTTTTATTTGCAGTTGTGTCACCGGCTCATTGTGTCCAATACTCATGGTTTTCGATTTTGGGATTGATATCTTGTGCGTGAGACTCATACATTCTTTACTGATGAGGTCTAGTGCTCTTTGGACTTTGCTGATCTGGTTTCTGCCTTTTACTATCAGTGCTAAGTCATCAGCATAGCACAACAGTTTGGTACCCTCTTGACAGGGGAGCCGACACAAGTTTTCCATGAGGATGTTGAAGAGAGTTGGACTAAGAACTCCTCCTTGTGGTGTGCCATTTTCTGTTCTGTTTTGGAGATAGTCAGCAATCCAAGCCAGTAGGTATCCCTTGACGCCTTTCCGGGCCAGAGTGGTTACAATGGCCTGTGCATTTGCCAGCTCAAATGCTTTCTCTAGATCAAGGAATACCTGATTGCCTTATTTTGACCAATTGATCCCAGGAGAGCGGCCAAACTGTGTGCAGTGCTGACACCTTTCGTGAATCCAAAGATGTTTTGGTGCAGTGGTCCAGTTTTCCAGAGGAGTCGTGTAATGACCATCCTTTCGGCGGTTTTGCTGATGCATGCTGTTAGTGATATTGGTCTGAAATTTTGGGGAGGATATGGCCGGAAGTCACTAGCCAGAGTCCTGCACGCAGGCGGAATAGGAGTGATGGTCGTTGGTTGGAGGGGACAAGGAACATCATTCTCCTCCGGTAGCTTTCTATGCGGCTGAGCAGGCCTCTTCAGGGAGTCTCACCGTTCACCCTTGATGAGGAAGGTTTTAGAAAAGCAGACCAAAAAATTGGTTGTTCCGTCAACTCCTGGGCGGCTCACCGTGGCCGTTAGGTCATCTCGAATTGCGGTCTAAATACACACAGTAAGGAACGATTTACTCTCACAGTTGCGGGTTGGAATGTTCGCACCCTCCTGGACGCCCAAGAGGTATCAACAATACCCCGACTCCGTACCGCCCTCATAGCGCACGTACGAAAAAGATACAACATCGACATTGCCGCAAAAAGTGAAACGCGCCTCTCTGGTGAGGATTCACTGACAGAAGTAGGAGAAGGCTACACCTTTTTCTGGAAAGGGGACACAGAAAACCAACCCGACTGCATGGCGTGGGTTTTGCTGTCGGTAATACCATCCTGCACAAAGTACGAGAAACGCCGATTGGCCTATTTGGAAGACTCATGTCATGGCGCATCTCTCTAACTAAAGGGCGCTATGCAAACCTTTTCAGTATCTATGCACCAGCATTAGACGCTGGCAATCAAGCCAAAGACTCATTTTACTAGTCACTGGACCTTTCTCACCGCAGGACACCTCATAACAACAAAGTCATAGTCTTCAGTGACTTCAGTGCTAGAGTTGGTACAGACTCTCACCAATGGGACGGTGTTCTGGGCCGCCATGGCATCGGAAACATGAACAACAATGGCCTAAGACTCCACTTGACTGCCGGACCCGGAGCTGTGAAGACCGCCCTCTCCCTGCTGCCATTTTTGGCAAACTTTCCTGACCGGACCATCCGCCACTGACATCGTCGACAACATCTAACGAGCGTTTTCGGTTTATCGAGCATTAGCTTGTCCTCCCCACTGGTGGTGTGAGTGACCCACACTGGAGCTGGAGAGCAGCTATAGTGTAATAAATATTCCCGACGTGGTTTGAGCTCTTTTCCTTTTACTACTATTTTTCCTTTTTTCGCTCTGGCCTTGGGAAATGCACCCTCAAAAGTGTATTCGTACTGCTGTCCCCCCTGTAATTGTTCACCTCCCTCCCAGGAGATTGTGAACACGAAAGGGGGTTGGAGCAAGAACCCATCCCTATGCCTAGTCTTTCCATAAAAACCTTGATAGTGTGGGTCCACCTGGAAGGAGGGTAGCAATCCTCATCCTTACCCAATAGGCACACTTAGCTCACGTCTATAAGTGACCAGTCACATACACTAAGAAGTAGGTTTCCCCAAATGGGGTTCCGGGAGAGAAGCTCAGCAACCACTCTACGCCAACCCGGCCATCAAGTGCCTGGCCAAGTTCTCAGTGCGGCCCAACCTAAAGGGGGAGATGATTATTCACCCCAACGACAAGGACTTCGGCCATTACAAAACAAGTGCTCATAACGCACTACTGTCTACTCTCCAGCACCATAAACCTCAAAACCTGGGAGATCTACGAAGTGAGGCCCTTCGTTCCGGAGCCCCTGCGGTGCTTCAGATGCCAGAAATACGGGCACCAACAGACTAGGTGCACGTACAAGGAAATCTGCGCCATCTGAGCTCAGAAACACGGCACACACTCCTGCCTCACCAAGTTGAAGAATGGGGAAAAAATTGCCCCCAAGTGTGCCAACTGCAGGGGCAACCACCACGCCTGGAACCCTGGATGCTCCGAGAGGATAAAGAGGGTTCAGGCAAACTGACCAGCAGCAAGACCGGCCTCCACCTCTTGCACACCAGCCCCACCAAGTACCCTTTTGTGGGGAACCCAAAGGCAAAAACAACACAGCCAACCCCCTCAACCGGTCAACACCCAAAGTGCAGCCCAGTTTCCTGGCCTCCCTACGGCCACACCTCAGCCTCCCAAGCAGCAGACAACGACAACAACTATGAAAAAGAAAAAAACACACATCAAGGCACCAGAAGGAATGATACAAGTATCAGACCTAGCCTAGGTACTGGCAACCTTCGCGGAGGGCCTAGCCGGAAAGGGACGTTTCTGCTCCCATGAACCGAACCACGGCCCAGAAGGCAAAAACCACCACAGAACAAGAAGATCTGAACCTGATCCAGTCGGAATCAGACAGGAACATATCCATCGAGGATCACCAGAAGTCCCCGATGAAACAGTGGTGGAAAACTGCATCCTTAAACATCCTTTCATGGAATGCTCAGAGCATCAAAATCAAGAAACACCTCCTGCAAGAAGCAGCAGCCAAGAACAAGCTTGACATTATACTGCTACAAGAAACACTCCTACAAGAACACCACTGTTTCAAATTCAGTGGCTACAAGACATACAGGGGGCATTTCACGCAGGCGTCGACAAGAGGATGTATGATCTTGGTCAAGTTGAGCATACCCTCCTCCGAGGTCATGCAGCATTTGCCATGTGGGGAAAACATTGAGACACAGTCCGCCAAAGTAACCCTCCAAGAACGGAAATAACTGTCCACAACATCTACAAGAACCCAAGGGGCTCACTGGAGGTAACTCATATTATTCGCTTCAGCTGCTGACCACGCCACACTCATAGGAGGGGATTTCAACGCACATCATCCCTTCCTAAGCTCGGTAAGCCCGACAAATGAAGACGGCCTACACCTACCTATACACCACCTTTCAAGACACACCCGAGATCGCCCTCCTAAACACCGGAGAGCCCACCCACATTAGGGAAGGAAGGCTAGATCTAACATTCGCCTCCAGTGCACTACAGCCTTCGGCCTCCTAGCAGCTACACCCCACGCTGACAGGCGACCACTTTTCCACCCTAACAACACTGAAGGTGAACAAACTCCACACTCCACCCCTGCCGAGATGGAGATACAATACCCAAAAGGCTGATTGGGAACTCTACAGGGGGGAGGATAGGAAACACCTTGCTAATTGGCGCGCCAAATCACAGCCGGGTGGTGCAGCACCCGTGGACGAGGCAACCCTCCACCAACAATTGGTCGAGGCGTTTCACAAAGCTTCACACGAGGCTATTCTAAAAACAAAACCTATATCAAAACAGTGCAAGGATTACTGGTACTACTGTCCCAGGGTGAAAGAACTTAACCACAGAGTGAATGTGGCCCGAAGAAACTACAGAAGACATCCCAAAGACACAAACACACATCTCCTGCAAGACATAGTAATGGATACCAGGGAAGAGAAGGAAGAAATCAAAAGCGTAAGTTGGCTCAAGTGGTGGTACGAACTGAACAAGCACACCTCCCTTGGCAAAATGTGGGCCCAGATCCAAAGGGCATCTGGGAAGGCAACACCACCACCACCAACCCATCCCAACCCAGAAGAGGAAGCCGAGAGACTTGCAAAACTGTTCTCTTACCGAGCAGCAACGAAAAACCTCCCGAGATATGCGGAGGAGACACAAAGGCGTCTGCGACACACCAGATTCCAGATGATCGAAGAGGCCTGCAATTGTGAAGATGACACTGATTGACCATTCAACCAGCAAGAACTCCAGAAGTCGATAAAACGAAGCAAGGACACAGCACCAGGGGCCGACAGGATCACCTACTCCATGCTTTCCCATGCCGGAGAAGCCGGGCACGAGGCGTTGCTACAAGTCATCAATGCTACGTGGATAGCACAGAGACTTCCACCGGAATGGAAGAAGGCAAATATACAGCCCATTCCAAAGCCCAGAGAACCAGACAAACCAACACCCATCTCCCTTCTCAGCTGCATAGCGAAGACGGGAGAAAGAATGGCACTCAACAGACTCAAGTGGGAAGTCAGCAGACCATACCCTCACATATTTCCTTACACCGAGAACACCGGCACAAGCAACAATATCGCCGAGATACTCAGCACAGTGGACAATAAACCAGCTTTGGTGGTATTCCTCGACTTGGAAAAGGCCTTCAGTCTAGCAAATCCACTGGCCATTATAACGACGCTCGCCGAAAAAGGCGTCAAATAAAGGTTGCTGGGGTGGATTCAGAACTACGTTACACAGAGAGAAGCAAGAGTACGCTTTCAGGGGGCAACGTCAAGTTACAAGGTCCACGAAAACGGAAGCCCACAAGGAAGCACCCTCAGTCCAACGCTGTTCAAAATCCTGATGGAAAATCTAGTCAGACTTCCTTTCAGACAAACAGCCAAGCTTCTCTGATATGCAGACGATTTACAGCTCATAGTAAGAGGAGCAAACAGACTAGTCAAAACGCAACACGCACTCCAACTTATAGAAGAGGAGTGCAACAGACTTGCACTCAAGTTAAATCCAGCCAAGTCGAAAGCGATGGTCATCTGCACAGACACACCAGACATGATGCTTACCATACAAAATACGCCGGTAGTCTGGACCAACACCCTCCAGTGTCTTGGAATCTGGTTGAACCAGAAACTCACTTTCAAGCCGCAAGTCGAGTATCTCAGGCACAGGACGAAGAGCGGACACAACATAATGAGGTCGTTCACCAGCACATCCGCTGGAGCGAACATACACGTTCTCAAAGCCTACTACTCGGCAGCCATCAGATCGCTGGTAGATTACAGTGTTCCAGCGCTCATTGGACTGAGAGAAGACCTGATAGCTAAGCTAGAAGTTATCCAAAAAAATGCTCTCAGGACCATACTCGGAGTACCCATGTGGACGAGAAATTGTAATTTGCAAATGGAAACTGAACTACCACCCCTAGCAGTAAGAGTCAAACAGGTGACAGCCAGTCTCCTCGCCAAAATCTGTAGATCAGATAAGCCCATAAATGTCAAAACGCGAATCAGTGCCTCCCTCCACCTCGACCACAGAGTGCGAGGGGCCACCTGGTCGCACGAGGCAAGCGAGGTCATCAGGCACCTGCAAGCAGAAACACTCGTCAAGAACAACCAAGACAAACAAGACAGGGATTATGTAGTTCCACCACCATGGAGCCCTCCACCAGCCAACCTCCAGGAGGACCTTAAAAGAATAACTCATGAAGCCATAGCCACCGAGACACCGGCTGATGCAGCATCATTCTTCACAGACGAGCCGTCTGTGAGTGTGGACCCAAAACATCATAGATCTGGAGCGGCATTCCACACTCTCGTATGGAGACTTTCTAATGACTGCACCACCATACAAACAGAGTTGGTAGCAATCTCAAAGGCCCTACAACACGCTGCCACACAACACAACAAGTCCAGGCGCTGCAACACAGTCAACCAAGAGACAACGTCCATATCATAACCTCGATCCTTGCACAGCTACAGGATTTCCAAAGACAAAATCGCCCAGTCGACTTACACTGGATTCTCAGTCATGTAGGGATCGGGGGAAATGACATGACAGACGAAGCAGCCAAAGCAGCCACAAGTTCTAGAAGCGTACACATTCAAGTTCCAGCAAGCGTGTAACAGATCAAGAACCACCTCAGAAAGACTACTAAGCTACGCATCCAAAAGAGCTTCTTTGACGCATTCAACGCAGGTTCCAAATCAGAAAAATGGTACATGGTGGCTACAAAAGGGGAACCACCATTCACAGACAAGAAAACAACAAGACAAACCCAAGTTAGCCTTCATCGACTACGACTAGGGTACAAATGCACCTGGCAGACGATCGGATATGTCGTTAGGGAATGCTCCTTCCATCAGGAGACAGCGGTCAACCCACTGGAACACTATCTCCTAGACTGCGAAGTCACACAAAGTCTCCGAAACAGAATTCGAAACTTCCAAGAACACACAACACCAGCGGCCACTATAACCCGAAAGGCCTAATCAAACCACATTTACCAGCAGCAAGTGCGGACCCCAGTTCGGGGGGCGCGCCACTCCGAAACTGACCACGTCCAAGAGTGGGGGTTGGTATTAAGCGTTCACTGACGGAGGGTCCGCTCACACTTGCAAACCTGCAGTATCCTTTCATATCTGCAGGTAGGACAACCTCCATTCCCAATCCCAAATCCAGTCTGCCTGATCCAGGACTTCCAGCCGGAACCACCAAACGGGCCGCCTACAGGCAAAGCCCGGGTCGGACTGAGGTCCCACAACCTCAACAACAACACGGCAATCTATCCTCAAATTACTTAAATCTCCCTTCCCTCACCACCTTTATCCTTCCACTGAACATCCTTCACCCCTGTCACTAGCCATTGATTGAGTGATTGAGAAAAGCTCAATTCCTAGCGGACCAATTTCTGAAACGTTGGATGGAGGAATATTTGCTTTGCTGAGAAGCCGCCAAACCCATTTCAATCACAGTGCAACTTTAGACCAAATGACATGGTCATCGTAGCCGGGGAGGCCAACCCTCGGAACCAGTGGTCACTCGACAGAGTAATAGAAGGAAAACTTGATTGCACGTAACGTGTTGATACGCCCTGTGGTAAATCTATTTCTCATAGAATGAGGTTTCATCTTTGGAAAACATACTTTCTCTGGGTACGTAGACATGAAGCGCTGGACTTCTCAGCTTCGGCAATGGGCACTTTTGTGCATTTTGGGCTGCATCGCAGTTTTATTCTTTATAACCGAGTCTTGTGACTTGAGCATGTGCGTACTCGACAGGGGAGTGATACCGTCCCGCACTGGGTGAGCGGTGGGTATTATTATTTCTGTAATATGGGGAAGTAGTTGATATGAACACTGAGTTAACTAGTGAAGTTTAAGGGAGAAGGAGTGAAGGGAGGCAAGCAGTGTAGATCGCGGCAGTTCTGTTGAATCCAGATGCTGATGCCGCGTGTTCCTGGCGTTCATCTTGCCTGGGGTCAGTTCAGGACACTGTGAGCACCATCACCCCGTTACACGTAAGTTTATGCTACAGCTTGTACGAGTCTTTATTGTTTCTCAAATGTTAAGTATTGAGGGATACTATGTTTTCGTTTTTGTAATATTCTGATAAGTGTTTAGTAAATGCAGTTGCCATTGTACACAATATGAGGCTGTATTTATCAACTAAACTGGATTCCTCACATCATAAGTATCGTGTTGATTTCAACATTGTAGTGACAAGTTTTCACCATTAAACACCACTGAGTCCACGTGCACGGGTCTTCTTATCCAGACGTCACATACTTACCGCTTGATGGGCAGTAACAAGTAGTGTTAAACGACGAAAAAACATTTTCGTACAACAACCATGACAGTATCCATGTTCGGCGCCGAAACAACACAAAGTTATGTTTGCATCCTGCAACATGTTTAATTTTAATAAAAGTAAAACAAATTACTTCATGAAATTGAATAATATAGCAAAGTGATAAGGTCTACATTATTTAATGGAGATATAACTGGTCTGTGATGGTGGTAAACGATACCAATACGAAAATACCAACCCTTACGGTTACGACACTCAGCAACCATATTCACATCTGCTTACCCAAGGTGGTATAGTACCTTATTGTTTCAGGCTAGCCCTTCATACCACGGTGACTTGCTAGCTTGATATAAGTCAATAATGTTTTATGTTTATCATTTTAAAAAGTATTTGCTGTCACTTCTATCCGGGAGAATTTTTTTTTCATTATTATTTAATTCTACTAGTGTACTGAAAGTGGCTTCATTCGTTCCCATAAATAATATTATTTTGTATTCTTTAAAACAGTACAATATAAATAACCAAATATTTTAAGTAGCTTGCCTCCAAAACAACGTCGTTTTCTAAATTCCCCCTCCCCCCCTCCACCCCCCGCTCTAAAAAAATAAAAATAAAACACAACCTTGATTACCTGAAATACTGAACTGTCAACACTTTCAGTACTGTCCCGTAGACCCCGCCATAATTTACGCTCTTGAACTAACACAAAAATTAATCCATTATGTCTGTGGCGAATAACCGAATGGACACGAAATCTATCATCGACCGACAGCATCATTGCTATCCCTTAGCTTTCGGTCCGGGAGGGACATTGATAGAAGAAATTTAATGCCAGTCAATAAGGAAAAGCAACCCCAATACAGTAAAGCTAATGCCTTTCTATATTCATAAAACTTAGGCAAAATTGGTGTTTGATGCAGGCTTAGGAAAAAGTGGTAGCCCTAAATATTACATTGAAAAATACTCTAATGTTCTTGTAACACGAGGAATGCAGTATAATACTTGAAAGGTATGAGGATTTTCCCTAGGCAGGAATGTGAGGACGCTTCCACACATCTAAAATGGGAGGAGAGACCCAACAAACCGAAAACATTGGTCTCCGATGTTCAGCTGTGACAGGGTCAACACTGAAAATATCAAGTTAAAATGGTTCTCTGTGCCAAAAGCTCTTAATCCTAATCGTCCATGACGCATTACGGTCCTCAGCATTTCGGTTGGAGCACATTAAATTTGGGATCCTTTGGAATTTATACCTACTGGGATTAGGACCAGAAGCTCCAATCCCAATGGTTAGGTTAGTTTGTTACCAATTAAGACTGGAACCCGTTTGAAGAATCAACGGCTGATAGAGAGGACATGATGCCCCTAAAACACTAAGCAGATTAGCTAATATCCTGTAAAGCAAGATAATGAAACCATGACAGCAGTGTAGCAAACACGTTCCAGGAGAGTTACGAATGATCTCTAAAACAGGAGAGTGTGATCACCTGATATATGGTGTTATCTTCGAAGAGCTGTTTTAACTCACACCTACATAAAAAAAATGATCATTGTACCCACTTGAATGGAAGAAGTGAAGCTCGGATCGGAAAAAGGTGGGAGGGGGAAGAACTCCGAAACCCTTTGAGACGGCGTGGGGTAAAGGGAGGGGGACACTTTCATATACACAGCAACGGGACTACAGGCATCCTAAAAGATGGGGGGAGGGAGCGTAACGTTCCTTTAAAACAGTTGAGATATGGTGTGTTAATATTACTATAAGAGCCGTTTTAAGTCACAATTACTTTAAAAAAAAATCCATTTGACATCATCTGCCATATACCCCCGCCCCCACCCCTAAATAATTATTCACACTTAACTCACAAGAACAACTAAGGCAGAACCAATGAACTTAAGCATTAGTTTATGCCGAATCGATAACTAAGAGAACTTGTTCAATATGTTAAGACACAAAAGTATTATTATTAGTAGTTACCTTGTGCTGGTGGTCGCAGGATCCTAGGTTTCGTACAGGGTCACCTCCTGGCACCGTGTTGACACTAGCACTGGACGTCACTCTGCTGTACTCCATGACACAATTTACACTTTGCGACAGTTGAAAACACTTTGCATCATTTATCGATATTAATTACACTTTACGACATTTTGAGACACTTAAAAACATTAAAGGCACTTTACGGCACTCCTCAGTACCTTACAGCACTTTTCGACACTATAAGACACCATTGTAATTTGCTTATAACTTTTCGAGACTTCAGTTCGAGAATTTATGGCAATATGACACTTTGTGGCTTCTTACTGCACTTTAGAACATTGACACTTTAGGATTCTCATGACACTTTAGAAAACTATGACACCTTGGAACACCTTCATGACACTTTAGGACACCTCGGCACTTTACGACACTTCATGACAGTTTTAGACAATTGAGGGCACTTTGACCCTTTAACACTTTTTGTACACTTAATAGCACGCTATCATTGTAAACCAAATCTTACGACATTATACAACACTTATTCGACCTTACCAGACCTACTGGCAATTAAAAGGACTTTATAAAAGTCTTGGATATTACTGTACATGAATCTTTGTCACATAGCGTGACACTTTATGGCGCTTTAACACCTTATGCAACTTTACGGCATTTTATATCACTCTTATGACACGTCTGGGTGTTTTTGGTGCCCACAATTACTTTGTGACACTTATAAGTGTTCATGACACAAAAACTTCAAAACACTTATAAAACTTCATACCACAAGCACTTATAAACACTATGTTTCTTACGAACACGTTATGACCACTTCACAATATTTATGACAATTTTACAGTGTAATTACATTTATAAACAATTTGTGACAGTTGATACACTTCATGGCACTTACAAACACTCTACTACACTGACAAACACTTGACTGTACTTTTCAGTCTTCGTGAATTTCTCTCTTCACCGATTATTCGTTTGTTTATAAGTCTTCTTTTACTTCCTTACCGGCACTAAGGCAGAGACAGCACTGCATATATCTTGTCTTGTTAGAGGCCTCTGTTGACATTCTCATAAATCCGAAACCACGAAACGAGACAGATTCAAGACATGAGCGAACCGATCAAATCTGCCCAGTGCTACTACGGAATTAGTTTGGTTATGCTTTACTCACTCGTTTCTCCTAGGGTGGTAGAAGCGGTACCGTTCTTGCCTCGCAAGCGAGATGTCACGGGTTCGATTCCCGGGCCGGTGGAAGTTGTTTGGACTTACTTCATAGCCCCCATTAGTCCCTGTTCACCTAGCAGTAAAGTAGGTACCTGGTGTAAATCGAAAGTTGCGAATTCGTATTCAGGGACAAGTTGTTGGAGCTTCCAATAACTTGATGACATAAACCACTGACTCTTCAGGCTTCTACGCCCTTAACTCATGAGACATAAAGGCAAGCATGAACTAAGCATGCTTCCCTGTTGGGCGCTGTAAACGCTTCTCCGCTTCACCTTACACAAGGATGTAGGGGAGTGCCCAATAAAAAAAAAATCGTTTCTCCACAAATATAGCTTTAGATAGCTTTGTCTTATCTGTTCTAATTATAAAGCATTAGGCAATGTATTACACACTATTATATGCCAATATTTTAGTTCGATTAATGGCTCGTTTTTGGATGATTGAGTCTGACGTATCGAAAAGATGTTCCTGACCCTTCGACAAACTTACGTCAACGATGCCTCAAAGTGGTGTCAGTCAACTGGTTACAAAAAGTGTCCAGAATTGTTTTTATTATTTATCTCACTTCATTTGCTTCTTAGAGAAAAGGAAATAAATGGTTTAAAAAACAAAACAAAAAATAAAATATAATAATTATAAACATATTTTACATTATTTTCTCATTCCGAAAGTCAACGCTTTCGAAGACGTGTGTGTTGTTGTATCAGGGCGAATAACCCAGACTACGACTAAACCTGAGCTACCTACAGACTCCACACATCTGTCAGGTATATTGTGTGGTTTATTATTTAAGAGAGACTACAGAGAAACCAAAGAAAGTCAATCACATTAAATTTAATTTATGAATGGTGTTTAATATCTTAAACGTTTCTTAGTTTACCCGTGTAATTAATATAACTATTTACTTTTGTAAGGCAGTTTGTAGCAGTACTTTACCTTGTGATTGCCAGTAGTAGAAAATATTTTGGGTACGGAAGGAAAGGGAAAATTCCTCCTGCGGAGAAGGGGGAGGAAAAATCATGAAGGACGTGATATCCCCGATGTCGTTTAGAGTCATCCACCCCCACACATTCACCGTCACATGGGCGCTCCTTGTTCTTCAATGATTTTGCACCGATCATATTGTGATGTTAGGTCAAGAAGACTCCTTATAAAAATCAACAGTCTACTGTATAGTGATATCCGTGGAATTCTCCAGGAGAGTGTAGACAGCTAGTAAACAGAGGTCCTCCTTCTTTATACACCTCGTTTCGGATTCATCAGGCCCTCAAGGTTTGTTATTTTTCATCTGTTTGATGGTAATAGCTACCTCATCCATGGATGTAGGCTAGCTGAGATGGGTCAGCTCTGGATGCTGAGGGACCTGCTGGGTAGTCAGGACATCCACATCGGTGTTTCGGTTGAGCAGCGAATGGTAGTGCTCTTTCCAGTGCTGACGGATGCCTATTTTTTTCTTTATTTAGGGAGTTACCGGTCGGATGAGCGGAGGCGGGCTGTGCCATGTGTAATTAGCCCATAAAATGTTTTAGTGGACTTGTAAAAATCCCGGCATCTTGTGTTGATCTGCAATTTTTTGCGTTTCACAAGCTGTATTTTCGAACCAGTCGTTCTTAAGTTTGTGAAGTTTGCGCTGGGACGCCACTTTCTTCTTGTGGAAGGTATCAGCTTTGGTCCGAGACTGAGGGTTGTTCTGCCAGTCAGTTAAAGCAGCACGATTATCATCGACGAGTACATTGATCTCAGGGTCATTTTCATCAAACCAGTCCTGGTGTATTCTTTCTATCTGGCCAAGGGTGTCTCTGCAGATTATTGTCATGGCAGTGTCGAGAATACCCTATTCGGCACTGGGATTTCGGTTTTTTGTTGTCGGGTTATCTATCAGCCCATGTTCGAGCTGCTCTCTGAAAGCATGTGCTATCAATGGATCCTGCAAACACTTAGTGTTAAAACCTGTTACGACCCGTGGCCTCTTAGGGTGTAACAAAATTACAAATTCACAAATTCAACTTCTCTTTATATTACAGGTCCAAGGAATAGATCCCACCAAAATCATCACCTCATTACGATGGGGTATATTGAAATACATGCAGTAGTTTTAATTACAGAATATATTAACAAACAAACAAACAATAAAATAAATATATCAGTATGTACAAAAATAAACAAATACAAATTAAATCTGAACAAATAAACGACTCAACCGAGTGACAAAATAATGAACATCAAAGTATTGACTAAACACTTATTTAGCCTAGAAACTACCATGAACAACGTGGTTATCCAACACACTTAACTCATAAACAAGTAAGTTATTTACCGTTGAATTCTAAAATGTGACTACCCACAGTCTCACATATAAATCACTAAAAGTCGAGCAAGGTTAACATGTTATACCACTAAAAATATACAATATGAGAGGAGATACTTATCTTACGACTGCCAGCCCAATACTAAAGCCACCCGGCTGTGAGAAGTAAAACTACATACAGTTTATATTAAACATTAAAAAGTGCAGGAATAATTTACAATTAACATTGCAGACTGTATTGAGGATATTTTTAAACCATTTAATTATCATGTTGTTCTATGTTTAACATTATTAGTCTCTGATTAGTTGGTTGGTAGAATTTCATGACTATATCTACTGTATATGGGTTCCATGACATTTGCTCAAAAGACGAACCTAATCTAACCTAACCTAACAACATAACATGTCTTCATTTCCATAATAGTTGAGTACTATATGCCTTGTAAACAAATGTCTGTACACTAACTATATGAAGACTCTCTGGTGAGGATCCATATACAGTATTTACATGTAATATTTTTCCAAATAAAAGACGATTTAAACAGCAGATACATTTTTTGAAAGGGTATTTATTGCATTACTATACTGTAATCAGGTGGAGAAAAGAAGGAAACATTATCTGAAGTTTTCATATCTTGTAGATAACTGGCCTTTATACTTGTATAATATGAAAGTAATTTTTTGGTACAAAGATAATTTCCTGTTTTATAGAAAACTAACAGTTATGGTGATATTTTTTTCAAGATTTTATCCCAATTCATATGTACAGTGAGTTCATCACTGTCATAACAAAATTATAATAACTAATACTGTACTTTGGTTTATTCTACTGACTTGATCCACAGAACAGGCCATAGTTCTCTTTATTACACTCACCCAACCCCAAGTTCATGAAAAACTTATAACTTTATTGTTAGATTTAATAAGGATAAAGAAGAAAGGAGCAGATGTTACACTCAATTCCTACGTTTTTATGGTTGTCACAGGCTTTATTTACCTATATTCACTGTAAATGATCGTATTTCATTCCCAGAATTGACTTATAATCCAAGAAAATAGGAAAATGAGGTGCACCTTAGCTTGGGATTCAAGTTGTTTATGCTCGTAAATCGTGTAGCAGGAGTAAACGCTTCGTGCCTCTGACAACGTTTTGAGGGTGCAAGCATACCAACCCGCAAGCCTTCCGCCAGTTGGTACACCTGACTACACTACGATGACGTAATAACAACAAACGACAGTCGGGTACCACCATCATGCACCATGGCCCATCTTGAAAAATCACAAAATTTTCACTCCATTGTATTACAACCGCCGGGATACCACGGCATGGTGTACACCACGGCTGGTCTTGCAATTGGCCCTTATTCCGATACTCGGAACAAAACCTCTTCTGGAGGCTTGTTGCCTTCGCCGTTTTGGGCGAGGTGAAGTGAGAGCTTAGCTCTGACGAGCTGATGTTCAGTGTAGCAATGGCCTGAGTCACGTGTTGCTCGGGTGACGAGGACATCTCGGCGATTTCTCTCTCTGACAATGATGTAGTCAATGAAATGCCATTGTTTGGTTCGTTGGTTTTGCCACGAACCCTTGAACTTGTCAGCCTGGCCTAACCAAAGTAATGGTGACAGTGATGTTGTGTGCAGCACACATGCTTAGGAGTAGGCCATTGGTATTATACTTGCCAAATGTCAGCATCACTGCCAACTTTGGCATTGAAGTCACCAAGGAGCACAACCTTATCTTCTCTGGGGATAGAGGTTAACACTCTGTCAAGGTCGGCGTAAAAAGCCTTCTTGGTGTCATCCTCTGCATCCACTGTTGTGGGGTATGAACTGATGAAAGAGGAATGACTTGAGTGATTCAGTGGGACTCTGAGCGTCATGAGGCGCTCGTTGATCCCAACAGGCATTTCAGTTAGTACGCACTCATACACAAACACACACACACTCGCTTTCTCTCTCTCTCTTGTCCTTTATGTACTGAGAATTCCACGGATATCATTATAGAGTGTTGATTTTTATAAGGAGTCTTCTTGACCTAACATCACAATATGATCGGTGCAAAATCTTTGAAGAACAAAGGAGCGCCCTTGTGACGGTGAATGTGTTGGGGTGGATGACTCTCCACGACATCGGGGATGTCACGTCCTGTATGATTTTTCCTATTCCCTCTCCGCGAGAGGAATTTTCCCTTTCCTTCCATACCCATAATATTTTCTACTATTGACAATCGCAAGGTAAACTACTGCTACAAACTGCCTTACAAAAGTAAATAGTTTTACTAATTACACGGGTAAACTAAGAAACGATTACGAAATCAAAAACCATTTATGAATTAAATTTAATGTGATTGACTTTCTTTGGTTTCTCTGTAGTCTCTCTTAAAAAATAAACCACACAATATACCTGACAGATGTGTGGAGTCTGTAGGTAGCTCAGGATTAGTGGTAGTCTGGGTTATTCGCCCTGATACAACAACACACACGTCTTCGAAAGCGTTGATTTTCGGAATGAGAAAATAATGTAAAATATTTTTATAATTATTTTATTTTTTTTATTTTTTTTGTTTTAACCATTTGTTTCATTTTCTTTAAGAAACAAAGGAAGTGAGATAAACAATAAACAAAATTCTGGACACTTTTTGTAACTAGTTGATTGACACCACTTTGAGACGTCGATGACGTAAATTTTTCGAAGGGTCAGGAACATCTTTTCGAAACGTCAGACTCAATCATCCAAAAACGAACCATTAATTGAACTAAAATATTGGCATATAATATTGTGTAATACATTGCCTTATGCTTTATAATTAGAACAGATAAGGCAAAGATATCTAAAGCTACATTTTTGGAGAAACGACTGAGTAAAACACAACCAAACTAATTCCGTAGTAGCACTGGACAGGTTTGATCGGTTCGCTCAAGTCTTGAATCTGTCTCGTTTCGTGGTTTCGGATATATGAGAATGTCAACAGAGGCCTCTAACAAGACAAGATATATGCAGTGCTGTCTCTGCCTTAGTGCCGGTAAGGAAGTACAAGAAGACTTATAAACAAACGAATAGTCGGTGAAGAGAGAAATTCACGAAGACTGAAAAGTGCAGTCAAGTGTTTGTCAGTGTAGTAAAGTGTTTGTAAGTGCCATGAAGTGTATCAAGTGTCACAAAGTGTTATAAATGTAATTACACAGTAAAAGTGTCATAAGTATTGTGAAGTGATCATAACGTGTTCGTAAAAAACATAGTGTTTATAAGTGTTTATGTTATGAAGTTTTATAAGTGATTTGAATTGTTTGTCATGAACACTTAAAAGTGTCAAAAAGTGATTGTAGGCACCAAAAACACCCAGACGTGTCATTAGAGTGATATAAAATGCCGTAAAATTGCATAAGGTGTTAAAGTGGTATAAAGTGTCACGCTATGTCAAAGATTCATGTACAGAAATGACCAAGAGTTTTATAAAGTGCTTTTAATTGCCAGTAGGTCTGGTAAAGTCGAATAAGTGTCGTATAATATCGTAAGATGCGGTTTACAATGATAGAGTGCTATGCAGTGTCCTAAAAATGTTAAAGGGTCAAAGTGTCCTCAACTGTCCAAAAGTGTTATGAAGTGTCGTCAAGTACCGAGGTGTCCTAAAGTGTCATGAAGGTGTCCGAAGGTGTCATAGTTTTCTGAAGTGTCACGAAGCGTCCTGAAGTGTCAATGTTCTGAAGTGCAGTTGGAAGCCATAAACTTTCATAATGCCATAAATTCTCGAACTGAAGTCTCGAAAAGTTATAAAGCAAAGTACAATGGTGTCTTATAGTGTCGAAAAGTGCCGTAAGGTACTGTGGAGTGCCATAAAGTGCCTCTAATGTTTTAAAGTGTCTCAAAGTGTTTTAAAGAGTAATTAATATCGTTAATTGATGCAAAGTGTTTTCAACTGTCGCAAAGTGTAAATTGTGTCATGGAGTACAGCAGAGTGACGTCCAGTGCTAGTGTCAACACGGTGCCAGGAGGTGACCCTGTACGAACCCTAGGATCCTGCGACCACCAGCACAAGGTAACTATTAATAATAATACTTTTGTGCTCTTGACATATTGAACAAGTTCTCTTAGTTATCGATTCGGTATAAGTTACTGCTTAAGATCATTGGGCCTGTCTTAGTTGTTCTCGTGAGTTAAGTGTGAATAATTATTTAGGGGTGGGGGCGGGGGTATATGGCAGATGATGTCAAATGGAGTTCTTTTTTTAAGTAAGCGTAAGTTAAAACAGCTCTTATAGTAACATAAACACATCATATCTCAACAGGTTAAAAGGAACGTTACGCTCCCTCCCCCCATCTTTGATGACGCCTGTGGTCCCGTTGTTGTGTATATGAAAGTGTACCCCCCCCTTAACCCCACGCCGTTTCAAAGGGTATCGGAGTCCTACCCCCTCCCATCTTGTTCCCGTCAGAGCTTCACTTCTTCCTTTCAAGTGGGTACAATGATCATTTTTTTTATGTAAGTGTGAGTTAAAACAGCTCTTCGAAGATAACACCATATATCAGGTGATCACACTCACCTGTTTTAGAGATCATTCGTAACTCTCCTGGAACGTTTTTGCTACACTGCTGTCATGGTTTCATTATCTTGCTTTACAGGATATTAGCTAATATGCTTAGTGTTTTAGGGGCGTCATGTCCTCTCTATTAGCCGTTGATTCTTCAAACGGGTTCCAGTCTTAATTGGTAATAAACTAATCTAACCATTGCGATTGGACCTTCTGGTCATTATCCCAGTAAGTGCTAATTCCATGGATCCCAAATTTAATGTGCTCCAACCGTAATGCTGAGGGCCGTAATGCCTGTCACAGCTCAACATCGGAGACCAATCTTGTTTGTTTGTTGGGTCTCTCCTCCTATTTTAGATGTGTGGGAGCGTCCTCACACTCCTGCCTCAGGCAAATCCTCATACCTTTGGAGTACTAGACTGCATTCCTCGTGTTACAAGAACAATAGAGTAATTTTCGATGTAAGATTTTGGGATATCACTTTTTCCCAAGCCTGCATCAAACCCCATTATTTCCAAGTTTTATGAAGATAGAAAAGCATTGGTTTTACTTTATTGGGGGCGCCGTTTCTTATTGACCGGCGTTAAATTTCTTCTATCAATATCCCTCCCGGACTGAAAGATAGGGGATAGCAATGATGCTCTCCGTCCATGATAGTTTTCGTGTCCACTCGGTTACTCACCACAGACGTAATGGATTAATTTTAGTATTAGTGCAAGAGCGTAAATTATGGCAGGGGCTACGGGACAGTACTGAAAGTGTTGATAGTTTAGTATTTCAGATAATCAAGGTTGAATTTTTATGGGAGGGGGATTTAGAAAACGACGTTGTTTTGGGGCAAACTACTTAAAATATTTAATTATTTCAAGTTTTCTACTTTAATGAATTAAAAAATATTAATTATGGAAACGAATGAAGCCACTTTCAGTACACTAGTAGAATTAAATAATAATGAAAAAAAACTCCAGGATAGAAATGACAGCAAATATATTTTAAAATGATAAACATAGAACATTATTGACTTGTATCAAGCCAGAAAGTCACCTTGGTATGAAGACCTAGCCTGGAACAATAAGGTACTATCCCACCTTGAGTAAGCAGATGTGAATATGGTTGCTGAGTGTCGTAACCGTAACGGTTGGAATTTTGGTATTGGTATCGTTTACCACCATCACAGACCAGTTATATCTCCATAAAATAATGTAGACCTTATCACTTGGCTATATTCTTCAATTTCATGAAGTAATTTGATATACATTTATTAAAATTAAACATGAAACAGGTTGCAAACATAACTTTGTGTTGTTTCGGCGCCACACATGGATACTGTCATGGTTGTTGAACGAAAATGTTTTTTCGTCGGTGAACACTACTTGTTACTGCCCATCAAGCAGTAAGTATGTGACGTCTGGATAAGAAGACCCGTGCACGTGGACTTAATGGTGTTTAATGGTGAAAACTTGTCACTACAATGTTGAAATCAACACGATTCTCATGATGTGTGGAATCCAGGTTAGGTGACAAATACCCAGCCTCGTATTGTGTACAATGGCAACACCATTTACTACACACTTATCAGAATATTACAAAAACGTAAACATAGTAGCCCTCTATACCTAACATTTGAGAACCAATAAAGACTCGTACGAGCTGTAGCATAAACTTTCGTGTAACTGGTTGATGGTGCTCACAGTGTCCTGAACTAACCCCAGGCCAGATGAACACAAGGAACACGCGGCATCAGCGTCTAGATTCAGCAGAACTGCCGCGATCAACACTGCTTGCCCCCCTTCACTCCTTTACCCTTAAACTTTACTAATTAACTCCGTGTTCATATCAACTATTTTCCCATATTACCGAAATAATAATACCCACAGCTCGCCTAGTGCGGGACTGTATCACTCCCCTGTTGAGCACGCACATGCTCAAGTCACAAGACCCAGTTATAAAGAATAGAACTGCAGAAGCAGCCCCAAATGCACAAGAGTGCCAATTGTCGAAGCTGAGAAGTCCAGCACTTCTTGTCTACGTACCCAGAGGAAGTATGTTTTCCACAGCTGAAACGCCTTCTATGAGACAGATATTTGCCACAAGGCTTATTAACACGTTACATGCAGTCTTTATCTTAACGAGTCTCACAAGTCCGTTATTATCAAGTTTTGATTTTATTACTCTGCGAGTAACCACTGGTTCCGAGGATTGGCCTCCCCGGCTACGATGACCATATCATTTGGTCTAAAGTTGCACTGTGATTGAAATGGGTTTGGCGGCTTCTCAGCAAAGCAAATATTCCTCCATCCAACGTTTCAGAAATTGGTCCGCTATGAACTGAGTGTCTGTTAATCAATCAATAAATGGTTAGTGCAAGAGGTGAAGAAGGTTCAGTGGAAGGATAAAGGTGGTGAGGGAAAGGAAATTGTAGTAAGGAGAGGATAGATTGCCGTATTGGTGTTGTTGTTGAGATTATGGGACCTTAGTCCGACACGGGCCTTTGCCTGTAGGCTGGATGTCTTGGAGCAGGCAGACCGGATTTGGCATTGGGGATGGAGGTTGTCCTACCTGCAGATATGAAAGGATACTGCAGGTTTGCAAGTGTGAGCGGACCCTCGGTCAGTGAACGCTTACCACCAACCCCCACTCTTGGACGTGGTCAGTTTCGGAGTGGCGCGCCCCCCGAACTGGGGTCCGCACTTGCTGGGGGAGGATACTTCCTAAGCTATCTGGGTGGTGGGTATCGTGTGATGTCCCGGAGAACTTGGTGAATGTGATTTGTTTGGGCCTTTAAGGGTTATAGTGGCCGCGGGTGTTCTATGTTCTTGGAAGTTTCGAATTCTGTTTCGGAGACTTTGTGTGACTTCGCAGTCGAGGAGATAGTATTCCAGTAGGTTGGCCACTGGCTCCTGACAATAGGTGCATTTCTTGACGACATTTCCGATCGTCTGCCAGGTGCACTTGTACCCTAGTCGTAGTCGATGAAAGCTAACTTGGGTTTGTCTTGGTGTTTTCTTGTCCGTGAATGGTGGTTCCCCTTTTGTAGCCACCAGGTACCATTTGGCTGATTAGGAACCAGCGTTGATTGCGTCAAGGGAGCTCTTTTGGATGTGGAGCTTAGTAGTCTTTCTGAGGTGCTTCTTGATATGTTGCATGCTTGCTGGAACTTTTAGAACGTGTAGCTGCCTTGGCTGCTTCGTCTGCTATGTCATTTTCCCCGATCCCTACGTGATTGGGAATCCAGTGTAAGACGTTTTGGCGATTTTATCTTTGGAAGTCCTGTAGCTGTGCGAGGATCGAGGTTATGATGTGAACGTTGTCTCTTGGGTGACTGTGTTGCAGCGCCTGCATGGCAGTTTTCGATTCCGTGAGAATTATGATGGACTTGTTGTGTTGTGTTGCAGCGTGTTGTAAGGCCTTTGAGATTGCTACCAACTCTGTAGGGTGAAGCAGTCATTAGAAAGTCCCCATACGAGGGTCTGACCCTTGGGTGTGGAAGGCCGCTCCAGATCTATAATGTTTTGGGTCCACACGCACAGCCGGTGTCTCGGTTGCTATGGTTTCCTGAGTTATTCTTTTGAGGTCCTCCTTCTGGAGGTTGGCATTGCTATCACCTAGTTCGGCGATTTTGAATGTGGCTGGTGGAGGGCTCCATGGTGGTGGAACTACATACCTGTAATCCCTGTCTCGTGTGTCTTGGTTGTTCATGACGAGTGTTTCTGCTTGCAGGTGCCTGATGACCTCGCTTGCCTCGTGCGACCAGGTGGCCCCTCGCACCCTGTGGTCGAGGTGGAGGGAGGCACTGATTCGCGTTTTGGCAGCTGTGGGCTTATCTGATCTACAGATTTTGGCGAGGAGACCGGCTGTCACCTGCTTGACTTGCACTGCCGGGGGTGGTAGTTCAGTTTCCATTTGCAAATTGCAATTTCTGGTCCACATGGGTGCTCCGAGCATGGTCCTGAGAGCATTATTTTGGATAACTTGTAGCTTAGTTATCTGGTCTCCTCTCAGTCCAATGAGGGGATTCTTAAGGGTAAGATATCGATAGAATCTTTAGTTGTAGGAATATATAGTGAGGAAGTTTGGTAGCGTGGCCGGTTAGTTATTTAACTGTAAATACTTTCTTAGGGGAAATCTTTCAAAACACCAATTCTAAGTATAGTTATTTATTATTCACTCAATGACACAGACACATGAATAGCACATTATATTTACGTTACTAGACATTGACTCCCGGACATAAACCTGAAATTAATACACTTCCCACCGTAAGTAACTCACCCTATTGATAGCTCTGACAATGACTCACGTGTGACCTGAGAGAGGCCCAGCGGGGGCTGCTGAACTGTTTCCTATGGGAGACTGCTGGCTGGAGACGCGGTGCTGGGGAGGAAGGTCTCTCACCCAGCCTCGACTAGTGGCGAGCGTGACTCCGTCTTCTGTCGATAGGTGGAAAAGTAATGCGCCGTGATGATGATGATGATAATGAAGTAAAGTGGCAAATGTAAAGCATGGAAACGGGGAGAAAAGTGGAGGTAGAAAGGTGGGCTGTCCACCTAGCGGAGACGAGTTGAATGATGGGGTTGTGGCTGCACGCAGCAAACGGCCTGCTCAGGGAGGGAGGTTGAGGGGGAGGGGGAGGGAAGCCAAGCTTAGCTAGGTATTCATTATTGTAATGGGTGTTAATTTTTGTTTATCCGATGGTGGTGTTATTTGTTCACATATATGTGTGTAAAGTGGGTCTTGTTTCTGTTTCTGTCAGCATGGAGGCTCTTGGGGCCACCAGCTGTGTGTTTTAGTAGTTCTTCTTTTTTTAACTTGGAGAATAATGGCCCTTCCATCTCCTTCAAGTTTGATCCATTTCTGTGCTTGGCTGTGTGTACGCATGTTCAGTGGTTCGATATTGTATAATTCGTGAAGTTCTTGTATTTGGTGGTGTATGGCGGAGTTATGGATGCCTCATGGATAGCTTTGTTTTGTACTGCTTGAAGTTTAAGTTGGCTGGATTTGCTGGATCGTGTTGAGTAGTATTGGTGGATATTCTAGTGAGGGCGACAAGTGCTTTTGGTATAGATGAAGTTGAATTTTGTTCCATTTTGCTGAATCGTCGTAGTTTCGTGAGTTGTGATTGGGCAGTCTGTTTGCGTTGTTTTTACGTGTTTTGGTTATGCCTGTTCTTGTTATTGTGAGTCCCAAAATTTTGCTCTCGTTGGAGTATTGTA